>NW_020664464.1:9963486-10154500 GCF_002925995.2 Terrapene triunguis | reverse complement strand
CAACAGTGTTACACTGTTGACTCATATTTAGCTTATGATTCACTATGACCCCCAAATCCCTTTCCACAGTACTTCTTCCTAAGCAGTCATTTCCCATTTTGTATGCGTGGAACTCATTGTTCTTTCCTAAGTGGAGTACTTTGCATTTGTCCTTATTTAATTTTATTCTATTTACTTCAGACCATTTCTCCAGTTTATCCAGATCATTTTGAATTTTAATCCTATCTTCCAAAGCACTTGCAACTCCTCCCAGCTTGGTATCGTCCACAAACTTTATAAGTGTACTCTCTGTGCCATTATCTAAATCATTGATGAAGATATTGAACAGAACAAGACTCAGAACCGATCCCTGGGGACAGTGCCGTAACGAGGGCGAGGTGAGCGAGGCACTTGCCTTAGGTATGCAGAGTCTAGGGGCGCAAGTGTCAGCTGCTCTCTCGGCTTCTGCTGCCTCTATGGCAACCAGAGACACTGGCCGGCAGAGAACTGAGCCTGAGGGCGAGCGAGCAGCTGGCTACTGCAAGTCAGGAAGGGGAGGGGTAGGACAGGGGCACATACATGCTTCTGAGACGTAGCCTTCCCCTCCCCTGGCACTCACCTGGAGGAGACGCTGAGGGGGCTTCTGGTGGCAGACAGGATCATCGGCAGTGGACCTCACTCATCACCTGAGCAGCTGCTGGGGCTTCGGTGAGTGTTTGACCCTGTGATCCGCACACACACACACCCCAGCCATCACTCCTGCAAACTGGGCAAGGGGCAGCCCCATCCACGACCCCCAGTGAGGCTATGGCAAGGGGCAGCAAAGGAGGAAGGAAGCCACATGTGATGGCAGTCCCCTCCCCCTTAGATCCCACACCCCCTCTCTGGCCCCCAAACTCTGTCCCAGAGCCTGCACCCCAGACTCCATCCCAGAGCCCAACCTCTGAACTGTCCTACACCCCAATCCCCTGCCCCAACCCAGGGCCTGCACCCCAGACCTCCTCCCCCCACCCAAACTCCCTCGCAGAGCCTTAGGCAGGTGGGGGGCAGGCTCTGAGTGTTCTGGGCACCATCAAAATTTCTACAAACCTGTTGCCCCTGATACTTGGGGGGGGGGGGGGGGGAGATCTTATTCTACTTCTAGCAAAAAGACATTTTTCTTTTACCTTAATTATACTACCTTAGGGACCAGCTATAACATATTACCAAGGTTCAATACAAAGTCATATAAGTTATACAAAAATGCATAATGAAGAGATTTATCTACAACTGCATTGATTGACTGCTGTGTGCAGTAATATAGTGACCCCTGGGTCTTTGAATGAGGCTTTATATTTGGGGGGAGGCGAGGGGGCGAGCGGCGAGTCAGGGGCAAGTGGGTGGGCAAAGAGGCGAGCAGTGAGCCAGCAGGGGTTCTAGGGGCGGGCATGGGGGTTTCTGGCAGGGGAAGGAGAAGGTGAAAGGAGGCGAGTGGTGTGTTGGGGACTGACTAGGAGGGACCAGCAAGCCAGCGGAGGCTAGGGGGTGAAGAGGAGTGTGATGGTGGGGCCAAGCGGGAAGGGGGCGGGTCCTATTTTACTGCTGTGATCTGGTCACCCTATGCGTGCTGTTTCTCCACCCCTCCCCAACCTTCCTTTTCGGCTGTGATGTTATTGACATAATCTGGGACAGTATAGAACATGGGTGCAACCAAAGTCCTGTAGTGGCACCAAATCTTGTATAAAAGGGATCAAATGAGGTGTCTAAGACAAGTTTATGGTTTGCTGGTTATGATTATGCTCTCTTTATGTGTGTATCATTTTTGTAGTTGAAGTTATGAAGGTTGGCTCTATACTGTCTGTATTTCAAACTTATGCTATGCTTCTGGGTGACATCCTAGACAAGCTGGTGTCAGCTCTGCCTAGCCTGCTTGATGGCCTATTAAGGACCATCAGATATACAAAAAGGAAGATTACTTACCAAATCAGAGTGTAAATGTTGTAGTCCTCTATGAGTTTACTGTAAGTGTGCCTTTAGCCAGAATCCACCTTGAATAGAATGGTACTCAGCATGAAGTTATAGCTGGTGTAAGGAAGTTATTGCCTAAGGATCTTTTGGTCGGGGAAAATGTTAAAGCTTTGTTCAGTCCAGGTGATCTTAAACCTGTGTCTGTTATGGGCAAAGATTTGCCTGGGGAGGGTTTCTCCAAAGGTTTGTCTGAGGAAAAGAGCTGTTTGTCTGTAAATGAAGTTTCTGAATGTCTGTCTAATGTCTCAGAAGTAAATCTGAAGTTAGATCAAGAGCAGAAAGATCTCATTGGTCAGGAAAATGTTTCTCAGGAGCAGATTAAAGTGGATGGTCAGGTGAAAGCCCTAACTGAGGAAGGAAAGGGTAGATTTTGGATGGGTGATGGATTGTTGGCTAGTACAGCTTGTAAAAGTGAACCTGAAAAGGGTAACTGATTTGCTGGCAGTAGCTCAGTGTAGTGAGAAAAGCAGCAGTGTATCTGTTGGGAGTGGCAATGTGCCTGGTAAGGAAAGTCTGGATGAGCCTAGGCAGCCTTGTGAGCTGATGGTTTTATCTAATCAGCAGTTTGGGTAGGCAAGGATAGTGGAAGATGGGTTTGTTTCCAAGGGGCCGGTGGCGCTGGGGGGGGGGGGGGAATTGTTTCCGCAAGGCCGGGCGGGGCTGGGGGTGTGTGTTTCGGGGGGGGGGGGGGGCGTGCAATTTTATATTCTTGCCTCGGGCGCAAAAATAGCTAGTTACGGCTCTGCCTGGGGACCCCACTTGTTATGCCCTTCCAGCATGACTGTGAACTACTGATAACTACTCTCTGGGAATGGTTTTCCAACCAGTTATGTACTCACCGTGACCTTGTAGTAGCTCCATCTAGATTGCTTTGAGGAAGTCAGGACTGGGAGTATGTGGCTGTAACTCAGACTGGTAGATGGCAGAGTGTTACCATTGCTGCAAAGATCAGAGCTGCTGGACCAGGGCTGTCTACCACACACAGACACTCATGATGTAAAAACCTGATAGTAGGGAGTAGTCCAGTCTGGGAGCTACAGTACCAAAGCATTGTGGGGCACACAGAACAGGCAGTGGCATAGCCCCTCCTTGACCTGGATTTGCACCCCAAGCCAACTGGTCACTTATTCCATACTGCTGTTTTCAAGGGATTAATATCTCCTAACTTTACATCTTCATCTACTGATTTGAGAATTATAAAATAATAATCTGCTTTTTTTCTACTCATCTTTCCCTTTTAATATGTTTCCAGCTCTGATCCTGCCAACCTGCCCACTTCTACTGTCAACTTCCGGGCTTTATAGTGGAAATCTTAGCCCTTTCCCAGCTGGGCTTCATTTTCATTATCCCTGGCCCTCCCTCTCTCAGGTGACACAAGGTAAGCCTAATTGGCCTCTCAAGGCCCTCGTTAACCCTATCAGGGCTAATGTGGGGTGAACACCCCATCACACTGCCCTTTTGGTAATTTGTTGGTGTAACTTTTTCCTTTGCTGTTGTAGTAGGGTCACCAGTAAAGGAACAAGACCTGGCAAACTTGTCCCAGCATTTGTCTGGGACAAGTGTAGCCAAGGCCTACAACTCTAGGAAAGAGAAGAAATAAGATGGAGAAGGAAAATGACACGCAGGGGTGGCGGTGGAGGGGTTGACAAAGTCTCACACCCGAGGTGATGGTTGGGATTTAGCAGAAGCCAGGTGGTGATGGCATCTGGGTCCCACTTGCTCTCCGGCCTGGGTTGCTCAGGACATTTTTCAGCATCAGGATGACAAAGGGCCAACAATGTTACACTAGATCCCAAGGTCCCAGGAAATGGTGTCAGTGGTAGCCCCTTGATGGTAAAGCTCACTTCTTCCCATTCACCCATCTCCTAGCCAGTAGCTGTCAGACAGTTTTCACCCCCAAAGTAATTTCTTTTAAGGAGCCCTCCTCCTATTATTTTATCCACCAACTAGGCCTGACTTTTGACATACCAATTTTGGTCCATTGATTTTCAGTCCCATACTTCTCTTGTTTACCAGGCATGATCTTAACACAGTCCTTGAGTTCTGTAAGTAGGCCATTTTATTTGAATTAATTTAATCTTTTTGTTTCCCTTTTGCACCTTTTCATACTAACATTTATTGTCATCAATTATTGTGACACTTTGTGAAATTTTACTTACTTTTTACAACCTATCTCACAATTAGGGTAAATTTGTAGGCCCAATTATTACAACACTAGGTAGTTACACTATAGGGAATTGTTACATGGGCCAAGATTCTGATGCCCTTATACATACTTAACAGTAAGTTCTTGACAAATACTCTCCTTGAAGTTAATGGGACTGTTTGTAATATAGTGCTGATCCATAATGATTACTTGGCAGGTAATATTGTAAAGGTAGTTCAATTGTTAAAAGAGCTTACCTGTATGTTTGGATGTTTTTTATTTATATGGGTTGTGCTACATTTTCTTTGGAATTGAATTTAATAGTGTTTACTGATAGTTAATGAAGCTTTCTACTTGGTAATGATATAAACCCCTATCTTCAGAAGCTGTCTCTGATTTTGCACCCACAAGTAATTGTATTTACAAGTTGGAGGCATCCAGTAATAGTGGATGCGCTTCCTAGTTTTATCTAAGTGCCTGACTGAACCTCCAAATCAGATGTATAAATGCTACAGAATATGCCCACAACTGTTTGCAGACACAGATTTGCTGACACAAAGTTGGAAGTTGAGCTGAGATCTTTTTAGAGCGACAAGGTGAGTGAGGTAATATCTTTTATTGGACCAGCTTCTGTTGGTGAAAGAGATAAGCTTTCAAGATCTTCTTTGGGTTACGTCTTTTTGAAAGTCAGTGCCATCATATGGATTGATAGGCTTTTCTTTTGTATTTCATAGACTATTTTTAAAAATAATAAAATTTAAAAGTTTACCATTATGCAATTCATAATTGTTTCTATTTTTGTCCCATTGTCAAAGATAACATAATAACATAGAATTTTGCACATCTTAACTACTCAGAACTGTGGGTGTTTGGTGTGACAGATTGGGGGATATATCTGTGTCAAACTGTGAATTCCATGTTGTTTGGTGAACTCCACTTTGTTTCAGAGGTTCTACTCTGTATTGTAACCTTCATTTTGAAGTGTGACCTTCATGTTATATTGCAACCTCGTTTGTGGATTTGGAGGATTCCTTTAGTAGCAGGGGCTTAACACCTAGTGGAAAGACTATGGCTACACTAGAGAGCTTACAGCAGCTCCCATTGGCTTAATTACTCCAGCCCCTGCAAGCGGTAGTAGCTATGTCGGCAGGAGAAGCTTTCCCACCAACATAGCACTGTCCACATCAGCACTTAAATCGACATAAGTTATGTCGCTCTGGGGTGTGTGTGGCTTATTCACACCCCCGAGTGACATAACTTATGTCGATTTAAGCTGTAGTGTAGACCTTAGTCTGAGAAGCTATGAGAGGGCCATCAAAAGCCATCAATGTTCAATGAGTCTCCCCTACCAGAATAATGGGTTTTCTACCAGAAGGGCTATTGACTTTGAATGACTCTCTACATAGAAGCTGAGGGGAGGAGGGAAATTTTCCATCTGAAGCATATGGTGAAAAGGAGAACAGAGGCAGAGGCTGTTTTAAAAGGTGGCTGCATCTCTGAGCAAGGGGGCAGACCAATGGTATATGCAAGACCAGGCCAAAAAGGGCTTGTAGCCTAAGAATGCTGACCAAACCAAGGACTCACAGGAGCTGTGAGGTAAGATTGGGGATAGTGTTATTTTTAATAAATCTATAACTCTCTAGTGTGCTTTGTTAAGAGAGAAAGCGTCTACCGTTAAAGAAATTTCTTTGGTAAGTTTGTGTTCTTTGTCTTCCAGCCACATTGTACCTGAAGGATGTAACTAGGAACCAGAGATCTCACAGTCAGGTACACTGGGGGAATATGTCTAAGCAGCTAGGGGTTCTGGAGGGCTGTGACACTAGTTTCAGGGTCTAAGATGGCCAGACTGCAGGGTCCCGTTGTCCAAGATGAGTGTCAGACACAGGGTCTGCCCGTGGGAGTGTGCCAGAGCTAGGAACAATGACCAATCACTTCCCAGACTCAAAGGCACTTAGAAGCACATGGGCCCGAGAGTTGGGTCCCTTTACAACAGACTTAGGCTTGTCCAGAAGAGAGGACAGGGCAAGGTTGTGACAGATGATTTGGGGCACTGGGCGGGACAGAAGCAGTGCTCCTTCTAGGTTATATCCCACTTGTTCTAAAACTGATTCAGCTGAACAAGAATTTAAAACACTGGGAGTCATATTTTAGATAAGGCAGAGGAGCAAAGACCGCAGGGATCCAATTCTGCAGCCACTGAATACTAGTTCAGTGTAATTAACAGATTTGAATATGTATGTCATCCACAGAACCAAACCTGAAAAGTGAGCATCTGCTGCTTCTCTCCTGTGGAGTTCATGAACTCTGTGGGAGAGGGCAGAGATCCCCCATCATCACCTCTGGAATTTCTCAACTCCACAGCAGGGAAGTCTGTGCTGCTTCTCTTCATAAATTGCAGGAAGCCTGCAGGAGAGAAGCTCCCCTCCTGAGAAGCGGAGCCTTGTAGAAAACACACAAATATAAATCCCTTACCATGTCAAGTGTGGAAATAGTGAGGCTGGGGATAGGTGAGTCTCTGGGGAGTGATGTATGTTGGGAATGAGGACTTTTAGGGATATGGGTGAGTTTGGGGGTAGCAGCTGTGAGGGGGTATTGAGGGGCATAGAGGACTGGGAAGGGGGGCAGCAGTGGCTGCAAGAGAGCCTTTGGGGGGACACAGAGGACTTTGGGAACCTAGCTAGCAGTGGCTGTGAGAGGCGATGCAAAGGACTGTGGGAGTGGGAGCAGCAGTGGCGGGGGGGGGAGCGGGGTATCTGGGAAGTGGAGCTCTTTGGGGGGCGGCTCTGGTTGCTGGGTGGGGGGCAGCGCTAGTGAAGGGGAACCTCGGAAGCGCCTTGATTGGCTGGTCGCTTGAGCAAGGCCATGCCCATCCACCCCCCTTCCGCGCCGCTGGCGGTGTAGCGGGCAGGGGATATAACGAGGCGGGGCGCTCAGAAGCGCCTCTCGGTGAGGGAAAGGAAGTGCTGCCAGCCGCCTGCAAGGGGCGGGCGTTCTCACTCCCCGGCGCTGGTTGGAGGCTGGGGGAAGTTTGTCTCCGCTGATGCTAGCCCGGCTCGGCAGCAGCAGCTCGCGTTGCTCCTGAGCCACCGGCCGCTCGCTCCAGGTAACTGCTCGGCCCCCCTTCCTCCGGCTCCCCGCGGGCCGGGCTGTGCCAGTCGCGTCCGACGGAGTCTGGCAGCCCGAGCTCTGGCCGGGCTGCTGGCTGCAGCGCCTCTCCGGCTGCGCTGCGGTGGGAGGAGGGGTGACTGGTGCGCACTCCCTAGGGTTGCAGCGGGTCGGGGGCGGGGTGTCGTTTGTTCCTAGCCCGGGCTCTACTCCAGCCAGCCCCTCTTCGTTCACTCCCCTGACCCGGGCGCCCTGCTTGGGTCCGGCAGAAGTTGGTCCAGTTAAAGGTCTTCCCTCGCCCACCTGGGCTCTCCATTGACTGGAACACAAGGGTGGTGGAGCCAGGGACCGAGCCCCATCCTGGGTAGCTGAGTCTGTTTGGCCGGGGCAGGCTGTGGTGAGTGTAATGGACGGTCTGTTTCGGTTTTTAAGCCTCCTTTGGTGGAACTCGCATGTTGTTGTAAAGGGCTGCGGGATAACACTTTTTGGTTCTTTGCTTGTCCTGGTAGAAACAAGAACCACTCCAATGTGAAAAAGTAGCAATAGGGAGATTTTTAATAACTGCCCCGGCTCCAGTTTCTGGGCCAACGATTCGTGCTCTCTCTCCCTGGTATTATTCTTACTTGGAAAAACACTTTCTCCACAGCACTATGAAGTAGAAGCTATTTTAATGAAGTTGAAATTTACCAGGTTGTTCATCTGCTATTGTCAGAAAAAAATATTTCTGGAAACTTTGTTCTGTTTCAAATAGGAGTGCTTTTAGCCGTTTAACTAATGGGTCTCCAGGTTTGTTATTGTTGCTAACACTGTTGGCAACTTGAATGAATAAATAGGGTGAACCGTACAACAGTCAATCTTCTCCACATATGAAACCTTGCAGAGCTATAACAGACTTTTTACATGAACTTTTTTTGATCTAAGGTTAAACAATAATAACCCCTTTATTTCTGGGATTTCTGCAAACATTGCTATCTACTTTGAGCCATGTCTACATAATATTATTTAAGGGCTAAAACATCTTGGCAATGGCCATGGGTTAGAGAACAGACTTTTTATTTTTAAGGAATAGCATTCCTGTTTTCTGTCAAGGTTGGTAAAACAGAGCAGAGTCTGAAGAAACAGATTTGAGGGCAACAGTTTAGAAGGCTGTAAGTGGCTTTCTGGGATCTAAGCCTGGTGAGTGGTTTCAAACCTTAACAGGCAGCTCAGTATACCACTGGCATTTTGCCCCCTTTTCAAGGCTGTTCTGAAAAGTAAATCTTTTTGCTGGAAGGCGGTGAGGTCAATGACTTTTAAAGAGCAGTATGAGTTACCTGTTTGGAGTATTTGCAATTCCAAACAGGTTTCTTAAATAGGGGGTTTCAGGTAGCTGATTTCAAGTTTGGCAAGAAATAACACAGAGGCTCTGTGGAACCAGAAAAGGGTTTTTAGCACTGTAGCTGTTGGATATTTTGTCATTGAGCTGAAACCTCTCTTGTCTTTAAAAGACGATAGACCCCTTCTGCCTCTGTGAAGTAGGGAAAAAACATACTAGTGATGGAAGTCAAGTTATGGTACAAAAAAATTTGTCGGAAGGTAAATATTTTGGATATTACATTACTACTTAACTTTCTATCCTCTTTGGGAGTCTCCAGTGCCCTGTAAGGTTCACAACTCTCTTTCCCACTCTAACCTTTCTAGTGTCCTCAGATGTCAGTCCTTAAGGTAATGAGGTGGTACCAGAAAGAATCTGTATCATCAGTGATGGGCTTCAGTTGCTTGGGGCACTTCTAGTTGAGTGATATGTAACACTCCTTTCCCTGAGGCTAAGCACATCTCAGAGAATTTTTCCATGCTCCATTAGCCTGGTTGAGGATAAGACAAAGATCAGAGGCCAAAAATCTGCTGTTTTTACACCAACTACTAACTTCAGTGAAGTGGACTGCTCAGTGGGACTAACTGCATGAATAAAAATGTTCACCAGTTTGAGCAAAGGGCTTAGAATCTGCCCTGCTGAGTTTACACTGGTATGCTGGAGCAAAATTCAGTTCTTAAAATCTTCCATCACAGTGGAGAATTTCCTACCTGTCTTTCAGACAAAGCTTTTAAAACCTTCCTCTTGCCACACCCCCCCCCCAAAAAAAAAGAAATCTAAAGGTTCTATTCCAATTACAGCATGTTAAATTACTGAAATCTGACTTCCTAGAACTGCTGCTGCTACTGAGGGCTTCTCTACACTGTGACTTGTCCAAAAATTTTGTCTTTCACGGGTACTTAAAGTCCCCCCTTAAAAAAGCCCCCCCCCAAAAAACAAAAGTTTTGCCAATGCAAGTGGCAGTGTGAACGTGGCTTTGTCGGCAGGGCGACAAACCTAAAGCCGCGCTGGAAGTATTTTGTCCTCAAAAGTGCTGACAAAATACCGATAGAGAACATTTACACACGCTGACTTTTAGGGACAAGGCTGTGTCGACACAGCCTTGTAGCTAAAAGCTGCATTGTGTAGACAAGCCCATAGGAGAGGTAATTCCCCAGGAATTCAGCATGCCAATTAGCAGCATTGATGTAGTTTATCAGATACTAGTCAGCATTATTCAGCTCCAGGAAAGCTTACTGTGGTTTTTAACATTATCACTAAAAATAGCATAAGGAAACTAATTGGGATCCTTAATTAAACAAACAAAAGTAAAAGTGAGGGAGAGGAAAATTGAAAGCAGAAAAAAGTATCTCCATACCCTTCAACAGAATATAGAACCTTTTAGAATGCCAATAGCATCCAATGAGCCAGAGTTTTGCAAAACATGTAAATGCTATCCTGGAAAAGTCTGGCTTGCTGACAATAAAATTTTCTAAAATTTCATTTAATCTATGATAATTGTTCACATCTTTCATAAGGTTTTAGGCATTCTTCACTTATGCATGTGCAAGTATGCTGCAAATGTCTGTTAGGAGGGCAATAACAGTAAGGCAAGCACAGTTTTCCATATAGAGAAAACTGAAAGTTTTCAGATAACTTTGTTTTGTTTTAAGTATGGTTTGCCTCTGGATGCTAAGAATGGGCCAACACAGATTTGCATGATCATGTGTTCAAAGAAATACTTTGGGACAGGTGGGTTACATAAAGTATCTGTCTAATTTCAAAGCAGTGTTTTCTTATTATGTTAATGAGACTTCTATTTCTTGCACTGTTTTTAACTGTCTTCAATTGGTGTATAAGAGGATGATAGACCTGTGTGAATAACTGATTTCTTCAGTTTGCTGGCAGTCTGAAAAGTCAAAAGAAAAAAAGTGGTTTGGGTTGAACTGAACTGTTTGGGCATTTTCAATAAATCAAAAAGTCATTTCATTCAATCCAAAACAAAACATTTAGGTTTGGAGAATTTTAGCCTTTTTTAAAAATAAAAGCAAAATAAATGAAGAGCTGGATAACATGGTGGTGGTACTGGTACCTTACCTCTCTCCTGTTTACCCAATAGCCTCGTGGTTAGGGCACTCCCCTGAGATATCGGATTCAAACTGCTCTGTAGCAGGGACTAGCCAATGGGCCCTACAGAAAAGGGTGAAATCCTGACTCCATTAAAGTCAGTGGTAAAAAGTTCCATTCATTTTAATGAAGCCAGGATTTCACCCCAGATATCTGGATAGGCACCGTATAAGAATCTAGATTTTGAGAGTGAGGGGCAATGTTAATTTAAAGAAACTGTCATATTTGCTGCTTACCTCCCAGGTGCAAGAAGTTTGGATTTGTATTTGACAGTTGTATCTTTTAGCATTGCTGCAATTAAAGTTGGAGGTACCTACATTTAGAAATTTTTTTGGAAGGAAAAAAATCCCCACTGTTTCTACTGTTGGTGTAGCTCCACTGGTGCGAGCACTGGTGTAGAAAGGGGTCTTAAACACCATGTTAGGGTAGTCAGTGTTTTAAACCATGTCCTCTAACTAGGCTTAAAAAAGAAAAGGCCCATCCAGCATTGTACTTAATAGGGCACCAGTGGCCACTGGTGCCCTATCTAAACTAACTCTCTCACTAGTGATATTTTAGCAGTAATTCCTTTTATATAGATAAGGACACTGTGTTGGTGTATATAATGGCCATTGCCTGACAGAAAGGGTCAATATTTATTTTTTAAAGCTTAACGCCTTGTCTTTGTTGCTAAAAAACGCATACCTTTTCCCTTGCAGTAACTATTGTGTGAGAGAGATCCTGAAGTGAAAACCACAGTGAAAATGAGCCACTCTTCCTTATGATAAAACTAGGGCTGTCAAGTGATTTAAAAATTTTTTTTTTTTAAATCATGCGATTAAACAATAATAGAATACTATTTATTTAAATATTCTGGATGTTTTCTACATTTCAAATATACTGATTTCAATTGCAATACAAAGTGTACAGTGCTCGCTTTATATTTTTATTACAAATATTTATGCTATAAAAAAATAGTATTTTTCAGTTCTCATATAAGTACTGTAGTGCAATCTCTTTATCATGAAAGTTGAACTTGCTGTTGTAGCCGGTGTTGCAAGATACTTACGTGCCAGATGCAATAAAGATTCATATGTCCCTTCATCTTCAACCACCATTCCAGAGGACATGCGTCCATGCTGATGATGGGTTCTACTCGCTAACGATCCAAAGCAGTGCAGACCAATGCATGTTCACGTTCACATCTGAGTCATATGCCACCAGCAGAAGGTTGATTTTTCTTTTTTGATGGTTCGGGTTCTGTAGTTTCCGCATTGGAGTGTTGGTCTTTTAAGACTTCTGAAAGCATGTTTCACACCTCGTCCCCCTCAGATTTTGGAAGGCACTTCAGATTCTTAAACCTTGGGTTGAGTGCTGTAGCTATCTTTAGAAATCTCATATTGGTACCTTCTTTGTGTTTTGTCAAATCTGCAGTGAAAGTGTTCTTAAAAAGGAACAACATGTGCTGTCATCATCCGAGACTTCTATAATATGAAATACACGTCAGAATGCAGGTAAAACAGAGCAGGAGACATCCCCCAAGCAGTTCAGTCAAAATTTAATTAATTCATTATTTTTTTAACAAGCATCATCAGCGTGGAAGCATGTCCTCTGGAGTGGTAGCCGAAGCATAAAGAGGCACACAGATGTTTAGCATATCTGGCATGTAAATACCTTGCAATGCCAGCTACAAAAGTGCCATGCAAACACCTGTTCTCACTTGCAGGTGACATTGTAAATAAGAAGCCAGCAGCAGTGTCTCCCATAAATATAAACAACCTTGTTTGTCTTAGTGATTGGCTGAATAAAAAGTAGGACAGAGTGGACTTGTAGGCTCTAAAGTTTTACATTGTTTTGTTTTTGAGTGCAGTTATGTAACCCAAAAAAATCTACATTTGTAAGTTGCACTTTCACGATAAAGAGATTGCATTATGGTACTTGTATGAGGTGAATTGAAAAATATTTCTTATCATTTTTACAGTGCAAATATTTGTAATAAAAATAGTATAAAGTGAGCACTGTACACGTTATGTTCTGTTGTAATTAAAATCAATATATTTGAAAATGTAGAAAAACATCCAAAAATAGTTGTTAAATTTCAATTGATATTCTATTAACAGTGCGATTGAAACTGATTAATTGTGATTAAGTTTTTTAATAGTGATTCATTTTTTGAGTTAATCTGTGATTAATCAGTAGCCCTAGATTAAAAAAAAAAGTGTCTTGTCTTCACTGTGGTTTTCACCTCAAAATAGCTCAGATACATTAGATAGGGCAAGGTAAAAAATACTTTTTTTTTTAAGCAGTGAAGACAAGGGCATGTTCTTCAGGGCAGGGCCTGTTCTCTATGACCTTGTCTCCACTAGTGTCTTGTTCTTAAATTTCCCACTGTTCTGACAGGTGCAGCTCTACCAGCACAAACAGTAGTGTAGATAAGGCACTGGTAACTGCATTTTAACCTTGGTGTTGTCTAGATCCTGTTCTGAGCAGGATCAGATGATGCAATAGTTAAAATACCCACTGTCAGTCTGTTATTACTTTTGGCATAGCTGCTCTTGGTGGAGTTGCACTGATAGCTGCAGTAATGGAAAATTAAGAGGAAATGTCTAGTGTGACTAGACATTGATCCAATAAAATATATTACCTCACCCCCCTTGTCTCCTCCTTTGGGTTGGACTAATCAGATGCTGTTCTACAGCTGCGTCATAGAATACATTTTCCTGAACCAATCCTATAGTCCCAAGATTTTTAAAACATGAGCTATCTCTCTCCCTCCCCTATAACTGCCTTATTAATATCTAAAAAAACAGACCCAAGCATCTTTCCTGCCATGTAGCACTTTTACACAGGTGCTTATAAAGATTAAAACCATAAGCCCTTAGTAACAAACAGTTTTTAAAAGTTTTTTCCTATGCTTTTGGTGAGGACAGTTTGAAGCTGCAGCAAAAGCAGCTTTGTTAGCCAGTGAATTAGGGGTAAGGAAGGCTGTTAGCTGTCCAGAACATAGAAGAGATAAGAGGTTTGTTTCTTTTCAAATTTTTGAACAAAAGCTTGTAAAAGTTATATTCAGTTTTGTAAAGGAATAAAACTCTATTTTATAATCACTTGAAAAGACAAGCCCTTTATTTATAGGTGTTTTTATTAAAACACAAGCATGCAGAAATAGCCCAGGGTTAAAACCACAGACAACTAGTTTATCAAAGTAAATTATAGTAATAAAAAAAGTTTTCCCCTATGCTTTTGCTAACATTGATTATTTTTTAGTGAGGACAAGTTGAAGAAGCCTTTCTAAATTAGTGGATTAGACTTGTCTTTCAAAGAGGTTTTCTTTTCTATCTGAAGACACATACCTTCATTTAGTACTTTTGCATATGTGTTTCAATAAAAAATTAGCACACAGAAGCATCCGAGGGTTAAAACCACGGACAAACTGTTTCTAAAAGTAATTTATAGTGATAAAGTGTATATAATTCACTGAGTATCAATGGACTTCCTTTTGTTTTGTTTGTCCTCAGTACATAGTAGCAGTAGGCACTGAAGCTGTTTAACCTACTAAGTAACAGCAGCTTGAAACTGACATGATTGTTTCATTGTTACTACCCAGAAAGCTTTTGAGCAGTAATGGAAATTACCATTTTTTAGGGTTTGTTTACACTTGGAAATTTCTGAAATAGCTATTCTAGAATAATTCCCCACATGGACATTTATTATTTCAGAATAGCTATTTTGGTAAATTTCCAAGTTTACTTATCCTTACCAATGCTGCTGCTGTTTCACTGAGACATAAGCAGGAGCACCACAGCATTCTGTCTGCAGACTCAGGAAGACAGGACTGCATTGGTTTATACTCTGTTTATATCTGGAAGACTATCCTGGTAAATATATATATGAATGACTCTAGGAGCTCCTTTATGCCAGCTGGCAAAGGGCACGTGCAATACACTGTTGTCAGAATATTTAGCCAAATAGTGTCTTGTAAGTTATCGTATAATTAGTTACATATGGGACATTAATATCATTGTGTGATGTATGTATGGTTAGTGTGTAAAGGGTTATGTAAGTATGCTGGAAACATGTTACTAAAATATGGCCAGACAAGGCAATCTGTGTGGATAAACAGGTTTATTCCACACAAAGGAATGTGGATTTGCCAGTGTCTCTGGTATACAAAGCTTGAACCTGGCAATGAAAGTATATTTGCATCTAAGGTAAACCAAGTAATCAAACCAACAGAAAGAGCTAGTTCACAATGAGATGAAGACAGCATGACATGTGCTCACCAGGAGGGGAGAAGAACTTTTTTCTGGGGATACACTTCAAAAGAATACATTTCAAAGGTTTATGGGACTATAAGAAGAAGGGGAGGGAACCCCTTAGTTATCCATCACTTAAGGAACAAAAGAAGCCAGCGTTCTTGGAAACTGTGGAAGGTGAATCTTTCATCTGGGTGGGTTGAAGATGCTGAGAACTGACTAGTGGGAAATTGCCTGAGACCAGGATAGTAAACTGTTACATTTTAAACACTAGGAAGTATATATTTTTTTACTTTGTAACTATAGCTCTTTTTTTCTCTTGCTTATTATCACTTAAATCTGGTCTTTGTTACTAAACTTATGTTTAGTTTTACTATTAACTATGTCAATGTTGTGTGTTAAATTGGAATGTGTCATCCTCAGTGAGCCAGTAGGCTGGTCCAGGTATACCATCTCTTTGGAGACAGTGGACTTCATAGTTTATGTGAATGTTCAGTGAGACAAAGGGGACACTACAGAAAGACCTCTCTGGGAGAACTTGGGAAATGGAGTTCACTGAATGTAACCTGCAAGGTAAGATTTAGACTGGCAGTGTCTCAAGGAGTTTTCTGGCAAGGCAGACTGTTGTGGCATAGATTATAAATTGGCCATCAACAAATTTAGGCTGGAAATTAGGTGAAGGTTTCTAACCATCACAGGAGTAAAGTTCTGGAACAGCCTTCCAAGGGGAGCAGTAGGCACAATAATCCTAATAGTATTCAAGACTGAGCTTGATAAGTTTATGGAGGGGATGCTAAATAAGACTACCTACAATGGCATGTAGCTGATCTGTGACTGTTAATAGCAAATATCTCTGACCATTGATGGGACACTAGAATGGGAGAGTTACTACAGAGAATTCTTTTCCAGATATCTGGCTGTTCGGTGTTGCGGACATGCTTGGGATCTAGCTGACTGCCATATTGGGGGCCAGGAAGGATTTCTCCTCTAGGTCAGATTGGCAGTGACACCCTGAGGTTTTTTTGCCTTCCTCTGCAACATGTGGCAACAGTTAAAAGTAGAGTAAATGATGGATTCTCTGTAACTCAAAGTCTTCAAATTCTGATTTGAGAACTTCAGTGACACAGCCAGATATTATAGGGCTATTACAGGAGAGGATCAGCGAGGCTCTGTGGCCTGCAATGTGCAGAAGATTAGACTAGATCATGATGGTACCTTCTAGCCGTTGAGTCTGAGTCTTTGAGAGCTGTCTTAAGCTATGTCTACACTATGCAACTTTTAGCAACACAGCTGTGCCGCTAAAAGGTGCACAGTGTAGCTGCTGTTTGTCAGCAGGAGAGAGATCTCCCGCTGACAAAGCACGGTTCACACTGGCGCTTTTTGTCTGTAAAACTTTTGTTGTTCGGGGGGAGAGGGAAGCTTCACACCCCTGAATGACAAAAGTTTTTACTGACAAAAGTCCAGTGTAGACAGGAGCGGCGCCAGGGTTTTTGGCGCCCTAGGCAGGGGTCCTTCCATGCTCCCGGTCGTCGTCAGCAATTCTGCGGCGGCGGGGGGTCCTTCTGCGCTCCCGATCTTCGGGGCACTTCGGCGGCGGGTCCCGGAGTGAGTGAAGGACCCGCTGCAGAATTGCCGCCAAAGACCCAGAACGCAGAAGGACCCCCCCGCCGCCGAATTGCCGCCAAGGGCGGCAAAATGCTGCCCCCCCCAAATCCTGGTGCCCCGCCTAGGTCGCCTAAATGGAAGCGCCGGCCCTGAGTATAGACAAACCTTTGTTTCAGCTCCAGCAAAGCTCTCTAAGGCAAAGAGGTAACACAATGGGTTACAGTTTTGGGCTCCCAGAGGAGAGCATCACAATATATGGGCTAGAAATATAACTTTAATCCAAATTTAAGTTTGTTTGTTTTTAAAACTAATGCTTAAATCCTGCCAAAATGGTGGTGTAGAGTCCCATACTTACAAGGCACACTTACCATCTGCAGTGGTGAATTGATATTTTAGGCCTGCTCTACACTACAAAGTTACATTGATATAAGCTGCCTTGTGTCAACCTACTTGTGCATGTGTCTCCACTTAAGAGGGCTCATTACACCAACATAATAACACCACTTCAATGAGCAGTGCTGAGTCAAGATTGATATACGGAGTTTGACATTGCGTTACTCTGTCGACCCTAACAATCCTCCAGCAGCAGCTTTCCCATAATGCCCAACGACTGCTCTGGTCTCCATTGTGAAGCCCTTCCCATCCCCGCCCCCTTTGCAAGCCCTGCGAATTTCTGAAATTCCTTTTCCTGATTACCCGGCTTGGAGAGAGAACCTAGCAGCTCTCTGTTGCATAAAGCTGCGGGCGGCCATGCAAATGTAAAAAAACTGGTGGCCTGCCAGTGGATTACCCTGACAGGCCGCAAGTTGCCCACCACTGATGTACATGCTCCAGCCTAGAGTAGACAAGAGATATTAGCTCCTGGGCCTGTGGGGAGAAAATGCTGTGCAAGCACAGCTCTGAGCCAGCCATAGAAATGTGTATATCAAAGAGCAGAGACTCCAGCACCATCCTGCACAACACCGTTGATACATCCGAGGGCCCTGAGTCACAGGCCCCTGCTGTGAACAGTGAGGAAGAGGAGGAGGATGGGGTGGGGGGGAGGGGGGAGGAAGAAGGTGACAAGGGGATCCAGCTGTAGAGTGAGCCAGGATATATTTTACTCCACTGCAGTCCAGCCACATGGCATCAGGGGCCACAGTGCTACCTCTACAACTCCGCCCCAACTTCACATTAAAGACAATCACAACTTCACATCACTGACCTGTGAAAGCCATGATTGGTGTAGGTGTAGCTGAAGTGGACATGAATTCTCTTTCCCCTTCAGAAATTCAGTTTTAGTAAGTTTTGAATATATTTGTTTTAAAATGGCAAGGTTTCTTGTAGGGCTGTCAAGCGATTAAAATATTAATCATGCTAAACAATAATAGAACCCCATTTATTTAAATATTTTTGGATGTTTTCTACATTTTCAAATATATTGATTTGAATTACAACACAGAATACAAAGTGTACAGTACTCACTTTATATTTTTTATTACAAATATTTGCACTGTAAAAAACAAAAGAAATAGTATTTTTCACTTCACCTTATACAAGTACTGTAGTGCAATCTCTTTATCAGGAAAGTGCAACTTACAAATGTAGATTTTTTTTTTTGTTTGTTTGTTACATAACTGTTCTCAAAAACAAAACCATGTAAAACTTTAGAGCCTACAAGTCCACTCAGTCCTACTTCTTGTTCAGCCAATCGCTAAGACAAACAAGTTTGTTTACATTTACAGGAGATGCTCCTGCCTGCTTCTTATTTATGTCACCTGAAAGTGAGCACAGGCACTCGCATGGCTCTTTTGTAGCCGGTGTTGCAAGAACTTATGTGCCAGATATGCTAAACATTCATATGCTTTATGCTTCAGCCACCATTCCAGTGGATATGTATGCTTCCATGCTGATGATGCTCGTTAACAAATAATGTGTTAATTAAATTTGTGACTGAACTCCTCGGGGGAGAACTGTGGGTCTTCAGCTCTATTTTACCTGCATTCTGCCATATATTTCATGTTATAGCAGTCTCAGATGATGACCCAGCACATGTTTTTTTTAAGAACAGTTTCACACCAGATTTGACAAAACACAAAGAAGAGGGGGACCTCTTCTCCCTCGTCCCCTGCAGAGGAATTCCAAAGAATTAAGAAACAGCTATGATGACTAATGCTAAATGCTTCTATTTGAGTTTTATTTTAAAAATTAGCCTGTGAAAACACGTCTTTTTGTTTAGATATACGTCTCCATAATAGTTTCAAGTGTGGTGGGTTTTCTTTAAATTATGAGACAGAAAACTCATTAGATGCTAAAGCTTCAAAAAAAAGTTTCTATTTGAATTGAACTTGTAAGTTTTGAGGAAAATCTAAGGCCCTTAGTCCTGCAATGGGATGCCAGGGGACACACCTCTGTGCCTATGTGGAGACTAGTGACTTCCAAGTGGTCTGCCCTCACATCTCATTAAAGGACTGGGGCCTAAATCTGTAACCTAATAGTAACTGATATAATTCTAGTTATGACTAATATTTGTACTTCCCTAAAAGAGATTGAAACCTCTGTAACTGAATACATTCACATGTAATGAACTGCTTATCTCTCTAAAGTCATACCTAATTCATGGCCATTTACATCTGTGTTGAGTAATGGAAAATGCTGAGCTGTATTAACATATCTCCTCTCCGTGGCAGCACACATCCCATCAGATAACATTGCTGCTGTATATAGCTATATGCATCTGAAGAAATGAGCTGTAGCCCACGAAAGCTTCTGCTCTAATAAATTTGTTAGTCTCTAAGGTGCCACAAGTACTCCTGTTCTTTTTGCGGATACAGACTAACATGGCTGCTACTCTGAAACCTGATTGCTGCTGTGGTTCACCAATTAGTTTCCCCTCCCCCCCGTCTAAAGAATAAATGTTCTACATAGTATGCTGCAACCAGCAGCAATGCAGGATTTCCACTGTATGTGCTGTGGTACACCAGTCCCCTCGGTGCAGGTTAGCATGCTATTGTGTAACAAGTTCAGAGGTGAGCTCTTGGGGCTCCAAATGCTGTGTTCAATGGGTTCTAGTCCTTGGTGGGTTCCTGTAAAAACTCAGTTTCCAGTGAAATAAATAAATTGTGCAAATACCGTAGGTACAACTTCTTCTGTGATTACAATAAATGACATAAAAACTCTAAGCCAGTCCAGTCCAGGGGTAATAAAACCCGAGTCTGACTGGAACACCTTCACATCAGTTTCTTGCCTGCATGTTGCAATCCTGTGTACTTCAGCTGCTGGCCTTCTTCCAGCAACAGGCAAGTCTCTGCCAAGCTCAGAATCTCCCAGGTCCCAGCTCTCAGGCTATCCATTGTTTGGCCTTTCCTCAGGAGCCATCTTCCTGAGTGCTGTCTCCAGCCTGCTCTCCTGTGGGGTCTGGCTGTGTCCTGAGCCAGGTCTGTTCTGACCTCAGGATGTACTGACCTTTAATACAGTTCCCAGCAATGAGCCAGCAGTTTCATTACTATACCTTTATATTTTTCTGCTGGTCTGAGAACACACTGTTTTGGTTCTTTAAAGGTATTAACCGCTCACTGTGCCAGTACCCCATAATTCTTAATAGCCTCATGAAATGGTTTAAAAGTGACATGTAGAACAGAATGCTCTGTTTAATTAATCTTTTCTAAGGAAGAATTTCCATATGTTTTAGCTCAGTTTGATTTAATCACTTATTTATTCTTGTAACCACTGGCAACAAAGCACTGGGAATCTTGGAACATCATGGAAGTGTGGTGCCTTTTGCTTGGACTGTTATAGGGTAAATACTGTGGTGTGAGACTTGTCTGCGCAGATCAACTACTGGCATCCTTTATTAGGTATTGGCAGCCAGCAACAGTGTATAGACGGAGAAGTGTAATAAGTTGGTATTCTCTAAAGGGGGGGGGGGGTGTAAATGAAGCAAGTATTACTAAAGGGGATATTCAGAGTTGTTAACCTTGTGAAAGTACAAACCTTGGAAGGAAGTGGGACATTGCCATGGATTGAGAGAAAGTGGTAGTCCCAGAGAATATTAACGAACAGTTCTTTCTGTCCCCAGACATATAAATCAGGTGAAATTAGTAAAGGAAATAACCATCTTAGGGCTTGGCTACACTTGCAAGTTAGAGTGCATTAAAGCAGCCCCGGGCGCCCTAACTCCTGAGGTGTCCACACTGGTAAGACACACAGAGAGCGCCTGGTCTCTACAGCTGGAGCGCTCCTGGTAATCCACCTCCACGAGAAGCATAAAGCTTGCTGTGCCCTGGCTGAAACGCCCCGGGCATCAATGTGGATGAGGTGTTGCATTACTGCACTGTGATTGGCCTCCAGAAACGTCCCATAATCCCCTGAAGTCAAGTGGCCACTCGTCTCATTGTTTTGAAATCGGCTGCAGGCATGCAGATATCCCCTTTCAAAGAGCCCACATGCTTATCTCCACTGGGACAAAGCAAACCATTAGTGTGGAATGCTGCTATTGTGAGTGTGTATGTGAGGCGAGGGAAGGGGGTGTGCTGCTGTCTGAACTTACAAGACAGCATGTTGACACACTCTCAGCTCCCCAAAACACTGTCTCTCCCTGCACATACACACAACACACTCCCTGTCACACTCCACCCCCGCCCCCCATTTGAAAAGCACGTTGCAGCCTCTTCCACATTAGGATAGCTACCACAATTCATTGCTCTTTATGGCATTGCAAGAGCTGCTAATGTGGCCACGCCAGTGTGCTTGCAGCTGACAGTGTAAACACACAGCAGTGTTTTCCCTGCTGCAGTCTCTGAAGGCTGGTTTAACTCCTAGCACTCTACGTCTGCAAGTGTAGCCAAGCCCATAGACTGGTTTACAGGATGAGGTAAGGCCACTTGCTAACTTCAACTTGATACTCAAAGCAAGATGTGAGTTGGCAGGAAAGAGAGCCAAAAGCTAACTAAAGTTTTTAGAACATTTTTGCCATCTTAAAATTTATGGCCCAGATTCAGTTCCAGCAGAATTCAGGGAAAAGGCTGGCACCGTTAAGTGATTTGTCACATTGTACCCCCCTATATTTGGAGTTTGGACCCTTGTTCAAGCTAGAGCAATCCTTAGGCTGCTTGCTGTTGTATTAAGCTGCCTAGGTCCCAAAGGACTATTCCAGCAGCTGAGAACAGTTTGAGTCCAGCAGGGCTCCACCCATGTACCCTACCTTTGGGACTTCATGGGGGAGAGATGTAGAGCCTTTATACTAGTTTTACACTACCTCAGGAGTCTCCATGTATCTGGTAATCCCCAGTGTCTGGATCCAACACTTGACAACCCCTTAGTGCTATCATGATAAAATTAGCAATTAGGCCCTGTAACTGTAACCTAAAACTGGTCTTGGTGAAATTATATTGGTCTTTTGAGTCTTTATTTTAAAACTACTAGTGAAGTATTTTATTGAATGTTAAACTTACTTGCTTTGGGTTTTTATAGTGGGACAAAGGATCTAATCCTGAGGCTGAAGTAGTTATGGTACACTAAGTGGCATGGTACTAAATCTCACTACTTAAACACTTATTTTTTTTTACCTCACTTATGCTTATTATATTAGGATAACTTCAAAACTTTTACTACAAAAATATTTGCAATACTTGGTGACCAGTCATTAACAGAGACCTCAAGCAGAGGAGAGTAAATGAGATGTCTATTAAGTAGTGGTCCCCTCCATAGCCCCACTTTCCAAGATTGTGAAGACGCCCTCTAGGAAAAGATTTTGTGACATATCTGATAGGTGCAGAAGGAGGAGCGCTGCTGGAAGTTAGACTGAAAGTTACATTTTAGTCGATCTATGTATTCTTTCAGGTGTTAAGTACCAACTATGCCCCACTGGAGCTGATGCATCTACATCTGACCTTCTATTCTTTTTAAAAGAAGGTACCAATGTGAGATTTCTAAAGATAGCTAAAGCACTGGACCTAAGAGTTAAGAATCTGAAGTGCCTTCCAAAATCTGAGAGGGACAAGGTGTGGAGCATGCTTTCAGAAGTCTTAAAAGAGCAACAATCCGATGCGGAAACTACAGAACCAGAACCACCAAAAAAGAAAACCAACCTTCTGGTGGCATCTGACTCAGATAATGAAAATGAACATGCGTCAGTCCACACTGCTTTGGATTGTTACTAAGCAGAATCCATCATCAGCATGGATGCATGTCCCCTGGAATGTTGGTTGAAGCATGAAGAGACATATGAATCTTTAGCGCATCTGGCATGTAAATATCTTGCAATGCTGGCTACAACAGTGCCATGCAAACACCTGCTCTCACTTACAGATGACATTGTAAACAAGAAGTGGGCAGCATTCTCTCCTGCAAATGTAAACAAACTTGTTTGTCTGAGCAAATGGCTGAAGTAGGACTGAGTGGACTTGTAGGCTCTGAAGTTTTTTTTATTGTTTGAATGCAGTTACTTTTTTGTACATAATTCTACATACGTAAGTTCAACTTTCATGATAAGGAGATTGCACTACAGTATTTGTATGAGGTGAATTGAGAAATACTACCTTTTGTTGTTACAGTGCAAATGCTTGTAATCAAAAATAAATATAAAGTGAGCACTGTACACTTTGTATTGTGTTGTAATTGAAATCAATATATTTGAAAATGTAGAATACATCCAAAAATATTTAAATAAATGGTATTCTGTTATTGTTTAACAGTGCAATTAATCGTGTGATTAATTTTTTTAATCGCTTGACACCCTACTAGGAATCTATTTTGAGTGAAGTGTGTGGATATGACTTAAGACTTTGAACTGGTATAAATGAAATTAAGGGTGCAATTCATGCCAGTTCCAAACACTAGAGCTTTTACATGGAGCATTAGCCTGTATGCATAGGCAGTGTGCCGAATGACTATTGGCAACTGAAGAGTTCTTAAAAAATTGAAAACAAAATACAGCATCGTGTAAAGGTGACTGGAACTGTAAAAGGAGTCTTCTCAAACTGTGGGAAAGAAACTATTCAGCAAGCTATATTCTTTGTAAACTGGAGAATATGTTGAGGATATTAATGGTAACATTTAATTTTAGGGCTCTTTGGTTCTGGCCACCTGTCTGTATTCCATGGTGAAAGGTGTTTACTGTGGTCTGGTTCCATCTTTCTGAAGGGAAGGCAAACAGGTTTTTTTTTGTAAAACTAACGCTCATGCAGCTCTATCAGTACTAGTCACACTGGGAGTGCTATTGTAGACTGGCCAATGGCATTTTTATCATAGCATCCTAAAGTCCTGCTCTGAGTAGGTGTGAAGCTCTTGAGCAGATAAATCGCTTTTTCTATCAACTGAAACTTGACACATGCCACTGTGCTTAAATCATGTTCTTCTAGTCTTCTTGGAAGAACTGGTAATTCTTCCCTTCAAACATGTTCTACATTTCTAAGCAAACAAGCAGAAATGGTGGTTTGAGGGTAATCTGTAACAGGCTTCAGGTATTGGTTTCTGTAGTAAATAAAAATAATCCATACTCAGTTGACTTTCTCTAGACCCTAAATTCACTTCTTACATAAGAGATACCATTATTGTTTTAATTAGACCACCCTTGTAAGTCTACTAGATGTAGGTACCTGGATATGCTTCTGATACGAATTTGCCAAATTAAAAAAAAAAAAAAAAAAAAAGTTAAAGCCAGATCAATGTATCACTGTCTGTCTTTGTGAATTAGTCATTTTCTTTTTAATTACCGGATATTTCATCTACTACAAGTACTGTAATAGCTTATGAAGATAATGAAGTAATATGCCACCTCATTACAACAGTGCCTTATATGTAATAATTTGCTGTTAAGTGGGGCCAAACTGCAGATGAGCTTCTGCAATTGAGACCATAAATTAGTAGCGTTGGTGTATGCTAAAGATCTATTTGGGTAACCCTCTTTTTAATCATGAAATGCTACCAAATGATGATTGTAACCAAATTTGTAAAACTTGGAAAAGCTACATTAAGGTGCATGTGTTGAGTAAAGATTTTATTTCAGTCTTTGACTGGATTTTGAAGTCCTCAGTAGTAATCTGGAATTACTTGACTGGGGGCATCTGAACTATTTCAGAGATAACTATGACAAAATTGAAGAGCTTTGTGGGAAATGGGTGGAATGCTTTTTGCCTCCAGTATTGTAATGATGGTGTAATAGTGTAGACTTGCCCTAAGTGAGTAAAAGAAGGTGGTCCCCTGGCCCCACCTGCACTACAGGAAACTACCATCTTCTTTTCTGAGTAGTTCTATTGAATATCTATCTTGAGTACCAAGATTGACTTCAGTAGGGCTACTCAGTGAGCAAGTTACTACTCAATGAGGTGAGTGTCAGAACCTGAGCCAGTTGGGAAACGGTGGGTGGGGTGGCGAGTGCTAAATATTCCTAATGAAAATAGGAAGATGCTCTGGATAATCTAGCTGCATAATGTCTGTGAGGATTTTAGTAGGTAGGCGGTAAATATAATTTGGGACTTGTCTACAAAAATTCACTATGTTCTGAAATCATCTTTAAGAATCAGTTATATGTTGTCTTCAAATAACATGGCTGTACGTGCTAGTTGGGGTATGTCCTAATACAGCCAAAACTTTTTTAAATGGGTGCCTAAAGCAAAGCTCTTATGTCCATATTCAGGCATTGAAATAGATGGCCTGATTTCTCCCCCTCCTCCCCAAAAGTATTAGACATTCAACAGCTGCCACTGACAACCTAACAATGTCAGAGCTCTGCAGAAGGATCATTTTGGAAATGGAGTGTAAGCAAAAAGGGTCACGGGGTGGCCTCTCATGAAATACTGCAGCATCTGCGCACTCTAAAGGAAAACCAATTAAATAAGGAAGGTCCCAGAAAGGGACGGGAGAGAAAGGGAGAAAAATGCTGATGTCAGTGGACGATGCTGGGTGTTTAGCACTTTGTCAAATGAGTCCACTTAAGATGCTTAAATGTGGACTTATACTTAGGCTTTAAACAAAACAAAAAAAAATGAGTTTTCCATGGTTATACTACAACTGGTGTAGTGTAAGTAGACTAAGCAATAGTGGATTTGACCTATTGTTCTCAGTAGACAAGTTTTTATATGTGAGACGATTGCTAAAAACATCTTTAAAAAAAAATTAAAAATAAAATCATGCTCCTTCCCACCCCCGCACCCCGTTCTTCCTCTTTTCCCATTGCCAACTTCCACATCACACTCATAGTCCTGTTTTTAGCTCATTTCCTTCTTGGTATCAGCCTCCACAGTGTAATAGCAAATCACTTTTTTGTTTATTGTGCAACTAGATAGACACTCACGGTTGGCCCGTACCAGCTGACTTGGGCTCCGGGCTGTTTCATTGCTGTGTGACTTCCGGGCTTGCTCTGCCTCCCCCCCCCCCTTTCCTCCCAGGGTCTTAGAGCCTAGGCTAGAGTGGGGGGAGGGTCCCATACCTTAGGCTCCAGCCCAAGCCCAGAAATCACAGTCACCATGAATAAATTGCAAACCTGTATTTAAGTTTTTAATTACGGCTGACATTCTCATGTCTTATGCTGGAGGCGACAATCTTCTGAAAAGTGATTACTAGCTGGAGAGAGACTTGAAGTGGGAGGCATTATGAAAGGCTCTAACCAGGGCTGGGCAAACTTTTTGGCCTGAGGGCCACATCAGGGAATAGAAATTGTATGGCAGGCCATGAATGCTCACAAAATTGGGGTTGGGGTGTGGAATGGAGTGAGGGCTCTGGGGGGGCTGGGAATGAGGATTTTGGGGTGTAGGAAGGTGCTCTTGGCTGGGACTGAGAGGTTCGGAGGGCAGGAGGGGGATCAGGGCTGGGGCCGGTGGCTGGGGTGTGCAGAGAGGCTCAGGGGTGCAGGTGCTGAGCGACACTTACCTCAAGTGGCTCTGGGAAGCAGTGGCATGTCCCTTCTCCAGCTCCTATGCATGGAGCGGCCCCCGACCCTGCTAGAGCACCAGAGCGGGGCCATGCAGCTGCTTCCAGGAGCTGCGTGGTGCAGCCCCGACCCAGTAACCGCTTCAGTTTAGCCCCATTACCTTAAAGGCATTTACTGAGTGTTTTGTATAGATTCTTACACTGTGTTCATCACCATAGTATCTGAGCGCCTTCCAGCAGTGCATTGAGCAACAGGGCTAAGAACTATCACACCTTTCTCTTCTCTCCTCCTTTCCCCAGTGGAAGTGTGTGCATAATAGAAACCTATATTTTATATCATGTGTGTTTTTGATTTTGGAATTTGTGTGCGCGTGTGCACAATATAAACATATTTAAAAACACATGTTGCTATATCTTAGTGAAGACAAGGTCAAATAAATGTGTCTTGCACTTATTGTGGAAGGTAGAAAGGTAGTGATGGTTCTTATTTCCTGTGAATATTCATTCCAAAGTCTTGGGCCAGCCCCCAAGAGAGCTCCAAAATTCAATAGATTACTTCTGTAACTACTGAATTTTTCAGTTTCTTACCAACACTTGATTGATTGAAATGGGTTAAGAACTTTAAATAGTTCTCCAAAAGGGGAGGAGGGGGGAACCTCTCTATCACATCCTTTTCAGTTTTAAACTATCATTGAAGACTTCAAACATTATCTTGCATTTCCACTCTGTTAAAAGGAAATGCTTTCTAGAGAGTCAGACTCTTCCTGTCTTTTTGCTTTTATGCTGTTTTGGTCTTCTTTAAAGCAATTATCAATGTATATCTAATTTGCAAAATCTATTTAGGATTAACTGCCACAAACTGGTATTATGCACAAACTTCATCGTCCTTGTATTGTATGTGTGGGCTCGTGGGACCCCCACAATGAGCCGGTTCTGCGAGCGTGCGGAGTCGGTCGACGCTACGCCCGGCTCATGAGACAGCTCATGGTGTCCGCTATCAGGTGGTCCAGAGACATTTATACGGAACACATCACAGGACACCGTCAATACCACATTGAGGGTATGGCTACACTTGCAGCTGTACAGCGCTGTGAGTTAAACCTGTCTTCGTACAGCTGAGTAGGGAAAGCGCTGCAGTCTGTCCACACGGACAGCTACCAGCGCACTGTTGTGGCCACATTTGCAGCACTTGCAGCGGCATTGGGAGCAGTGCATTATGGGCAGCTATCCCACAGAGCACCTCTTCCCATTCTGGCGCCGTGGGTTGTGGGAAGGGTGCGGGGCATTCTGGGTCCTGTCCCAACGCCCCGTGATGCATTGTTTCGCATCCCAGCAATCCCTGTTTCCGTCCACATTTGGCGCCATCTTCCAACAGTTTCTGTGCAGCGCGATCTGTGTTCAGTTTCAGTCTGCGGGTAATGGAGCCTGAACTGCTGAGGAGTATACTGACGAGTCTCGCCAGCACGTCTCGTTTGGCAGTCGAGCTATTCCTTAAGATCCAAAGTGACACTGAGGAGTCCAGTCCGATGATGATAGCGAGTCATGTAACGCATATGACACGAAATTGCTTGTGGCCTTCACGGACATGCTCAGCACCGTGGAACGCCGCTTTTGGGCTCAGGGAAACAAGCACTGAGTGGTGGGATCAGGTCGTCATGCAAGTCTGGGATAATGAGCAGTAGCTGCAGAACTTTCAGATGAGAAAAGCCACTTTCATGGGACTGTGTGAGGAGTTCGCCCCCACCCTGTGGCGCAAGGACACGAGATTGAGAACTGCCCTGCCGGTGGAGAAGCGGGTGGCTATTGCAATCTGGAACGGTACAATCACAGATTTGCCTATGTGCTGTCTGGAGCGCTGTTCAATGAGTGCTGCACTTCAGGATGGGTATACTGCGTGGTGATGGGGGTTGAGTGCAGAGGGTAAGGGTTGTAGTTCTCAGGGCTGGTTGGTGAAGATACAGGTGTTGGAGGCAGCTGGTGGCGATAAGAACCCGAATGTTGGGGAAAGTGGGTTGGAAGTGACATGGGGGCACAAGGGAAAGAGTTTTGGGACAAGGGCTGCAGGGGGGGTGGGCGCGGTAGTGCTCCGCCTGCATGGCTACGAGCGCCTGGATAGAGTCCGCTTGGTGCTCCATGATGCTTATCAGCTGCTCCGTGCTTTGCTTCCGGTGCGCTGCATTTTCCTTGCAGATCCTGCTTTTGCTCTCCCTCCACTCCTGCGCTTTTTTTATTCTCTGTAAGAGATTGATGCATCACTTCGTGCAGCATGTCTTCTTTGCTTTTTCGTGGTCTCTTCCGGAGTTTTTTGCAGTCTGTCAGCCGGTGATAACACGGACAGCTGAGATCTCAAGGTTGCATCTGTAAAGGCAAAATGCAACACTTAACGGAGGCAGCATTGTTTATACCAGACAAAGTAATGATTCCCCCGCACTTAAGGAGGGCACACACGGTCTACGCAATAGCATAATTTTCCCGTCCCAAAGAGAGAGCACATAACCCACGGGAGCCCCAAAATGGTGAGTAAGGGGGACTGATTGTTTCAGGGCTGTACTGTCATCTGGGTTTATGTGCCTTGGGGAGAGCCAAGATCTGAAGGGGGCACCTACACTGAACACTGTCCCAACATTTTCCACAGGAGTTTATCCTGGAAGATATCTCGCTGCTGAGGGTGACCTGGGAAGCAAGGGAGGGTCTTCTACTGCGATGCGGCTTCCGCCCTGGCCCATATGCAGCTTGCCTGTGTGCAGCAATGGTCCTCGCGGCACAGTGGCGCGGACACGTTAGCCTGACTGGGACAAGGACTACGGTGGCTCTCCCAATAAACCTGCGCAAGCACATTGCCCACGTTCTGGATGAGACTTTCGAAGAGATTACTGAGGCCGATTACCGCGATGTGATAGATCACATCAATGCGCTATTCCGCATCTAGGCATGAATGCAGCCCTAATCCTCCTTTCCCGAAAATAAAAGCCGCTTACCGGGAACCTGCTCTTCTGTTTGTCCTCCACCAAGTACCGGCTGCTGCGACTGGCTACCTTTCTCCTGGCTTGAGAAGAGCTCCTGGCTGCATGCCTCCAGGGATTCCGGGGTGTCTCTCCCCCGCCCCAGCACCCTCACTCCCACTTTCCTCCTCCTCCTCCTCCTCCTCCTTCCCCCGCTCTGAAGTGTCCATGGTGTTGCTCAGAGTGGAGGTGGGGTCACCCCCAAGTATCGCGTCCAGCTCTTTGTAAAAACAGCAGGTAGTGGGGGCAGCACCGGAGCGGCGGTTTGCCTCGCGGGCTTTGTGGTAGGCATTCCGCAGCTCCTTCACTTTAATCCTGCACTGCAGTACGTCCCGGTCATGGCCCCTTTCCATCATAGCCCTTGATATCTGCCCGAAGGTATCGTAATTCCTACAGCTGGAGCGCAGCGGGGACTGGACTGCTTCCTCCCCCCCAAACGCTGATGAGATCCAGCAACTCGCTATTGCTCCATGCTGGGGCTCGTTTGGCGCGTGGAGGCATGGTCACCTGGAAAGATTTGCTGATAGCACTCCACACCTGATTTAGCAAACAGGAAGGGGATTTTTAAAATTCCCAGGGAATATAAAGGGCAGGTCTGACGGTTGGTCAGTTGAGGCCAGGGCAGTAGAGTTTGAACTGATGAGCAGAGTGGCTAGAACAGGCATTGTGGGACACTGTCAAATACTTCTGGAGGCCAGTCAGAGCGCATTGGGCGGCCACACTGACGCCGCAGCACAGCAGCGGCAGTGCAATACTCTTTATTCCTCTCGGGGAGGTGGAGTACAAGCAGCGCTGTAGCCGCGGAGATACAGCGCTGTACATGCCTTGCCAGTGTGGACGGGGAGTGAGTTACAGCGCTGGGGGCAGCTTTATTGCGCTGTAACTCTCAAGTGTAGCCAAGGCCTGAATAATCGAGACCACCGACCAGGGAAATAGCCCACTTCCTTCCCTGATGAACCAAGGGACGCACCCCCCCATGTACTCATTCGCTGCACCGATACTGACTTGGACTCCTTATAAATTCCATGAGTGGCGTACCCGAGCCCACTTATCCGCTGAAACTTTTAAAAAAAACAACTCTTGCACCCCAATCTGGGTCAATGCCGGTTATGTGATCTGTATATATCTCTTCACCCTTGCAACCGATACCTGTAATCCCTCATAACCCAAGCCTGACCCCTGATGTACAGTTCCTTCCCTCTTAACTTGTGTCTATTTAATTTTAAACATTAATTTTAATCCAAGCCACTCCCTTTTTTTGTTGGGGGAGGAATTGCAATAACCAAGCTTGTACATAAAGTCTAAGAAATTATTGGGAAAAGAGGTGGATTTAGATTTGGAGCTGCTCTGTAATTTATGTTCACCTGCTTATTTTTGTTGTATGAATATATTGGTTTACCTTAATAGTCTGAGGGGGGAAATCCAGCAGGAAGGGAAAGAAAAGCTCAAGATAAACCACTTCTCAGTAAGCACTTGAGGGCTAAGAGACCATGCCAGGATAGGAAAAAATCCCAGGAATGCAAGAGAGTGAAAGAACTCTGGTAGGTTTTAAAAGCAACACTCTCTCAAGATGGGGGTGGTCATTTGGGAGAACTATCCTGAAACACAGGCACCTATATGTTGCCAAAACAAAAAATGCTGCCAGACTGGGCAGCTGCTGAGTGAAATTGACATAATTCTTGACAGTTTCACAACTGCTGGTCAGTGGTGGGTGCCATAAAATTAAAAAGAATTGTTAATTTAACTCCACAGTTGCCAGGTCTTCTATGTTGCCATGTGCTCTGCCCCAGGCCTGGGACCCCTGGACTCCTGGGTCAGATGGTTCACCGGGCTGCAGGAGTTGGCCAGTCAAAGGAGCAAGCTGGCTGAGGAGTCTAGAAACCTTGATCTCTTGGCCAGCCTGCATGGTAGGGCTGCCCTGGAGCTGTAGATGTGGAAAGCCATCCCCAAATTTTCCAGGCTTCTGGCTCTGTGGCAGGGAGCTCAGAGGCTCTAAGAGCCCCCAGGACTTGCAGGCTCCCAGCTCTGCAGCAAGGAGCCTGAGGTTCCTGAGCTGCAGGGCTGCCCCGAAGCTGCAGTCCCTAGCAGCCCTGGTCCCCAGCAGGCCACCTGCAAAACAGAATAGGTTCCATCAGAATTTAATCTAACCTGTGATGTTTTCACAGAACACTTCAGGTTGGACAAAAGTAAGGGTGGCATGGTATGGTGTATTGCCATCCTTCCTTCTGCACTGCTGGTGGTGGTGCTGCCTTCAGAGCTGGGCAGCCAGAAAGTAGTGCCTGCTGGCCGGGAGGCCAGATTGCTGGGGCTATGAACTGCCAAACCCCAGCACAAATTAAGCCCTGAACATTGCTATTCTTAAGCTATATGAAAGAAGTAGATGCATTGCATAAGTTTTTGAGGACAACTTTAAATACTAAATTGTTGATCCTGCCCGCCAATATACTGGCCCATGGCTTTTAAAAAAAGAGAAACAAAAACCACTACCTTTCTTGTTGCCAAACTACAAGCATGAGACAAAGGCCAAGGCTGCAAGGCTCCTTGAAACCTATGAAAGTTGTGGAGTTGCTACAAAAACCAAAACGCTTATTATGTGACTTTGGAGAGGGAAAAATTGCTTCCCTTTATTGTGTTCTTTCAGTGACCTCTCAAAACATTTGGTCAAATAACTTGCTGCTTTTTGCTAATTTTGTTCAACTTAATACTGAGTTGTTAAAATATCTATCTTCTCTTGAAGAGGCAGAGGCCATATCTAAATATACTGGTTCAGAAACTAATTTTTGGTTAAGTTGTGATTCTTATTAAGAAGGGGAAAAGCATCCTGTCATAAAGATGATTTATATTGATATAGTTTATTCCTCTTCCCATACAAGAATAAGCTATAACTGGTATAAAGCACCTTTATACTTGCAAAACTGCATCCACGCTAGAGGGTTATAACAGCATTCACGCTAGGAAGATTGTACCACTTGAACACTGGTATAGTTAAAGCAGTACCACTTTGTGTGGATGAGCCCTGATACAGTGTGGACAAGCCCTGATAATGAATCCTTCCGAAAATGTCACCTGCTTTTTCCATTCTCTCTACTCCCCAAAGAAGAGTAATTTCTTTTGACCTAAGGTGTTAATGTGTGCTAACTGACAGCAACCTTAGTTAAAGAGGTTTTTTTGGGTTGGCAGGTAAAACTGTACAATTGTAAAACAGTTAGAGGTAGGTCAACCTAATCTAAATGAAGTTTCTAATTTTATCTCTTACTCAAACATAGTCACTGCTGAAATTTTATGTTGTTCAAAGTTGCTTAGGTCTCGTCTACGTTACGGTTTTGTTGGCAAAAGGCAGCTTTTGCCGACAAAACAGTGGAGGTGTACACACTACAAGGCTACTTTTGGCCGCAAAACGCTGCTGTTTTGCCAACAAAATAAAACCCCCTCAATGAGGCATAGAGCTTTTTGCGGCGAAGTTAAAGAAACAAAGCATCAGTGTAGATGCTGCCGTTATGTTGACATAACTGGCCTGCCCCAGTATCCCACAATGCCTGCCGCGACCATTCTGTTCATTATTTTGAACGTGGCTTGGCAGCCCTGTAGGCATGCACCCCTCCCCTTTCAAAGCTCTGAGAAGCTTTGACATTCTCAGCATGGAGAGCTCACAAACTGCTGAGGATGCTGCTCCTGGCAGCTGAGGAGGCTGTGGGAAAACTCTGAAGGAACCATTAATGTGGACTTGCAGGCTGGCAGGCAGAATGGGCAGGTGGGTGGTGGGAGGGGGGGAGGAAAGGGGGTGGAGAGACTGCTCTGTCTGAACTTAAAGAAGTAGAATGCGGACACGCTCTTCCCCCAACACATGCTCTGTTTCTGTCCATCCTCCCCACATACACTTCAAATGAATCTAGTAGGATGCCAGTGAAACAGTGCAGGTTTCTCAGTCGCATCATGTGACACTGTACCTGCCCCATGAGGCATTGCAAACCCTTCCCAAAGCACCCTGCCGCCAGTTGCACAGTGGGATAACTACCCACAGTGCACTGCTCTCTGTGTTGATGCAAGAGCTGCTAGTGTGGATGTGCTCTGCCTACACCAGGACCACAGTGTGGACATGCAACAGCACTTTAATTAAAGCAGCATAATTTTTGTTGTCAAATCTCTGTAGTTTAGCCATAGCCTTATATTCCTACTATGTAGTTGCCCTTGCCCTAATCCTGCAGTATAGTACATGTTCTCTGTCTTTGCCCTGAAATGTGTCCTGTTCCTCAACAAATGTCTTGATCCCTCTTCCCTAGTTAGTGTGGCAGAGATTCTGACTAGGATTTGTTCTCGCCTAAGTATGGGAACTTCCTTGGTCACGCTTCAACCAGCTGGTACTAGATTGGTCCTTAGTGTCCTAGCAAAACCCTTTGCCAAATGAAAGGCCAAATTTCTATTCCCCTGGCTGCTTCCAGAGTTCTCTCAGATTATTTGATAGAGTAGTTCTTCTTCCCCACCCCCACCCCCGCCCCTGCTTTCAACAAGTTGTATTTTTGGGGGGCATGAGTGGGGGCGGGGAGCGGAAATGTAATGCCCCGGCAACATTAACTTTCCACTTTCAATCTACAATGTCCTCTTTCTGTTCCTGAATTTCATTGCAAGTGTTGCATCAAAATATTTCTCCCAGAATCAAGAGTGGCTGTTAGTTTTTCTTTTAGTAATCTGCTTCCTTTGGATGCTTAGCACATTTGTAAACCACCCATGCCTGTGAAGTAATAGAACATGTTTCCCTCTCAGAATTTACTCTTCATAACCTTCTGATATTTACCTTAGGCTAGTCTATGCTGGCAATGTTAAAGCGCTGCTGCTGCAGTATTAAAAAATACACCTCCACAAGGGGGTGTAGCTACCAGCGCTGAGAGCCTGGATCCCAGCGCTGGTGCACTGTCTACATTGGTGCTTTACAACACTGAAACTTGCTGCGCTCAGGGGGGTGTCACACCCCTGAGCAAGAAAGTTGCAGCACTGTAAAGTGCCAGTGTAGACAAGCCCTTACGTTACATTTTATCTATATTGCTGTTAGTTGGACCAGAGACTAGACTATACCAAAACCTATACACAGGGCTGGCTCCAGGCACCAGCTTAGCAAGCAGGTGCTTGGGGCGGCCACTCTGGAGTGGAGCAGCACGTCCAGCTATTCGGCGGCAATTCGGCGGAGGGTCCTGTGACAGTGTACCCCATAAGGCTTTATGGGGAGGGGGTGCTTATAAATGTATGTATGACATAACTGGAATATGTTTGGTGCTGCCTGTGCCAGGTAACACATCTCTGTAAAGGTTATGGTCTACTATATCTATTCATCGTATTTGTACATATATATATCATTTTCTACTTGAGGTTAAGAATATGGTCTGTATGCTGGCTTGGTTTCTAAGTAAGCTTTGGGAGGCATTTGGTCAGCTTCTTTAGGAAGGAATTCGCCAGGTTAAGTACCTGATCAGGAAACACCTGGGGAACAATGCATCTTGGAATGCTCCAATCCACATAAGAAGTCTTCCTGGAGACTTGCAAGATTCCATGTGGACAATGGCTTCAGCCTGTAAAGACTGAGTCATGCAGGGACATGTGACTTGCCCAGGTGACTCCAGAACTCCATCTTGGAGCTGCACTTTGCATAGGAGGGAGGAGGGGGGTCTCCTCCCACAAGAGAGAGTCTATTTAACCCTGGGGGAGACCCCTCCATTTTGTCTTCAGCTGGCTAAAGAAGGAGCCTCTCCACCCCCCCAGGATGCTTGAAGGAAACTGAAACAAAAGACAGTAACTACAGGGGTTGGGAGAGATTGCTGGACCCAGGCTAAAGGGAGATTAGCCTGTAAAAGGGAGCATTCTGGAACTGGTGAGGAACTTATCTGTATTTAGTTTGATTAGGCATAGATTTGCGCATTTTATTTTATTTTGCTTGTGACTTTCTTTGTTCTGTCTGTTACTACTTTGAACCACTTAAATCCTACTGTCTGTATTTAATAAAATCACTTTTTATTTAGTAATTTACTCAGAGTATGTATTAATACCTGGGGGAGCAAACAACTGTGCATATCTCTCTATCAGTGTTATAGAGGGCGAACAATTTATGAGTTTGCCCTGCATAAGCTTTATGCAGGGTAAAACGGATTTATCTGGGTTTAGACCCCATTGGGAGTTGGGCATCTGAGTGCTAAGGACAAGCACACTCCTGTGAGCTGTTTTTGGGTAAACTTGCAGTTTTGGGACAAGTGATTCAGACCCTGGGTCTGTGTTGAAGTGGACTGGAGTGTCTAATTCAGCAAGACGGGGTGCTGGAGTCCTGAGCTGGCAGGGAAAACAGAAGCAGGGGTAGTCTTGGCACATCAGGTGGCAGCTTCCAAGGGGGTTTCTGTGATCCAACCCGTCACAGGTCCCTCACTCCCGCTTGGAGTGAAGGACTCCCGCCGAATTGCCGCAGATCGCGATTGCGGCTTTTTTTGGTGGGGCTGCTTGGGGCGGCAAAAACCCTGGAGCTGGCCCTGCCTATACAGCACTCTGAGAGTATTTGGGAAGAGCTGATCAGAAACAATAAGCTACATTGCTACAAACCCTATAGAGAAACTTGACCCTCTATATGCTAATTAGAATGGTAGAGTTTCACACCTCTTTATACTCATGTGAATGACTGCACAAGTGCAAAGTAATAGAGATTTGAGACCTTTGGGCTTCACTGAGTGGAGAAGGCAGTCTTATTTCTCTGATTGCCTTCATTCTATGAAGGGAACCATATAGAGCCCTTGTGCAGAAACTTGTGATAAGCAGTAATGGATCCTGGGAAACTTTCTGTAGAAAAGTACCTTGAATAAAAGAGGAAGGAAAGATGCCACCTCTACACTGTAAATTTATATCCATATAACTAAGTCGCTCAGGCGTGTAAAAAATCCACGCCCCTGAGTGAAGCAGTTACACTAGGGGCTAGGTAGGTGTAACAGCACTATGTCAATGGGCAATCTTCCCTGAGCTACTGCCTCCCATGGAGGTGGATTAATATGCGGATGGGAGAAGCTCTCCTGTCAGCAGAGTAGCATCTTCACTGAAGCACTACATCAGTGTAGCTGCACTGGGCTGCACTGCTGCAGCATTTGAAGTGTAGACCTGCCCTAAGAAACTGATGTAAAGGGCTTTAATGTTATGGGAGTGATTGATAGCAGGTTTGTGGGTTAAAACTACTGCTTCCCTTTACCTTCCCTCCTCCCACCCTCTTTAGGAAGATGGGAAATCTCCTTTGTAATCCTGCTCTACACAACTATGTACAAGTGTGGAGACCCTTGTGGATGAGTGTAACAGCTGTGTCACACCACCAGTGTAATGAAGAGCTGTAGACTTTATTTTTGCCTGTTTATAAAGCCAGCCCTTTGCTTTATGAACAGCTACTGTAGACACTAGGTGGAAACTGAACCAAAGAGTCACCATCTTGTTTAATTTCCCTACTGCAGAATAGAGAGTTCATAGCTAATTTGAGTTGGCAGAAAACTATTTTAACTGTTATATAGATGGTTGCACATCCGAGGAGGCACGGATGTGTGTCAGATGAGTTATTTAAATAAGAGTATGAAACTACTGCTGTTTAACTTCAGAGGACACAGTATAAGTGTGTATATGTAGTTGGAGTGAGCTATTTCTAGTCCAATTCCATATCGTTCTACTACCACGAAGGAAAATCTGACCCAGAGCACTTATTTCCTATAAAATTTTATATAAACACTCAACTGCAAATGCAGTGGGACTAATGAATTGTTGTGCAATTCATTTAGTTTGGAGGATGATGGAATCCTAGTAGTCTGCATGGAGAGTAGCATTGGTCCCTCAAACATTTTGTCTTTTGGCTACATACAAGTGGCCTAATCAGAGCAAACTTTACTTGGTTATTCCCTCTGCTCCAGCACTCTACCTGACTGCTGTCTATTTCCTCTCCCTTGATGCAGAATGAAACTTCTCTTGCTGCCTGGAGCTACCACTACTTTAATCTCTCAATGTCACTTTGCAGTGTGAGTCTGCTGTCCTGTAGATTTGCTAACTCTCTAGTTTTGTTGTCACGTGCTGTAATTTAAACATTTTTGACTATACATTGAAGAAACTACCCAGAATACATCATTTGGGGGGGGGGGGAGGAGCGCGGGGGTCAAGACTGCTTCTGAGAATCATGATCTGGGCTGCAACTAATAAGCATCCCCAAATGAAGACTGACAGGCATCATCAAGTAAGCTTAGAAGCCACAGTTTGAGAATCATAAATTAGAAGTTAAAATTTTAGCAGACTTATTAAAAATTCGTACTGAGCAGGTTACAGAAAAACAGGCTTAATGAAGTATTTGGGTTATGGAAATCTCAAGCCTTGATCATTTGTCTCTGTTTAAAATTCAAAAACAAATTGTTAGAAGGTAATTTGGAACTGGCAGTAATTGTTTTTCAAAAAACAGCTTAGCAATAAAATTGACATTTTTATTGGAATTTTAAAAATTTGGATGAAAAGCTTTTGTTTTCCCTTTTCTTCCTCCTGCACTTCCCTTCCACCAAGAATTGGGATGACGGAGGGGAAGAAAGACAGATACCAACAAAACTCTTGGCACTCTTTGCTTTATAGAAAAACTTTGTTAAATTTTTCATGGAACAAAAATTGTGTTCCAATATTTTTTTGCAGAATTTTTTTTACCAGCTCTATTAATAATACTTACATTTCTACTGATTTTGCAAGTGTAAACATGACTATGTATGAATTTGGTTGTCTTCCAGAGTGCTCTCTTAGTTAGTAAAAAGTTTTAATGCTTTAGTTTCCAGATTGAAATATTGGCACGTGTTCTCACTGAAAATTATGGACTCCCATCACCATCCCTCCATATACATTGAGCATTTTGCTTGCTATTAAATAAAGCAGTGGTTCTCAAACTGGGTTGGGACCCCAAAGTGGATCACGACCCCATTTTAATGGGGTCACCAGGGCTGGTGTTAGACTTGCTGCGGCCTGGGGCCAAAGTCCAAGCCCCACCGCCCAGGGCCAAAGCTGAAGCCCATGTCCCACTGTCCAGGGCCAAAGCCCAAGGTCGTCAGCCCTGGGTGGCGGGGGTCAGGCTACAGTCCCCTGACCCTTAGGCTTTGCCCACCCGCCCCACCTGAATGAAGAGCAATGAAGTTTGAGAACCCCTGAAATAAAGTACTTGAAGCTAAAACCTCAATGTTCTTTAGAGTTAATTAAATTATGTATTTAAAAGTAGAAGTGGCTATTTAGTACATTAGATGCAACATAATTGTTTATAGGCCTCCACTATCTGATTTATTGAGTTTGCATTATTTTTCCCTTTCATGCTGTCTCAATATTGTTTACATGTAAGCCTGGAAGGGGAGGTAGAGAGAAGAAAGAAAAGGAAAAACAAAGTTTTTGACCAAATGTAGCTTTTAATTTTTTGCAAGCATATTTGTGAATACAAATAAAGTGCCACTCTTAAACTATTACCTGTTTAGTTGATCCAGATTCCAGAGATTCTTGGCAAACTCTTCTGGGCAGTCATACATCTGCAGATGTCTCCAGATTCTGTCCATCTATATACAGGACTCTTCAGTCAAATTTTCTATAAAAATACATAATGGAGAATGTTCACATGGGTAGGGGTTAAGATATTTAAGGGCTAATGGACATAAAATATGTACTGTACATTACAGGTGAATACACAGATAGATATAGATATAGATATACACACACCATAGTGCTTTGAATTTATAACAAACTCAGATTTTCATTTATTTCGTTCTTAGCGTATTGGATATTTCATATGAAATCCATGTAGTTGTATCGAGAGAGAAACTAGGGCTATCCTATATTTCTGACAACACTATACTTCTCTCAACACTGTAGTCCATGCTTATCTAGTAGCCAGCTCTCTAACAACTGAATAAGCTGTCTTATGCATAGAGTGATATGAAAGACAGCTTCAAAAGTGCAATTTAAATACCTGTTTAAAAATAGACCACAAAAATAGCAATACCATGTCAACTAGAGAGCTGTCTTCAGGAACTCTCTGAAAGCTAGATGACTATGTAACACTACATTATTTTTTTCCCCTTCTCTTTTTCAGATCTTTCCTGAAAGAAGTGCTAGGGTCACATCACTACTCATTCTTCAGTATGTTTAAGGGTCTGTATCACAAGAATAAAATGTTGAATGTGCATGTGGGCTGCATTTCAAATGAGAGGATGGAGTGTGAATAGTTTCCCCAGTAAATGAGTTGTAAATTGAAATGCCAACAAATCTTTGATGGAGTGTGTGTAAAATGTCCCTGTTAAATTCAGGTTGGAATATTTACTATAAGTACTTAAGCTACTAACACTTCACATTCTCTGTATTGCACAAAACCCCAATTAGATGAAATAATTTAGCGAACCAATATGGGTAAACCAGTTCTGTCTAGGGGACAAAACAATTTTCTTCCTATTGCATTTTAAAATGCCAACATTTTTAAAAGGGATTCAGCGGATCGAAGTAATCTATCTTAGACCAGCCATACCAGAATTAACACACTTCATCCAATAATGCAATAGAAAAGATAGTATGAGGGGGAAATTAACATTTGAATTTATAGCTTCAATACTAGAGCTGGTCATAAAATGGGAAAACAGTTCCATGAAAACTCAGACTATATCTAAACTTTCAAAGGTCTAAACTTTGACCACCCTATTCATTACATTTTCTAAATTTCAGGAAACTTTTAACTAAACCATTCACCATTAAAGCAAAGACTTTTAAAAGCCACTGGTAAAATGTAGAATTGAATTGCAGAATAACTGTACTTATTAGAAATGACTTATATTTTATTTTTGTTTTAGGACTTTTCCTCCAATGTCCAGTGCATATACACACACTTTTGAGAAATGAGAACAGATGACTCTGAAGCTGTTGAAGTGGGTTTGAGATCATGAGTACAAAGAAGCTTTGTTTAGCCAAGTGAAGGTATCTGATGTTGTCTGAAATGCTGAGAAGAAAATTTCGTTTTTGTCATATTTTACGCTGCAGGCACCTCCTTGTGCTACTTTTGACTTTAGTGGCCTTTTCGGTTCTAAAAAGTAACCAAAAGCCGGACTTCTTGAATCACAGACATCTAGAGCTGACTGGTGAAGATCCTACCACTAATATTAACTGCTCTAAGATCCTGCAGGGTGATATAGAGGAAATTCAAAAAGTAAAGCTTGAGATGTTAACTGTGACATTTAAGAAACGCCCTAAGCTAACAGCAAGTGATTATATTAATATGACAACAGATTGTGCCTCTTTTACCAAGATGCGGAAATATATTATGGAACCTCTCAGTAAAGAAGAAGCTGGATTTCCAATTGCCTATTCAATAGTGGTATATCACAAAATAGACATGCTTGATAGACTTCTAAGATCAATCTATGCTCCTCAGAATTATTACTGCATTCATGTTGACAAAAAGTCTCCAGAATCTTTTCTGGCAGCAGTTAAGGGAATTGTGTCCTGTTTCAATAATGTCTTTATTGCCAGCCAATTGGAGAGTGTAGTGTATGCTTCGTGGAGCAGGGTACAGGCAGACCTCAACTGCATGAAAGATCTCTACAGGAGAAGTACAAACTGGAAATATTTGATAAATCTTTGTGGTATGGACTTTCCTATTAAGACCAACCAGGAAATGGTGGAGAAATTGAAAGCCCTAAAGGGTGAAAACAGCTTAGAAACTGAGAAAATGCCTTCCAGCAAAGAAATACGATGGAAAAAACACTATGAAATTGTTGATGGTAAGCTAAAGAACATGGGAATAGACAAACAACCTCCACCTCTTAGTACACCTGTTTTCTCTGGCAGTGCCTATTTTGTTGCTAGTAGGAGATTTGTAGAGTATGTGCTAGAAAACAGCAAAATCCTTGAATTTATTGAATGGGCTAAAGACACTTATAGCCCTGATGAATACTTGTGGGCTACTATTCAAAGAATCCCTGAAGTCCCAGGGGCAGTTTCTTCCAGTGACAAGTATGACGTTTCTGACATGAATGCTCTTGCCAGGTTTGTGAAGTGGCATTATTTTGAAGGGGATGTGTCAAAAGGTGCCCCCTATCCTCCGTGCAATGGAATTCATGTGCGCTCTGTGTGTGTGTTTGGCGTGGGAGACTTGAACTGGATGTTACAGAAACACCACTTATTTGCCAACAAGTTTGATACTGATGTTGACCCCTTTGCAATTCAGTGCTTGGAAGAATATTTGAGAGAGAAGGCTTTGAATCAACACAAAAATTAAAATGCTATCTTGTGTATGGTATGACCGCTTCACACCGATAAGGCTGTCATGCAGATAAAATATTAAGTATGTAGTGATGATTTACTAGTGTGTTGCACCTTACTCCTCGCCTTGGTATGAGCATCAGAAACTCCACTTGGGGTATATATGAGATGTTCGTTCAATTGAGTCTCACCTGACTACTTTTTCCCTACAAATTTCCATACCACATACTCTATTATTGGAAGAGGTCCAAGCCTCAAAATGCATATTTGGGGTCAAGAGAGCTGCTCCGGTAGGTCCAGCTCTTCTTGTGTAACATTTCAATATTAGCCTTTCAGGGTTTTTTGATCTCTGCTACTATTCAATCCAAAGACTTAAAAACCAGAACCCCCTGATCTTGTGTGGCCATAACTCAATCCTTTTTCATAATCTTAAATTACTGTTGGGCAAGGGGTGGAGAAAAAGCTAGACAGAACAAACATGTAGATGCAAAAGGATCTCAGGGAATGCATATCAGGAATTCTTTAAAAACCAGTTAAAAGGGAATTGACCAATATGCCAATGTTAAGACTTTTGCAGTGGTTCCATGTGTATTCTGGGATACATACTTCTGAATCCTCTCTTCAGAAAACTTTGAATTTAAGTTGAAATATTCACCAACCAGCTAAAAGGCCTTGTGTTTAAAGTACACTTCTTACAGTAATGTTTTGTGTGCTTGTTTTAGTTTGTTAAAACTATTTTAAAGTTCAACAATTAGATTTTAATTTCAGAGATGACATTTATAGCTCTAATCTGCAATGTCCATCTTCTCAGGGGAATGTATTATTCTGGGTCTGTTAGGATATAAATGCTGATATCAAGTTTATTTTGGTGCATAATGTCACTTTTCTACACTTGTAATTTTTTTTAATTAGTTGAGGATTGAATTGAAATTCTTTTATGTTGCAACTCTAACTGGCAGAGCAGAGCTGCTGGGTCAACTTTCTGAAAGAGTTAATGTACATGAGTCTACCCACTTGTATTCCAGAATATTTAAACATTGACTGAATATCCAGAAAAATAAATTTATTTTTCTAAGTGAAACTGTTTTCTCTTGACACTTGAAAGTCCTCTCTCTTAAAGCACTGTTAAAATACAACTCACTGTGATACTTATATTTGTTAACTTGGGGCCAAATCATGCTGTACCTGGCTCAGGTAGGTGGCCAGCAGTCAGAGTAAATTCAGTGGGGCTACTTCTGGGAGTAGAATGGAGGATGTAACAGGACTGACATAAAAGTAGTTAACCTTTTAGTCCTAACTCTTGAAACTATTTCCAAACTTCTTGGGATGAAGAAGAGATGGTAGCCTAGACTGAAGCTTAGTATGCAGTGGGTTGTACACCAATAGTAAGAGATTAAAGTTAAAAAATGTGTATATACTTTTTATGGTTTTGATCCTTTAAATATGTGCAGATGAGTAACATTACTCATGGGAGGAGTTCTATTGAAACCAGTGTTGCTGTGTGTGTGTGTGTGTGTGTGTGTAACTATGGGTGTGGCTACACTTGCAGATGTAGAGAGCTGGGAGTTAAACCAGCCTTCGGAGACCGCAGCGGGGAAAACGCTGCTGTGTGTTGACACCAGGGGTAGGCAACCTATGGCACGGGTGCCAAAGGTGGCACGCGAGCTGATTTTCAGTGGCACTCACACTGCCCGGGTTCTGGCCACCGGTCTGTGGGGCTCTGCATTTTCATTTAATTTTAAATGAAGCTTCTTAAACATTTTTAAAACCTTATTTACTTTACATACAACAATAGTTTAGTTATATATTATAATGTTTTTAGAAGGTCTCTTTCTATAAGTCTAAATTGTATGACTGGCACGCGTAACCTTAAATTAGAGTGAATAAATGAAGACTCAGCACAGCACTTCTGAAAGGTTGCCGACCCCTGGTTTACACTGTCAGCTGCAAGCACCCTGGCGTGGCCACATTAGCAGCTCTTGCAATGCCACAAAGAGCAGTGCATTGTGGTAGCTATCCCAGTGTGCAAGTGGCTGCAGCATGCTTTTCAAATGGGGGGGGGGTCAGAGTGTGACAAGGAATGTGTTGTGTGTATGTGGGGGAGAGACAGTGTGTTTTGGGGGGCAGAGAGTGTGTCAGCATGCTGTCTTGTAAGTTCAGACAGCAGCAGATCCCCCTCCTCCCCGCCTCTCTCTCACACACACTCACAGCATTCCACAGTAATGGTTTGCTTTGTGTCCCGGAGGAGATAAGCATGCCGGCTGTCAGAAATAGAGCTTTGAAAGGGGATGTCTGCATGCCTGCAGCAGAGTTCAAAACAATGAGACAAGTAGCCACTTGACTTCAAGGGATTATGGGATGTTTCTGGAAGCCAATCACAGCATCGTAATGCAACACGTCATCCACACTGACACCAGTGTGGCATAGCCAGGTTCTAAGTGCAGGGGGAGCAAACCTAAAAAAGGCACCCCCCCCGGCTCCTCCTCTGGCCATGCCCCCCTTGGCTCCTCCTCCAGCCGCTCTGCAACCCCCCCCCCCTTGGCTGGCCCCCCCCGCCGCGCCGCGCCGCCCCCCCCCCTTGGCCCCTCCCACCTCGCTGCAGCCATGCTGCGCCCCCCCCTCGGAGGGACTCGGTCGGGGGGGGGGGAAGGGGGACAGGCGAGCGCTGCTCTCTTCTCCCAGGAGTTGGGGGGGAGCGGAGCAGTGGGGCGGTCGGCAGCTGGCGAGATCCCCTCTCCCCGGCAGCTGCGGAGCGCTGGGCCGCCGAGCCCTGGGCCGTGGCGATGTTGGGGCCGCGCTGAGCGTGGGGCGCGATGGCCGAGGAGCTGGCCCCTTCGCTCCTCCGGCCGCGCCTGCCGCTCCCCCCCAATGGCTCCTCCAGAGTCCAGCTGTGCTGCCTGCCCCCCCTTGCCTGCAGGAGCCCAGCGCCAGCCCGACAGGCACCGCATTTGAAAAATGTGCTGAGGGGAAGCAGCTGCTTCCCCTGAACCCCCCTAGCTATGCTCCTGACTGACTGACACCCAGGCATTTCAGCCGGGGCGCAGCAAGCTTTATGCCTCTCATGGAGGTGGATTACCAGGAGCGCTCCAGCTGCAGAGTCCAGGCACTATTAAGTGCCTTGCCAGGGTGGACACCTCAGGAGTTAGGGTGCCCAGGGCTGATTTAATGTGCTCTAACTTGCAAGTGTAGCCAAGCCCTTAGCTGCATACTTGTTTGCAAAATTATACCCAGGACATCAGAACTAGGGCTGAGAAACCTGCTGTGGAGAAAGTGATTAAGGAAGATGGAACACAAGGTATAAATAAATCAAAAAATTTCTGAGATGTAGGAATAGGAAGAAACACTGCAGGTGCCGTTTGGGGACACACTTCATTTTGGTAAAGACAGTTCAGTCTTAAAAAGTACTGGATCTGTCTTCCAAAGGGACCTGCAACAACTTTGAATGCTATCTGAGTAAAGTTCTAGCTGTCTTTTTAGGCCTTACTAGAGACAAAAAAGCAGCTATTGTGGTAGACATGACAAAAGCAAGACTAGACTACACTCATAAACTCCTTGAATGTAAGCACTGCCTTGGTGTTAAAACTCAAACTATTCCTTAGTGCTGATTTACTGCAGTCTGATAAATTGGATAAAGACAGTTGTGAAATGTTCTCCATTCAGTACCTACCTGTTGTCTAAAACGATCATTTAATTCTTTGGAAACATCTTTATATATAGTTGCATTTTAACATAGGAATTCCACTTCCCCATCTAAATTAAAGATAAAGGCTATGGGTTTTTAGGCCTATATCCTGTAACCCACTTAAAATATTAATCTCTACTTCACATGAAAAGAGCAAAATATTTAATTTGATTTCTCTTCCCTTGCCCTTCCAAAAATGAATCTATTTCTAAGCATCTGCAATGTTGTTACCTCTGCCAATTTTAATCAAACACAAGATTTAGCCCATTGCCATACACAGCGAATACTCCAATATCCTTTTTAAAAAAAAAACCCAGAAGTAACTGATATTTTAGTGCTAAAAGAAACAAGTTGCCCCTGGCTTTAAAACTTCAGGTTAATCACTGCTTCAGGTAGGGTTGCCAGGTTTCTGGTTTTCGAATGGAATGCCCGGTCAAAAAGTGACCCTGGCGGCTCCAGTCAGCACTGCTGACCAGGCCGTTAAGTCAGGTTGGCGGGGCTGTCAGGCTCCCTTCCGCGCGGCTCCCCGGAAGTGGTGATGTCCCTCGGCTCCTAGGTGGAGGCGTGGCCAGGGAGGGGCGACACCTGCATGCGGAGACAGGGTGCAGAGCCACCTGGCCCCGCCTCCATCTAGGAGTCAAGGGCCATGTCTCCGCTTCCAGGGAGTCCCCTGAGGTAAGCGCCACCTGGACCCACACCTCCTCCCATACTCCAATCCCCTATCCTGAGCCCCCTCCCAGAGCCTGCAGCCCTTCCTGAGCCCCCTCCTGCACCCAAACTCCCTCCCTGAGCCTGCACCCCAACTCCCTGCTCCAGTCCTGAGCCGCCTCCCACACCCTGAACCCCTCATTTCTGGCCCCAGCCGGAGCCCGCAACCCCAGCCGGAGCCCAGTGAAAATGAGTGAGTGAGAGAGGGGGAGAGCGAGCGACAGAGGGAGGAGGGATGGAGTGAGCAAGGGCCAAGGGTGTTTGGTTTTGTGTGATTAGAAAGTTGGCAACCTTAGCTTCAGGGACTGTTATATGTTCCTGGGGAGGCTGTTACAGCTAGTCTATAAGTAGCTAGTCTTCCATTACAAATGTAAGCTGAAAACAAGCCAAAAGTGGCTCTACAGTATACTGCAATGGTCTCAATTGACCAGTTCCATGGAGGATTTAATCAAACAAAAAGCTGCAAGAAAAAGGCAACAACTCAGAGTGGATCAGACTGGATTCTGTACTAATCTGTATACAGTACAACAAGAAATGACTGACATTTTACAGCTCTTTGCTATGTGAGCCAAAAACAACAATAAATAAAGCCAAAGCTTAATTATTTGCATTAGCTGCATGTGTGGTGAAACTGCAAAGCTGTTTCTGATTGAATTCACGTGCATGCTTTCAACTTTAGTTGCAAGAGCCTAGACCAGTGGTGGGCAACCTGTGGCCCGTCAGGGTAATCCGCTGGCAGGCCCCGAGACAGTTTGTTTACATTGACCAGCACATCCACACCACTTCCCGCAGCTCCTATTGGCCGGGGACGGCGAACCGTGGTCACTAGGAGCTGCGGGCGGCCGTGCCTGCGAACAGTCAATGTAAAACTGTCTCATGGCCCGCCATGATTGGCTGCGTGCGGCCTGTGGGCCACAGGTTGCTCACCACTGGCCTAGATTCCCCTGTAGGCAGCATTTTCTAGGGAGCTGAGTTACTTCCAGTAGCTGGGGCTTTAAGAAAAATACCAAACTGCGAGACAAAATTGCAAGAGTTGGCAACACTGAAAGCTCTGTCCAGAAACCTGCCACCCTCACCAGCTACTGCAGTCATCCCCATCAAAAGAATCTTCAATTTGTTCATATGTTTGCTGCTTCTGTCTAACATCCATGAATATGAAAAATGCTCTTCCCTAGTGCTCCACTTGGAAAGTGGCAACTTCGATATTTCATCTTTAAACTTGGCTTGACTTTTGAGTTACTTTAAAGAAAACTGGCTTGGTCAACTTTAAAAGTAACGAATGTTTGGAGGTAGCAATTTTCATATGCTTGTACTAACCTTTTCACCAATAGACCTTGTAAGCAGGATAGCTTTAGTTCAGGCAAACTGAATGCTTCCTCTGACTCCAGGTTTCTTCCCAGGCAAACAAAAATGCAAAAAAGAATTTCAATACATAGAAACTAGCACTAAGGCAGAAGCCTTGAGTACTCAGACTGGAGTAACTAATTGGCTGTTTTATTTCTGAATCTTTTAGAACAAGCTTTTTCAAAAGCACGTTCATGAGTTAGGTGCACAGGTTCCATTTACTTTCAATGGGATGTGTGCTCCTTTAGGCACTTCTGAAAATCCCATTTATACTTCACCCACTAGTGTTACATTAATATTGGGGAGGGCGGTCATTTAATTTATTTCTATTGTAACTATAGAAATAGAACAGATAAATAACTATATAGTGACAAAGTATAACCATTGTCCTAGTAACAGATACCATACAGAGTGCTATTTCAGTTGACCAAAGGCTGACTCTCTATTCCTAAAATGTTTAAACTCTTACATGCAACCTCTTTCCCACTTGAATTTTGCTTTTCAGTAAATCTGTCACAGACTCTGCCTCCTGTAATATAACACTTCATTTTTAAGTTTCCTGTCACCTTCTGAGCACTGCAGTTGTAACTAAGTTAGCTGTACAACTGTTCATTGTGCTATCTTTCACTTCACTATTTTGTCCCACATATGAAACACCGTGAATATCAGGAAATCCAAGGGCAGTAGCAGCAAGAAGCTATTCGCTGGACAATGTGGTATTCACACTGATATCACTTAATCATTTTTCTCTGCTTTTCTTTCATTGCTTTTAACTTGAACAACTTTCAAATTTTAAAAAAAAGGGGAAGACGAAAGGAAAAGGTGCTGATTTTTAGGCACAGTACTTACTCAGATTTTTTTTTTTAATTATTTGAGAACTTAAGAAAAACAAAACCAGCTTTCTTAACTGTGAAACTGCCTAAAAGTAGCTTCAACTGAGGTATATGCTTCTGTAAATTGCATTTATTAATGAGTATCTATCCAATGATAACAATTGTCCTGCAAATCATCTTCATTTGTGTATGGTAACTGGAAAAACTGCATTAAAGATTAGAGTCTAAGTTTGTCATCCACTGTATGGCTTCTGGTTATGTGGCATGAATCAAAGCTGTCTTGCTGGAGAAGGATCTTAGAGGGCAGATGTTCACTAGATGTTCCGTGGTTTATATGTCTCCTCCAAATTCACATATAGAGCTGTCCTTCATTTTCCACATTGTAGTAAGTAATTGCAACACCTGTGTGTGGTCCTGATGCAGTTTGCTGTGATCCATATATTATACAGCATGGTGAAGCCAGGTAGCTGGCCTATAAGATCTGTTGTCAGGTCTTGACTCTTGGCCCTGCTATTTTCCCACAGCCTGTGCCAGTTGTCTATTGGGCACAGTCCTGATGTTTTAAGAATTTTGGCCACTCCCCTGAAGGAGTTCCTGAACTTAAGGCAGTGGGGAGAGGTGGAGATGGCAACCTTCTTACAGTCCTCCCTGTGAAGTGCTTTGGTGCAACCACAGACATGACAAGGGTGACAAATGTAGATTGATGGCTTCATAGTCTAAAAAGCAAATCAAGTGATTGTCCTGGCAAATAACTAAAGCTTTATATACACCAGTTACTCTAGTAAGTAAACAAATTGACTGCACTGTGTAAACATATTGATTCCTATTGAAAATAGGGCATGCTAACAATTTAAGACTTGCCTATTTAGAAATCAGTCTCATCTACTTAATATCTGACTGAAAAAAGTGTTCACAACTACAGACTATGAGCCAGATCCTCAAGCCCTTCAGTGGGAGTTTGGGGGATCAGCGCCACTCCAAATCTGGCCCTCTCACACTCAGAAAGCACAAGGAGCTAAGTATGTTGTATGAGAATTCATTCATTAATAGTGTGACTTGCTGCACAAAAGCCACAGTTCTATATTCAGTCAAAAGAAACTTCTGCCCCTTGGCGCTCTTTAGCAAGAGAGGTTGCTCCCTATACTAAAGGACTAGCAGTTGTGGAATGCTTCTGGGTGAAGCCTGTTGCTCTGCCTAAACTCACTGCTGTTCATCCAATACATGGCAACCCAGCTCCTGGGAATGATGCTGGGATCCTCAGTGTCTTCTCTGATGTCCGAACGTAGGAGCCGCTTCTTCCCCAGCAGAGTGAATGCAGGTCAACTACGAAAGGATTTTTCGAAGGTTCCTGCTTAACAGCTCTGCTCTGAGAGACCAGGTGGATGAGGCAATATCTTTTATTGGACCAAATTCTATTACCTCACCCACCTTGTCTCACTGATATACTGGGACTGACGCAGCTACACCAACACTGCACACATGTTCTGGTCTGTCAGCAAGATATTGAGAGAGGCCTATGCCCCTAAGATCTAACTCCTCCATGCCTTTAAAAAAAATGAAACCACTTCAGGGAGCCCCCTTTGCTGTGTTTGGAATAAGAGGATGCAACTAGCCTGCACAAGGCCTCATGCATCTTTTAAAATCAGTGTTGTTAGTCATCAAAAGGTGGATTAGGAAAATAACTTGGTGATTAAATTTGCCATGATGGTGTCCTTTGGGCTGAAAATACAGGTCTTATATTAGCTGAGATTATTAGACATATTCCTGCATTTTTAACATTTCAAAGAAAACATTTTTCACAGGTAAACATTGCATCCCCCCCACCCCTCCCACCAGGGCCGGCTCCAGGGTTTTTGCCGCCCCAAGCGGCGCGCAAAAAAAAAATAAAAAAAAATAAAGCCGTGATCGTGATCTGTGGCGGCAATTTGGCGGGAGGTCCTTTGCGCCGAGCGGGAGTGAGGGACCGTCCGCCGAATTGCCGCCGAATAGCTGGATGTGCCGCCCATCTCCGGAGTGGCCGCCCCAAGCACCTGCTTAGCAAGCTGGTGCCTGGAGCCGGCCCTGCCTCCCACACAGGCTCTCTGTCTCTTTCACACTCTCTGGCACTCTTTCACACACACATGATGATGTTGTTGTTGTTGTTGTTGTTATTATTACTGCTTGGTACTTCCTGTCACAATGTTCATGGTGAGCCAGGAGTGGCAAGGGGCTGTAGGAGGGCTGTGGGCTCTGGCAAGATGCAGCCCCTATGTGACAGCATGAAGCCTGCCTTGAGCAACTGCTGCAGTGTCTGCTGCATATGAAGCTCAGTGTGTGTCAGCAATGGGTGGGGGGGGAGTTCTGGGGCGGTCCGTGGGCGGGGGGTGGTGGCTATGCCATCTTGACACACTGAGGTCAGGGGTGCTGGCTAGGACCTCCTTCAGTGGAGCATAGGGTCCCCATAAATCCTAAGGATAGCCCTGTCTAGGACCCAAGTCGGAATGGGGAGGCAACTCTCTAATACACAAGGATATGGAACAGAATATTTCTGACTAAAGACACTGGGTCAAATTCTGCCCCTTACACCCAAAATCAATGAGGTGGCACAGGCCTAGATACACATTTGTTTCATTAAATGGAAAAATACCATGGTCAGACTTTTCACTTTGAAAGCAAACAATTTTTTTGGAGAGGTGGTTGGTTTAGAGAGTTTATATCTGTCTTATGTTTTATATTGTTCCCGTCACCATAGAATTTAGATAAAAATTAATAAAGCATGTCTCAGTCTGAAAGGTTCCTGCTCTTCACTCCTTGTCAGTGTCATTTTCTTAAATGGGATTATTCTATTTATCTGCAGGGGAAGTTCTGTCACTTCTACTAGCACTGTTTATGGAGGGAAGGCCTTTACATAAAGAAAAGATGTACATTTTCCCCTGAAAGTAGAAAGACTGGGGCTCATCCTGATCTCTGATGGTAGGGAGTGCCACATATGGGGGTTTTACATAATAGTCAGGATGCAGCATAACAATTATATCCCCAAACCTAATTGTGACCTCTTTTCCGCAGGAGTATCTAGCTAGATTTTCTGAAAGAGACAGATTGAAAATAATAAATTCAACACAGACAATATCTATTGGATTATACAGCCCACCCCTCTGCTTGTGGAAAATTGTTCACTACAACATGTTAGCTAATCGATTTGTCTAATCTAATTTTAAATATGTGCAGGGATGAGTCATCCACCATTTGCTGCTCAAGACACTTACTCTCCAGTCTTATCCATCTTGCTGTAAAGAAGTTTTGTTTTCATGTCTTTTCAGAGCTCATGAAAAGTGGGCTGCCCAGCACTTTGCAGAATAATATCAGCTATATCCTTGTACATTAAAATGATTGGCTAATTAATAGAACTGGTTGAAATTGTTGAACTTTTTTCCCCACATAAAAGTCCTTTCTAAAAAAAATTTAATTTTGCAGAAAAAAAGTTGATATTGACATTGTTTTTTGTAAAATTGTCTGCCATTTTTACTAAAAAAATTGTAAAATTAATTTTCAGAATTATTTTTTTTTTATTTACTGAAAACGTTTTTGGTGAATGAAAAATGTCAAAATTTTGATTAAAAGAATTTGGTAAAAGACATCACAGAAACTTTCACAGCAAACAGGTGCATCTCCAACCTTGGGATCTAGAAACAACTTTGGCAACTTTTGCAAATTATTTTTTCCATTTTTTTTATGGAAGCTCTGTAGTTAATAAACACACCTGCTACAACTGTGATCTTATTTCTATGTTTAAAATAATCAAGAGCAGTGCACAAGAGGCTTCTAGCTAATATAATTTCTTCCCTTCTCAACTCATTCTCCCCCAATTTATCTGAATGAAGCAGTTAAAATCAGCTTCCCACTGCTGTTCTGACCTGTTCATGTTTAAGTTTCTGTACAACTCCACCCTATTCCTACCATCATTTGTTGCTCCACCTGATTTAATCTCGGCTCTCATTTCATATTGCTTCCTACTAGTCCCTTTGATCCACTAATGAAGCCTACCGCACCCTGCCCTTTGTTTCCTTTTTTGATGCCTCTTCTATGCTGGGAAGAATTTCTTATCAAAATCCACCAGACATTCCCCCCCTTCATCCTAATTCTTCCTTAAAAAACTTTTTTTTTCTTTCTGTAAAAGTGCTGTCATTTGCCCATTATTGTTTTTTAAATAGATCCTCTAAATTAACAGCATTTTCTGGATTTCTCCACTTTTGTTTGCATCCTGTCTGTTCATGCATTTAGAAATCTTTTCCTTTTTGTCTCGTAGAGGGCAAAGCATACTGTGTGCACTTAAATAATGAATACATTAAACAAATGAGGTAGGATGGTGGTGCTAAACACTACTTCACTCCTAAAATCTGACTGGAAAGTGAGGGGGGGGAGACATATTGGGACAAATTTATTCCAATGAAAGCAATACACCAGCAAAGAAACTTGCTCATCCTGCTCAGAATGAGCAATCTATCTATCTAAAGCACTGGGGGACTTAAGGCATTTAAGAATGTTGAGTAATGCTACAGTGGTCCAAAATTTGGCCCCAGAGAAGGGTGACCAGATGTCCCTATTTTATAGGGACAGTCCCAATATTTGGGGCATTTTTTCATAATGGGCTCCTATTACCCTCCACCCCCGTCCCGATTTTTCTCACTTGCTATCTGGTCACCCTACCCCAGAAGTACTGGCCTCTGAACAACACATTTGGTAACCATAGAGATAGATAATCAAATTCTGAAGCAGAGAGTTTCTGCACTACATTTATTTGTAGAAAAAATATACATTTGCCCATTACGCAGGTTGGCAAACCTTTCAAAGGACTTGGAACCTGATCTTTCTTGCTCCCAGTGAGGTCAGTGGGAATCTTGCCACTTACATCAACTGGAGCAGAAAAGGCCTCCAGTCCAAGCTCCAAGTTTGTAAAGAAACTAAGTGGTTGTGAAACCAGATCTCTACTTGTAACTGCTAAGTGAAATGTACAGACTAATCTATTGGGTGGTGTAGTGAGGCGGTGTGGTTCCCTACCGCCCCGGAGAGAGACGAGTCCCTCTGGACACCAGACTGGGCAGAGCCAGGGAGCTCTGATGGTCAGGCGTGGCATTGGAAGTATGTCAAGCCCAACCCCAGAGCTCGCTGAGAGAGCAGCCGCCGGGGAGGCCAGACGCCTCCGGCCTAGCTCGCAATTGGGAAAGCCCAGCGGCCTGCGGAAAACCCAAGGACTGGCCTGACCTGCCCTGCACCAGCTACCCGGAGGAGTTGCTGAGCTTGCCCCTCGCCAGCTACCAGGAGGAGTTGCCGAGTCTACCCCCTGCGCCAGCTATCCCAAGGAACCCATGGTGCTGAACCCCCCTGAAGACACCATCCCGACCCAGGTACCTCAAGAGGGGGAGTCTGGAGGTAGCCCGGGGGCAGCCGACCCTAGTGTGGCTGCAGCACTGCCAGAGCCCACGTCAGTGTGTTGCGGCCAGGATCCCCACTGACTCAGCAGCGGGTCTTCTGCCACTGTTAGGGCCCCGGGCTGGGACGCAGTGGAATGGGAGGGCCTGCGTCCACCCTGTCACCCAACTCACGGGTGGCATTCTCCCCATATCCCAGGCCCTTCGGAGCCAAGGGCCTAGGCTTACTGTTGTATACTGTTACTGCTCAGCCCCTGCCTGAGGGCCTGACACACCATTGCCCCGCCCTGACCTAGGACCTGGGCTCACTCTGCTTATTTCTGCCCTCGCAAAGGCCTCAGAGGAAGAAGACTCCTGCAGCTGAACTAACTCACCACAAGACATCTTCCCGAATTTAGTGATACAGTGTGGTTCCCCGCTGCCCCGGAGAGAGACGAGCCCCGGCTAACCTCCCTACACGTGGTGGAGAATGTGGGCACGATCCCTCGACCCCTGTGAGAAGGAGTCTGGGGTACCCCAGAAAGAGCCATGGATCTGGACAAACTTATCAAGCTCCTGACTGAGAGCCAGGAGCAGCAGCAGGCGGTCCAGCTCCAGCAGCAGTTCATCCAGCAGCAGCAGCTGATTCGGGACCTGGGGGTTCAGAACCAGGAACAACAGCGACAATGCCTGCAGCAGCTGGCGACGGCACTGCCGCGCCCCGCAGATCCCCAGCCGGGAGACACGGCCCGGTAACCCCGCACCATTGCGTCGGGGCGACTGACCAAGATGGGACCCGATGATGACCCTGAAGCCTTTTTGAATGAATACATTGAAAGAGTGGTGCTGGTTGCAGGGTGGGCCCCAGACCAATGGGCCACTCTCTTGGCCCCGTACTTAACCAGGACAGCCCAAACAGCGTACAGAGGGCTGTCTGCGGAGGATGCAGGGGACTATAGCCAGGTAAAGGCAGTGATTCTGGACGGCCTTGGACATTAGCCCGGAAACCTTTTGGCAGCAGTTCCGGAGCAAGACCTACCCCACAGGCACCAGACCCCGGTTGGTGGCCCAAGAGCTGAAGGAAGTGTGGAAGCGGTGGCTACAGCCAGAGAAGAGGACCACGGACGAGGTCATGGAACAAATTGTTTTAGAACAGTTTTTACACATCCTCCCAGTGCAAGGAAGGGCCTGGATGCTTCACCGTTGGCCAGCGACACTAGCCGCCGCATTGATGGAAGACTTCCTCGCGGCCGAAGCGCCGGTGGGGCCAGCTACCAGAGCTCACACCCCAGAGTGCCCTAACCCCAGACCGAGGTGCAGAGTCTCCCTCACGGGCAAGAGGCTCGCTCAGGGCTCCAGGTTAGACACCCTGAACTCCCACCTTGACAAGGATCTGCGCCCCCTGTGCCGAGTGTCTTGAGGACCAATCAGAGTTCCCGCAGGGGCCCGACGGGTGGCCCTACCTGGGGTGGTCGCCCAGAACTCGGGCCCTGTTTTTTATGCAGGAAATATGGACACTTGCAGTGTGACTGCACTGAGATGGACTGCAGCTTCAGCCGCGTCTGTGCAGGAGAGACCCGGGCCCGGCTGCCACAGGTCCCCAAGATCACGGTTCCGGTAGTTGTTGGGAACCACCCAACCCTTGCCCTGATCGATTCAGGCTGTGGCCAGACGCTAATTCGTCAGACCTCGGGGCCCTGGGTCAACCCCCACCTGGGGACGATCCGGCTGCAATGCATCCATGGTGACGTGCGGCACTACCCCAGTGCCTGGATCCCGCTAATGGCGGCCAGGGTCACACGATGGATGATTGTCGGCCTGGCCCCTCGACTAGCCTACCCAGTGATTCTGGGGCATGACTGGCCGGCATCGAGTAGATCCGCTGCTCGACCCCTGCGCTGGAAGGAGATTGCCCTGAGGTCCAACTAGAGGAGGAGGTGGAGGTCCTGGACCCCGAGGGAGGGACTGAGGAACCCGTGGACCCTCCACCTGGGCTGGCTATCAAACCCCAACTTAACACCGACTTTTGCCACGATCAAAGAGCAGACCCCACCCTTAGTGAGGCCTACGGACAAGTAGCTGCTGTCGATGGGGCCGTGATCGACCCGCATCGTGCAAATCAGTGGCCCCATTTCAAGCTACACCATGGCCATCTCTACCGGGTGGAATGGGATCCCCATATGGAAGAACCACAGACCCAGCTGCTGGTGCCTCGGTGCCACCGCTGAACAGTAATGAAGCTCTCACACGACGTCCCTGCCGCAGGACACTTGGGCCATGAAAAGACCCTCACCCGGATTTTGACATGGTTCTTCTGACCCGGCATTCACCAGGAGGTGAGAAACTATTGTAGCTCCTGCCTGGAGTGCCAATTAGCAGCTCCCCCACAGGTACCCAAGACCCCTTTGGTTCCCATGCCCATAGTGGAGATGCCATTTGAGCGAGTGGCCATGGACCTTAGGGCATGCTCCCAAGAAGTGCCGCAGGATTCCAGTATGTATTGGTCATAGTTGATTATGCCACCCGTTTTCCCAAGGACGTGCCATTGCGGAGCACCACCAGCAGTGAACTAGTGAAGGTCTTCACTCGAATGGGCCTGCCCCAGGAGATCCTAATGGACCAGGGCACCAACTTCATCTCCTGGCTGTTGCAGCAGGTATGCGAGCTCCTGGGAGTTACAGTTATGCATCTCCATCTACTACCCACAGACTGGTGGGCTCGTGGAACAATTCAATCGGACCCTGAAGGAGATGCTGTGCAAGTTCCCCGCAGAGGAGCTACGCCGGTGGGACCAGCTACTCCCGCCCTTACTGCTGGCAATCCGCAGTCATCAACAAGATTTTCCCCGTTTAAGCTACTATATGGCCGCCGGCTGCGGGGCCTATTAGACTTAATGCGGGAGACATGGGAGCAGTCTCCATCACCAACCCAGGGCCTCCTGAAGTACGTTCTCCAGCTCCAGGAGCACCTCACTCAGGCCAGAGCCCTAGCACGTGAAAACTTAAAAGCCACGCAGGAAGCCCAGGCACGAACCTATAACCAGGAAGCGCAGGTCCGTGCCTTTGATCCCAGTGTCCTGCTCCTCCTACCGTCAAGCGAATCAAAGCTGCTGGCCCATTGGCAGGGACCCTATGAGGTGGCCCAGAAGGTCGGGCCTGTCACCTATGAGGTCCACCAGTCCAACTGACGCAAGAAGATCCAGCGATATCATGTGAATCTATTGAAACCATTGCGGGAGTGGGAGGGCCTATTAATTAACCCTTACCCGCCAGAACCAGAGTTGGGTCCCCGCGCGCCCCTGACAGAGGACCCCGCAGGGCCCCAGCTCAGCGACACGCTCACGGAGGAGCAGCAAAAGCAAGCCCAATGTCTCCTGCAGGCTTTCAGGAGAACCTTTACGGTCCTACCCGGTTACATGACCCTGGTCCATCATGCCATCCAGACCAAACCAGGGAAGGTAATCCAGGAGACGACCAGGCCCCTGCCACACTGAATGCAGCAGGAGGTTGAGGAGGAAGTACAGGCCATGCTAGCCCTAGGAGTCATCGAGCCATTGCAGAGTGAGTGGCGCAGTCCGGTGGTCTTCGTACCCAAGCCCGATGGAACATGGCGCTTCTGTATAGACTTCCAGCGGGTCAAAGCCATCTCGAGGTTCGATGCATATCCTACGTTCCATGTGGATGAACTGCTTGGCCGCCTAGGGGCGGTCCGTTTCATTACCGCCCTTGACCTCGGTAAGGGGTACTGGCAGATCCCACTCGACCCCATCTCTAAGGAGAAGACTGCGTTCCCACCCCAACAGGACTTTACCAATTTACCCAGATGCCCTTCGGCCTCCATGGGGCCCTGGCAATGTTCCAATGACTAATGGACCGCCTTCTACGGCCCCATCAAGACTATGCAGCGGCATATTTGGATGATGTCATAGTCTACAGCCGCCAGTGGGAGGACCACCTGGAACGGGTAGCTGCGGTCCTGAGATCCTTGCGAAAGGCGGGACTAATGGCCAATCCAAAAAAAGTGTCATTGGATGGCAAGAGGCAACGTACCTCGGCTACAACATAGGTAGAGGACAGGTGAAACCCCTCATGGGGAAGGTTCAAGCACTGGCGGCCTGCCCCCACCCACCACGAAGCACCAAGTGCGACAATTCCTGGGGCTCGCTGGCTACTATCGGCGATTCATTCCCCAGTTCACTTCCATCGCAGCCCCCTTGATGGGACTTTTGACTAAGGACAGCCCCCGGCACATGCCGTGGACCCAAGAATGTGAAGACACCTTTTGGACACTCAAGGAGTACCTCTGCTGGGAGCCGGTCCTATATAGCCCGGACGTCGACCGCGACTTCATTATCCACATGGACGCCTTGGAGGTAGGGCTCGGGGCCGTCCTGTCCCAAGAAATGGACGGAGAAGACCACCCGGTCTTATATCTTAGCCAGAAATTATTCCCCCGTGAGAAGAACTACGCGGTAATAGAGAAAGAAGCACTCGTGGTGAAATTGGCCTGTGATGCCCTTGGTACTATCTCCTCGGGGGCCCATTTACACTAGTCATGCACCATGCCCCACTCCAGTGGTTAACCAGAATGAAAAACAACAACACTAGACTAATGTACTGATACCTGGCGTTACAGTCCTATGCTTTCATCATCCGGCATAGGGCCAGCAAAGACCATGTGAATGCCAACTTCCTGTCCCACCTAGGAGGGATGGAAGAGCCTGGCCCTGGAGGGGGGTAGTGAGGAGGTGAGGTTCCCCACCGCCCCGGAGAGAGATGAGTCCCTCCGGACACCAGAGTGAGCGGAGCCAGGGAGCTCTGAGCCTGCCCCCAACAGGGTCAGGCGTGGCACGAGAAGTATAAAGGCCCGACCCCAGAGCTCACTGAGAGAGCAGCCGCTGGGGAGGCCAGATGCCTCCGGCCTAGCTTGCGATTGGGAAACCCCAGTGGCCTGCGGTAAACCCAAGGACTGGCCCGACCTGCCCCATGCCAGCTACCCGGAGGAGTTGCCGAGCCCGCCCCGTGCCAGCTACCAGAAGGAATTGCCGAGTCTACCCTTGGCCAGCTATCCCGAGGAACCCATGGTGCTGGACCCCCCTGAGGACACTGTCCGGACCCAGGTACCTCAAGAGGAGGAGTCTGGAAGTAGCCCGGGGGCAGCCGACCCTAGTCTGGTTGCAGCACTGCCAGAGCCCACGTCAGTGTGTTGTGGCCAGGATCCCCACTGACTCAGCAGCGGATTTTCTGCCACTCCTAGGGCCTCGGGCTGGGATGCAGTGGAGTGGGAGCGTCTGTGTCCACCCTGCCACCCAACTCGCAGGTGGCATTCTCCCCCTCTCCCAGGCCCTTTGGAGCCAAAGGCCTGGGTTTACTGTTATATACTGTTATTGCTTAGCCCCTGCCTGAGGGCCTGACTCACCATTGCCCTGCCCTGCCCTAGGGCCTGGGCTTACTGTGTTTATTTCTGCCCTCACAAAGGCCGCAGAGGAAGACTTCCGCGGTCGAACTAATTCCCCACAAGACATCTTCCCAAATTTAGTGAGGCGGTGTGGTTCCCCGCCATCCTGGAGAGAGACGAGCCCCGGCTAACCTCTCTACAGGTGACATAATCTTTTTGGGAGGTGGAGGGAGCATACATATTTCTCCTTTTTAGAGATCTCTCTTCAGTCAGAGTCAAAGCAATGTCATTCCCTTCCAAGGAATAGGAAAATGTGTGCCTCTATATTTAAAGGAGGCATAGTGCATAATAACTGCATAGATGGCTGGCGTGCTACATTCAGAAGATAAATGCATAGTCAGGTTTTTCAGCTGATTACAGATGAATTGTGATTTTTTTTTTATTAACCATATTTTATGAGCCATGTTAAAAAAAAAAAGTTGACGTGCATGGCTAGTTTTATGAGCACTGCTTCTTACATCTTTTTTACATACTGGGGACACACAGGAATAAGAGGAGTAAGGGACTTGTTCAGTGATTTAAAAATACTTGGCACATCAAACTTCTAGCACTTGGGAGTGGAAACACAAGTGTGTATGTACTTAAATGTATTTGGACATGTAAATACCATACGAAACGTTGACTATCTAACCTTAACAATCCAACAGTAAGAATAACCTAGATTTTTCAATTCTGATGTTTAATGACTGACAGGGATGACCCTATCGTTGTGTTTGTACATACACGTGGTTACAGGCAGTATAAGTGCTTATTCTAACACATGACAAATTTTAAGAAAAGGCAGAAAACCTGGAACATTTGTTTTTTAGGCTTGTTGATCTCCAACCATGTTATAGGTTTTAAAAAACCAAACGTATTCACGTTAAAGGCAAAAAGAACAGGAGTACTTGTGGCACCTTAGAGATTAACAAATTTATTTCAGCATAAGCTTTCGTGGGCACGAAAGCTTATGCTCAAATAAATTTGTTAGTCTCTAAGGCCTGGTCCACACTAACCCCCCACTTCGGACTAAGGTACGCAAATTCAGCTACGTTAATAACGTAGCTGAATTCGAAGTACCTTAGTCTGAACTTACCGCGGGTCCAGACGCGGCAGGCAGGCTCCCCCGTCGATGCCGCGTACTCCTCTCGCCGAGCTGGAGTACCGGCGTCGACGGCGAGCACTTCTGGGATCGATCCCAGAAGATCGATTGCCTGCCGCCGAACCAGGAAGTAAGTGTAGACGTACAGTAAGGTGCCACAAGTACTCCTATTCTTTTTGTGGATACAGACTAACACGGCTGCTACTCTGAAAACTGTTAAAGGTGATTTCAGTTTCTGCTAAGTGCTTTGTGTCATTTTGTTGGCAACGGTAATGGAAATAAAAACAAACAAAAAGTGGAGTTTTTCCAGCAAACTGACCTTACTGCAGTTCTTTGTCCAATATTTGTTTTTGGTGTTCTTGCCTCCTCTACAACTAATGAAACTGACTTGAACTATTTAGAATTAGATGAAGTCACTTCATTATGGTATATGGACCTGATTTGTTCTTTTAGAATAGTAGATCATAAGGCCTCTAAACAAAAAATATTGTTTGAATAAAGGCAAAACCCATTTATTTATATAACTTACTATCTATTTTTAAAAATTAGGTCCCAGTCAATGGCTAGGGCCCATTGTGGTAGGTAGTGTACAAGCACATAGTAAGAGACACTCCCTGCCACAAGGAGCTTATGATCTAAGGCCTTGATCTTACATTTTATAGTGTGTGGGCTCGGAGTGCGATTGACACTAGTGGGGATCTATGTGAGTGCACCAGTGAGCCCACACATTTGTAAACAGCTGGACTGGGGCCTAATTCAAGATGAAATGCCGTAAGTGTGATTGGTTTGTTCTAAGTCATTCTTCCATCTCTTTCCCCCCCCGCCCATAGCTTTTAGGAAAAAAGTGAAGACTCTGGCTGAGTCCCACTGCGACTTTGAAAGCAGATTACCTTGGGGTTCAGAGGTCTAGATGTTCCACTCAGCAGACATCTGAGGAAATGAGAACAGGATGACTGCAGGGCTCAAGACAGAAAAAGAATCCATTTCTACATGCTGTGAATTGAAAGACTTGCCAGATTTTGGTCATAGCATCTGAGCACTGGTCATAAATATTTCAATTTAGTTACATTGAAATAGGTTTAACCTTAATAGGCATATCGTGAAGATACATGTCTAATATGAGCAACAAAATGATTAGAGGCATAGGAAGACTTCCATAGGAAGAGAGTGTGAAATGATTAGGATGATGAGAAGATAAGTGTTCAGTTCAGAGGGAAGACAAGTGAGAGGGGACATGATAGATGTGTATAAAACAATGAACAGAGGGGGTACAATTGGGGTCTCCTATTTATGCCCATATAACACAAGAACAAGATGGTATCTAATACAATTAAAAGATAATACATTTTAAAACTGATTACAGGAAATATATTTTACCACCACAAGAAATCACTGAGTCCAAGAATGTAAGAGGATTCAAAAATGCATTAGACATTTATATGGATAATCAGAAATCCACCATTACTTTAGATCAGACAAAATTTATAAGGGATATAAGCCCTCATGCTTCCAGCTATAAGCCATCCGCTGACTGGGCTGAGCAGGAATCTTCACCAAATCACCATTTATTCTATATTTGTCTGTTGTCAAGTTTCTTGCAGCTTCTTAAGAAGCATCTGGTACTAGCCTATGCCAGAGATTGGATACCAGACTCAATGGACAATAGGTATGTATTATATGTATTCCTATGCATATTGTAGTGTTATTTATTTGTAGAAATCCACCCTCCCAGGTAAGCTTCAGCAGTAGGAAAAAATCACTTATTACCTGATACCCTACTTTTCACTGCCATCTTTTTTTAACTTCTGCTCTGATACCAAAGGTTTTTTTTTTTAAAAAAATTTAATCACAAAGAGGGTAATCATTCATTCTACATTAAACGGTACCAATCTTCATTCTGTTGTTGTTGGTTTAGTTTGCTCAAATCAAATGATCAGACTTACTTTATTTATGTAAATATTAAGTTACCTGGTGGGAGGGTGTAGACACTGAAAAGTTTAAGATAAAAGTTCATGTCCTGTTGAAAAGTCCCAGTCTATTAAATAAAATAACCCTCCAATCTTCAGATCTCTAAATCCTGAATGGCCGAAGCCTGCATTACCATTTCCACACAAACACACAGCTGTGTACATTGGTGACTTTAACAGCAACCATTTACGATGAGACTATAGTAGAAATGAGGCAGCTGGTGAGCAACTGACAGATTGGGTTTGGGTTCACAGATGTCCACCTTCTTTTTGGCCCCAAAGCCCCAGGGACTTTTCACTCAGCCTGATGGAATACTGAAGATAATCCAGACCTCTGCTTTCTGATGAAAGGAAATAGTGATGTCCCTCCAAAAGCTTCACAAATAGTGCTTGGAAACTTTCCCTGCAGCCAGTGCTGCCCCACTATTCTGTATGTTGGCTTTGGAGTTCCACAGATAGAATTGATGCCAGAGCTGCACTAGAATTTCCTTAGAGGGAATTGGGTTGCACACACTGCAGAAGTTGAAAATGAGATACACTATGGCCACTTTGTTCACCTTCTGATCAAAGCTGTCACAAATCATGTTCCCTGTGGCTACTGCAAGGTCAATACCACTTGCTGGCAGCCAGAGCCAGATGCACTTTTCAAAGCGTATGAGACAAGCAGTGATCCAAACCCAGAAAAAGCACTCAAGTAGTCATTGAAAAATACCCACCTGAAGAGATGGAATGAGACAGTGGAGGGTCTTGACTTCACTCATTCCAAGCACAAGCCTGGGGACTACTCCGTAAGCTTGGAGTCGCTGACTCAGTAAAACACCATCAACTGAAAGTGACAGCCAATGCTGTCACCTCACACCTTCTCTGTAACTCAATGACCAAAACTGACTAGTTGTCTGACTAGACAGAAAGCTCAGAAAGAGCTCTTTTGAAATGTTCAACAAAGCCCCTCCACTTCAGCACTATCATCCCCATGTACTATAGAAGAAATAAACAAGGCATTTACACCCACTACAAGTGGAAAACTGCTGATGAGGATGGCATTTGTCCTGAATTCTTCAGCATTTGGGGCCAAAGGGACAAGCATGGTTGGCAAACCTATTTACTGCCATATGTTCAATGGGGAAGATCCCCAAAAGCTGGTATGAGGATAATCATTGTCCTCTTCAAATATGAGAAACCACCAAACGATACCTGTGTACCCAATTTCACTGCTCTCCACAATTTGTAAATTAATGGAGAGAGTTTTACTGGCCCATGTCACCCCTGTCTTGGAGGCCATCCTGCACAAGAAACAGGCTGGTTTCTGACTGGGATGAAGTTGCCAGGACCAGGTTTTTGCCATTACTAGTCATATTGAGGCTGACTTCTAGCGGAATCTAAAAACCAGAATAGTGCTGATAGATTTAACCATCTCTTGTGACACAATATAGAAGTTTGGTTTATTGCTCAAGAGTCATCAAATGCCATAGCACTATGCAACTCCTGGACATGATGTTGAGCAACTGAAAATACTGTGTCCTATTTGAATGGGCAGATCAGCAAAAGTATGCACCCTCAGGGATCCATGCTGGCTCCTTTACTGTTCAACATCTGCACTGAATGACTTAGCTGACACAATTTTGCATTAAGTTCATTTATGCTGAGAGCATTGTTCTTGCAGTACAAGGCAAAGATCTCACCATCATTGGTAACACCCTCTTTGTTGACTTTATGATAATGGTGGAATACTTTTCAGTGCTGGAAGTTCCACACCAATGCCTCCAGAACCTTGGTAATAGCCTTTCACCTAAACAACAAAGCCACCAAGAAATCACTTATTGTCACCTTTTGCAGTCAACAGGTCCAAAATTAGCCTTATCCAAAGTACTTGGGTGTAACCTTGGACAGAAGCTTCACTTTTAAAGGCCATCTGGAAAAGATGTGCAAAATGGACAAGCCTTGTCTGAAAATTCATGGGCACAGCCTGGGGCACCAATGTGCACACACTTTGAACAATTGACTCTAGCACTGGTATACCCAACTGCTGAGCATTATGCACCAGTCTGGGCAGGCAGCTCACATACCAAATGTCTGGATGTGCAGCTCAATGCCACAATGAGAATAATAACTGGAACATTAAAATCAACACCTGTTCAATGGTTGCCCTCTCTGGTACATAGATCCTCACCCAAAATCCAGAGATACGCACATACAGTTCATGAACACAATTGAACCATGGCCCAACCTGGACTTACCAATTCATCCACAACCTTCCAAAGTCACTTCTGAAATCTTGCAAGCCTTTTGGGGACTGGGCTGAAGTTCTTAAAAAGTGTCCTCATTCAATTCTGAGGCCAATTGAAAAGAATTCAGCAATAATGTTAATGTCCCAAACAAACATCTGATTGCCGATCCATAAAAGAACTTCAAAGCTTCAGTCTATCCCAGCAACAATGGTCTGCATTGAACCATTTTAGAACATTGCATGGCAGATGTTGTCATCTCTTACACCTTTGGAAGATGAGTGACAATGCACAATAGATATTGGCATAGAAAGTACGCTTATTAAGTTTGCGGATGATACCAAACTGGGAGGGATTGCAACTGCTTTGGAGGACAGGGTCATAATTCAAAATGATCTGGACAAATTGGAGAAATGGTCTGAGTTAAACAGGATGAAGTTTAACAAAGACAAATGCAAAGTGCTCCACTTAGGAAGGAACAATCCGTTTCACACATACAGAATGGGAAGAGACTGTCTAGGAAGGAGTACGGCAGAAAGGGATCTAGGGGTTATAGTGGACCACAAGCTAAATATGAGTCAACAGTGTGATGCTGTTGCAAAAAAAGCAAACATGATTCTGGGATGTATTAACAGGTGTGTTGTGAGCAAGACACGAGAAGTCATTCTTCCGCTCTACTCTGCTCTGGTTAGGCCTCAGCTGGAGTATTGTGTCCTGGGCACCGCATTTCAAGAAAGATGTGGAGAAATTGGAAAGGGTTCAGAGAAGAGCAACAAGAATGATTAAAGGTCTTGAGAACATGACCTATGAAGGAAGGCTGAAAGAATTGGGTTTGTTTAGTTTGGAAAAGAGAAGACTGAGAGGGGACATGATAGCAGTTTTCAGGTATCTAAAAGGGTGTCATAAGGAGGAGGGAGAAAACTTGTTCACCTTAGCCTCTAAGGATAGAACAAGAAGCAATGGGCTTAAACTGCAGCAAGAGAGGTCTAGGTTAGACATTAGGAAAAAGTTCCTAACTGTCAGGATGGTTAAACACTGGAATAAATTGCCTAGGGAGGTTGTGGAATCTCCATCTCTGGAGATATTTAAGAGTAGGTTAGATAAATGTCTATCAGGGATGGTCTAGACAGTATTTGGTCCTGCCATGCGGGCAGGGGACTGGACTCGATGACCTCTCGAGGCCCCTTCCAGTCCTAGAATCTGTGAATCTATGAAATGTGACTGTGGCTACCAGTTGTAAACTATGGGCCACATTGTAAATTAGTACCCACTTCAATCATTTGCTGAGGTCATCTCAGATTTACACCAAGCCACTGACAAAGCTACTCACTGGCTCACTGTTCTGGATTTGGTTACTTGAACATTGCTAATCACCTCTTGCCATACGAAAGAAGGCCTTCAAATGAAAATATTTTTTGTATTAAGCAGTAACAGCCAAACTCATTTTGCCCAAATTGACTGGGGTTCAAAGTTCAGACAAGCTCAAATGTTGTTAGGGCCACAGTCAGGTGGTTTTTAGAAGCACAGGGACTCAGGTTTCTATTCAGCTACTCAACTCTATGCCTGTTGATGCAATACATCTACACTCTACAGATGGGTACAGGAGTTTAGAGTCATCAATGCACCATTTGTAAAATCATTCACCTGATATTGCACGAGAAGGCTTGCAACTTTGCACAAAATACAAGTGTATGCATTATATACAGTAACTCCAGTTGGCTGTTCAGGAACAGCATTATGTGAGTTCTGACAGATGCAACAAAACAACAATGCAGGGAGATAAATCAATGCACATTATAGCACTTTTTGTAAATTTGTTTCCCAAAATGCTATACAAAGAGAAAAAAGGAGAGGTTAAGAGAACATCATAACTTACAGAGCAAGGAAATTGTTCTAAATGAGATTTGAAAAGACAAAGTTGAGGCAGGTCTCCACCCTCAATGAAATTAAATTGAAGACCAAACAAAAAAAAATGTGGGGCAAAGAATTACAACTTACCAGCGAAATGATAAGGGGGGTGGTTACTTCCTTTTCTTACACATTATTTTTACATTTTTATTATGGGGGAACGAGATGGGGGGACAGATGTAGGAGCGTGAGTAAATGGGAGAAAGAGACTGAGCTAAAAACAGGGAAGGGGGATAGTGAGAGAAAAAGAGAGACCAAGGTAAGGGAGGGAGGGGATGGAAAGGAGGATAGAGGTGAGGAAGAGCAAGGTGGCAGCAGATGGATCATGGAGATTGTTAAAAGGGTTTGTTAAAATGAAGACTTGATTTTTTTATTAATATTTTTCTTTGAATCTGTTATTTTTTCCCTTTCCTCTGTACTGGGGTGTTTAATAAAAGTTAAAAAATAATTTCTTGCCTGGAGACAAAGTCAAGTCCCTGACAACAGCTGCCCAAACTCAAATGTCCTTGTTGTTGTGGCAAAAGGTAATAACGACCAGTGTAAACATAAAGCTTCATCACATCTTTAAAAACCAAGTTCAGTTCTCCAAAGGACTGCTGCAAAAATGTGCTCCTCCCATCCTCTAAAGTTAGCACATTTAACATTCAATATGATTGGGGAGGTGTAGCGGGGTGGTCACCCCACTCCTGCCATGAAGGGCATAAAACAGCCCTGGGAGAGGGCTGCAGTGGGGAAAAGCCAGGCTGATTGGGGGAATCAGCCACAGGTGGGGTCATGCCCCAATCAGACCACAGCTGGCCCTATAAGAGGGCTAAGGGCCAGAGGCTGAAAAGAGTCTCTCTTTAGCTGTCTGAGAGAGAAGGACCAGGGAGCTGAGAAGGGTACCTGAGGTGGAGTAGTGCTGGGGAAGGGCAGAGGGAGCTGGGGAGCTCCAGCCAGGAAAAACCCCAGGCTGCAGGCCTTGCTAAGAGGACTAAATAGGTACTGGGGCTTCAGAGAGGCAGCCCAGAGATAGGCAGAGGCAGCTGGTCCAACCCCCATGCAGATGATGAGTGGTTTACAGACTGCCGTCTGCCCCAGTGAGCAGGCGCTAAATGGAGACTGGCAGTAGCCACTGAGGCAAGATGGGGATAGGGGTTTGGGGGTTCCTCTGGGAGGGGACACCCAGAGTGAGGGGGTACTACGGTGGGCAGAAACCCTGATGTAAAGGGCACTGGGGTCTGGGAGGGACATGGGGGCCAATGGCAGGCGAGGCATCAGCCGGCAGAGGGCACTCTGGCACTGGAAAAGAGCTAATTCCCTGGACAACCAGCAGGAGGCACCGTGCCGGTGAGTTGTCGCCCCGCCACAGGGTGGTTTTCTCCAATCACTAGCAAATCTGATATAATTTAAGTAAATTTTTCCCATGCAGGGCCCTACTAGTGTGCCCATTTGATTGGGAGCATTGCCAGAGAACAAATTCAGAGCAATGTACCTCAGTGACCTTGAAAAAGCCATCCGCTGACTGGGCTGAGCAGGAATCTTCACCAAGTCACCATTTATTCTATATAGACCTATCTGTAGACAGGTGTTTAGTATGATATACCAGTCTTTTTACAGCAGTTTACAGGTGTGAATTGGCAAATTGTAGTGTAAGCTTGATACTTTACTCATTTCGCTCTGTGCCATGGCTGTTACGATTGCTTGACAAGTCTATTGCCTTGACCTAGTTTTTTATAATGTTTGTACGATACTCATACATACTTCAGCTTGTGAAATAAAAGTGGATGTCTCCCACAATCCAGTATTCCTTTGAGCCATTGATGATTGGCACAGTCTTTTAATGGTGGTCTGTGCCAAGTTCAAGGCTGAATAAACAAATTACATGTTTCTCTTAGTACCACTGTAGTAAGTCATAGCTGACTGCCAGTGCCCCCACAACCAGAAACTGATCTGGTGCCACACCATAATTAGCTCATTCTAATAAAGAATCCTGCCAGGCCTCATCTGTGCACCATCCCCAAATATACTACCTAATTCATTTATTTCTCTGGTATCTGGAAGCTTATCAAGTTGGCCTTGAGTGGACCAAGAAGGTGGAAAGCACTTTCCAAACACAAGGGACCCTCAGAGAATGCCTTCCCAGAAGTTCCTAATCTTCTATATTGAGGGAGATCCAGCCTGAATGACTCTGCTTATCCAACTAGAAGTAACATGGTACGGGAAGAGAGGCAGTCCTTCAGATAACTCAGGCCCAAATCATTTGAAGGTTTTAAGGTTAATGTCAGCACCCTCAGGTCCACCCAGAAACCCACAGGCAACCACCCATGGTGTTATGCACTCCTGTTATAAGCAAGCTGTCACATTCTGGTCTAGCTTCAGCATCGGAGTGGTCCCAAGTTGAACATGTTGCAGTGGTGTAACTTTAGGTGACAAAAACATGACTAGGTGTACCCAGATCCATATCTCAAACAAAAGGCTGCACTCTCCTTAAGAAGCATAGACAGGAAAATGTGTGCTTTGTCAGTTTACTGGGTACCTAAGAGCATCTCAGAGTCTAGTAAGATTCACAATAATAGCCTCACCATCTCCTTCCTGCTAAACACTATCCCATTTCAGATAACGGGCATTCTGGCAGCCATCTTCAAAAGGCACCTAGATCTACAATTGTATACCATTCACAATAAGGGCAGGCCAATGCTTGAGACAAGAGTTCCAAATGATAACATCTGTCCTTTCCCTGATGACTGGGCTATACACTTGTTTCTCTGCACAGAAAGCACTGGCAGCTGTGAAGATATGTAATTTAAAAAAAAAAATCAAAGAACTATATCTAGAGATCTCAAATTAACACTAATAATTTGCCTGTATTCACGAGAGACTTGAAAGAATGGAAAGGGCAGGAATTAGGGTAAATAGCTGCTGTTGGCATTGTAAAACCAAAAGGCATATTTTATTTGATACGCCAAATTGTTGTGGTCCTGCAGCAAAGTTACTGTTTTTTAATACTAACATACCACAAAGATCCCACAATATTTAACCCTGGACATGGTAGCACAATTAAGAAAATATCAATACTACAAAATATTAACTGCTACGTGAGTAATAATGCAGGACTGGAGATCTTCTTTTCCTTTAAACTCAGACAACTAGCGATGTGAGTCCAGGAGTGAGAGATGACCTTGAGAAGGGATTCTTTCAGCCAAATAACAAATTAGATGTCTCCTTTTTTTCCCCCAGCAATAAATGTCTTATTCTTGAAAGTATGTGACTGTATAGGGCTGAAGGACATGCTTTCTTTTCACGTTTCTGATTTTCGTTCTCAACCTATTAGATTTTTTAAAAAAGATAAACACAGTAATTCAATTGTCTGGAGTCAAGAGATCCCTGACACCAGCTCTCATCCTGCACTGCATCAAGACACTTAAGATCACCTGAGATGCCCTTGTTGGCTCCAGGAACTAAACTCTTTAGGGTCGGGACCATCTTTTGTCTCTGGTTACAGTGCCTAGCGCAAAGGGGCCCTGGTCCATGACTGGGCTTTGAGACACTACTGCAACACAAATAATAACTTTCCAGTTGCAATAGTTGGTCTCTCAGTAGAGGGCCTCCAACTTTGGAACTCAAACCTGCTGGTGTCCGCGAGAGACAGATTGGCAGCTGTCAGAGAAGGCTGAACGGCTAGCTTATTTTTGTTAGCATTGGGTTAATTCTGTATTGGTGTTGTTTTTTTCCCCATCAGGTAATAAACTTTGGAAGGTGATGACAGCAGCATGCTGACATTTTGACATTGCTTATTGTTTTTGATGTAATTTGTATATTTTCCCTACTTGTAATTTGTTAAAATGCCTAGTGATTTGTTGATAGCACTTCAGGATCAGTCCTTAAACCCTTACCCAAGAAGGCTATACCTGTGCAACTAGTGCTATTAACTTCAATGGGACTGTTTATGGGCAAGATTTGTGACCAATGTGGCTGCACAGAGAACTGGGCGGAGTAAGGGTTCCCAGGGTTGTATTAATTTAGATGAGATAAATGGGCCCCAAAAGGTCAAAGGTCTTAACATGACCCTATCACTGTCCAACATTAAACAGTCTAAACAAATTAGGGATTTGGTATACAGAGACCTCAGCCTGCTTAGTACCATGGTGTGATGGGATGTTCACCCCACACCAGCCCTGAAGGGGATAAGGTGGCTCCGAAGGGGCGAATTAACCCAATAGGTTGAAGCTTGTGGGGAGACTTAGGCTTGACTGACAAGCACTAGTTGAAGATGGAGCCCATCTGGGCAGGAGTAAGTGGGGGATTGCATAAAGCCAGGACGTAAGGGAACAAGAAGGTGGAAAGGTGGAGGCCGGCAGTCGCTTTTTGGGCCTAGGGAGGAGAGAAGAAGGAAACCCAGAAGGGAGTAGAAGTCCTGGACTCCTGATTGAAGGGGTTTACCCAGAAGGGTGGTGGAGAATGAAGCCTGCCAAGGGCAAAGTAGGAAGAAGCCCAGGGAAATGGAAGCAAGGGTTGAGATGCTATGGACCTTCGCTACTGATTGAAGGGTCCCTGGGCTGGAACTCACAGTATCAGGCCAGCCTGGGTTCCCCTACCAGCCACTGGGAAAGCAGCATAGTCTTGAACTGGAAGACTGCTCGGAGTGACACTTGGACAGAAGGGGAAACTGTACAGTGACCTGGCCAGAGGGCCAAGCTGAGAAGATGAAACACAGAAACTCTTGGAGAGTAAACATGGCATGAGCTGAGAGAAGGAATGGCGCAACAGACCTGGCAGAGTTAATGAGATTCAGCAAGGAGGAGATGCCCCAGTGGTGAGTGTACCCCATTACACAAGGCAAACAACCATTACAAATCTTCTTAAGCTTTCGGTAAAGATACAGAAAATAGAGTAAAACAGGTAAAGCATTTGAACTGTAAAGTATTAAATAAGATTTTAATTTAACAGCTTCCCCTGTCCTCTGGCTGGAGAGAGTCTTTAGAAGGAAGCCCCCATCTGACATTATCATCTTTGATACTAGCTAAGAGATTAACAGTCCTTTTGGGGGAAAAGTTAGCTGAGATGAGCTGGAGCTGTCATTATTGCTGTTGTTTAAAGTCCAATCCTGTTTCCTAGAAGAAAACCCAAGAGAAACACACACAGAAGGGGGAGAAAAGAACAGCAAAGGTAGAAAATACAGCTTCTGTCTCTGGCTTTGACTCTCACTTGCAATCTCACTGCTGGAAAAACACAGGGAGAGCACACGGTCATCTTAGCCTCTTGTACCAGCATCAGGCTGTTGAGGGCATTGCATTTAGCTGCTTCTTTGTGGTCACAGGCTTACAGCAGTGATGCAAAATATGCAGTCTTGGACAGCTAAGCCAGACTCTTATTGAACAGAGAAAGAATAAGAGAGATGGGAAAGAGAAGAAAGAAGGTGGGGAAAGAAAAGGCACATGGGTGGGGGTGGGGGACAGTCTCACATCCCAGTGGTGTCTAGGACTTAGCTGGAGCTGATGGGGGGTTGGTGATATCATTAGGTCCTTCTCAGTGGCCTGACTTGGTCTGGTCAGGACAGCTCTCAGGATCAGGACAATGAAGGCATAATGGTGTCGTGCTGAATCCTGGGGTGCCAGGAGACAGTGGGGCTGGCAGGCATGGTGGTAAAACCTTCCCCTTGTCTTTTCTTTCAGCCAACCAGCATTGTGGCAGCCTTCCATCCCTCTCCCTGCAGTCTGTTTTTTTTTTTTTTTTTTTTTTGAAGACACCAAAAGGGTGTGATGGGCAGAATAGCCCATCCTCTCATTATCTTTATCCACGTATTTGGCCCAAATACTGGCATATCAGTTTTGGTCCATTGATTTCCAGTCCCACACTTCTCTTGTTCACCAGGCATGATCTTAACACAGACCTTGAATTATAGCAGTTGGCCTTTGTACTAATTCATTCTTTGTCTCCTTTTTGCAACGTTTTCCATCCAAGTTTGTTGTTATAGGTTATTGTGACATTTTATGCATTTTCACAGTTGAGCTCACAGTTAGGGTAAATTTGTAGGTCCAACTATCTCAAAACGAACTCCCTTGTGCAGGTGTATTGGGGCTACCCAGAACTTAGTTCTGGGTACTGGGCAGAGCTGTGTCTCCCAGGGAACAAGTGGACAGGGAGTAGGCAGATAAAGGGCTCTGCCCACTCATTTCAGCTAGCAATTGCATGAAATGGGCTGTAGCAAATTGCTCCTTCTTACTTCCTTCCCACTTGCCGAGTGAAACCAGAGTGCCCCAAGGAGGCTCTGTAGCTCAGCAGTACAGTAACTTCTGGCACTTTGGGCCAGTGCAATCACAGACCTGCGCCTTACTCAGGGGGGGCGAATAAACGTAATTACTCATGCAAGTAAGGATTACAGAACTGGGCTCTTAAGCAATAAACAAGTCACACTGTATAACTTAAACGAGAAGAACTGCTACAGAATTGATTATGTGAAAATTCCTTACCTAGAAAAAGAGCACAACATGTACTGTGTATATTTAGAGCCAAATCTCACTAGTCTTCCCAATACTCCCCCATGAGAGTAAGGCAGGATTTGGTCCATTATTAGTTCAGTAAAACAGCCCGTGACAACAAAATAACCTGTCTTGACTAAGCAATCAAGACAAAAGACCTTGCCCAAAATAATAGGAGGTAGAAAATACGGCTTCAATCTGCTAGATGCTGACCCCCCTCAGCTCCCTGAGTCTTCAGTTTTAGTTCAGTTTAGCTAATCACCTTGCAGGATTGAGCACAGAGCTGCCATCCCTGAAAATGAACTCCTTACTAATTTTGTCCCTTTCCATTTTTCCTTCAATGCTTTCCTTTTTCCATGGATGATTTTTCTCTGCAGTAAGCCCAGCACACAATCATGCTATTGATTTGCACATGTGTAGAGTAATTTCTGTTCAAATTCCCTGCATCTATACTGGTTAGTAGGAGCCAAGATCCAATTATGTTCTTTGGCTATAGATCAAGTTACTAGTTTAAAACATATAAAAGCAGATTTGTTTCAGACTCACACTAAAGTACAGATCAGGTAATAAGCCAAACAATCATAGCATTTAACTTCCAAATAAACCTTCTTTAATATATGTTGAGATTGTTATGCTGAATAGGTTATTTTTTTGAGAGAGAAAGAAATAAACAATTCTGTTCAGCTATATTTCAGGTTGACACAAACCAACAGGAAATTCCAGTTAAACAGACAAAAAAGGTCGGCATGCTCGCTTTAACTTTGAATTGCCTGCATTTGAAGGGTGTGTCACTGTCTTTCACATTTGTACAAACTATTTACATTAAAATTTTTGAACATTTTTCAATTTTTGTTTAAAAGACAATTAAGAACACTTCTACATTATTAGAAACTAATTATTTACATAATACTTCATATTCTTTTGGGGCAAATTCAGTCTTTCTAAGGTAAATGTGTTTTAAGCTGCAATGGCTTATAAATATTTATTTACTTATGAGTCAGTTGTTTTTTTGGATTGTTAATCTCCATACCAACCAGCCATATGACTCATTTCATTCCACGTTTAGTAACTTTGATCAAAATCTTTTTCTGAATGCTGCCAAGCGTGCTAACTCCATGGTTTGGTTAGATTTCAGACGCTGTAGTCTACTGCAGCAGAAGTCACTTTCCAACAACACAAAACAAGGTGGCACTTGTTTCAACTGTATTCTTTATAATTAATTGCACAAGTGACAAAATATAATTACAATGATTTCAATATGCTCACACCTAGAATTGTCTGCAGAATGATCATGTATGGCAGACATCTCAGCCAGACCTTTAGGTAAATGTATGGGCTGAATGTAAGCATTGTATGCTGTAGGGATGGTATATTTTTTTTCATACTCAACTATACCTATTTGTGGGTTCATTGGAGAAGCTAGGACATTCTGTGAAGTTCCCTAGAGAGTTGTTTTTTGTATCCAGACTGAGACAGTGCTTTCTAGATTTCATAAAATAGCCATATCCTGCAGGTACTTACAGATATAACTTACATGGATAAGTGTAAGCAAGAGTGGGTTCCAAATTGGCCCTGATTCTGCCAGCCTTGCTCACAATGAGATGTAACTTACATTGCACTCAGCTAGACCACTCAACATGAATAAAGATCTGTCTATGCTTGGAGCTGGGCATATGATTCCCAGCTCAAAGAGACATTCTCTACCCCAGCTCTGATCCAGTTGCAGGCTAAAAAGAGAGCATAGCTGAGGCAGCTGCCCCATGTATGCGCCTGTAATCTGAGAGGGATATATATGTGGGGCAGCTAGCTGCTCATGCTGCCACAGATATGCTGTATTCCTAGCATGCTTGCTCAATCAGAGTTAGTGCAGGTATGTCTCCTCCAACTGCGAATCATATCCTGAGCTCAAAGTATAGACTAAGGGTGGCAACTCAGGTTAATTATTAAGCTAAAGAGAACAGCAATTAAAGGCAGTTAGCACCCTATGGGTAGGATCAGGCTGTAAAAGGTTCAGGGTGTGACCCCCATATACCCATTGTCCACCCCTAGCTCATTCAGTAAAGGAATGGGAGGCCTATCCTTTTTTTCCCCCTCAAGCACCGGGGGACATGATTAGTGGATTTCACTTGTTGAAAAACTGACAAGTAATACAAGAACATTCTGGGGGTGCAAAACAAATCCTTTGGTTTCAAAATTGCAATATGGGAGATTAATCTGTGTGGGAGGAAAAATGAAAGTGATTTCTGCAATGACTTGGAGTCTTGCTGGAATTTAATGGCATGCATCATCAGGTTCCGCTTCAATGCCTGTTCCATCAATGCTGCTTCCTTCTAGTGTCTGCAGAGAGGGGAGTGAGAACCTTCATCTGTGCTGCTTGTTTCAGGGAAGTAGGGGGGATGCACAAGGACCCCCACCTTCTTTTTTACTAATGCAGAGAGTCAAAGAGCATACAAAACACAGGTATAAATAGGATTTAATTCTAGCACAGGAGAAGACACTGTAGTTTTCATACAGACAAAACTTTCATTGACTTCAGCGCATGTCTTCACTAAATAACCCATCAAACAAGAAAGAAGCCTTGTGTAATGCAAAGGAAGGAAAGTACCAATTTTTGCATATCTGAAAGCAAATGGTCATTGTGTGTGATGATCAAAGACTCTAATGCATTCCTCTTTCTTTGCCCTCAGAGAAAGAGCCCATGTAGGTAGTTACCCTGTCCGCTTGTTTTCTGTGAGAAGCCATAAGTATAGACAGAAGGAAAAATTCTTTATTTCTGGACTGTTTGGATTCTAACAGGACAGAATAACTGAACAAGACAAAGATCTCCAGAGCTATTCTGAGAGCTGAGAGACTTTTGGGATACTTGCAGATTACTACATCTCTGCTACCATTTAGAATTATAGGCTATGACTCACCTGTACATATACTTTTATCTGCTTTAACTTCTCAGTAACTCTCATTTCTTTTTCTTAGCTAAAACCTTTAGTTTGTTTACTATGGAATTGGCTACCAGTTTCTTTGGTATGAGATGTGGGATGCAAATCAACCTGAATGAGTGACTGGTCTCTTGTAACCTGGAACGTTTGTGATTTCTGGTGTAAGTGATCATTTATCACATAGTCGAGCTTGCCTGGGTGGCAAGATAGACTACTGGGTTGGTGAAATCCAATTGTAGAACATACCACCAGTTTAGGGTGTCTATCCTGCCTTTGGTAGCCTGCCCTGAAGTAGCCACTCCAGACAGCATGACACTCGTATGAAGGGAATCCATCAACTTTCATGTAAGTATGTTCGGTCTCAAGTCAACCACTTTCAAAGAGCACACATTATTTTTCAGAGCAGCTATAAACTGCCTAAAATGGTGGTTGATACTGGAAACATTGATTTTTACCTTGACTAAAATGGCACAAACACTCCCCCTTTCAAACTTTATGTTAATAGGAGTAAAATTAATTCAAAAGAAAAATAACACTAAGTTCTGTTTAAAAAGTAAATAAATCCTGAAAGCATAGTTATGGAAACATTTTTAAGAGCCTAATAAATAAGAGTGATTGCATGAATGAGGCCATTCTTCTCTGCTCAAGACCAGGGCCGCCCAGAGGATTCAGGGGACCTGGGGTCTTCGGCGGCGGGTCCTGGGGCGGAAGGACCCTCTGCCGCCGAATTGCCACCGAAGACCCAGAACGGAAGAAGCTCCGGGGGCCCGGGCCCCATGAGAGTTTTCTGGGGCCCCCGGAGCAAGTGAAGGAACCTGCTCCAGGGGTCCCGAAAAACTCTCGTGGGGGCCTCTGCGGGGCCCGGGGCAAATTGCCCCACTTGCCCCCCCCCCTCTGGGCGGCCCTGCTCAAGACTGCAGTGGCTGAGGCTGATACAAAGCCAAATAAAAACATTAGTTTCCCTTAAATGCAGGAGTGGATCCTGACTCTCATTGGTTACTGACTTCTGACACCTAGTGAATAGCTGCCTGTCCTATGATGAGCCAAACCTTCAGCAATGGAGTGGCTAATACCACATCTTGATTTGTCAGGCGGAGATTATGAAAGATAATTTTACTTCTGCAATCCCATGTGCCCATTTGAAGAACTCCCTCCCAAACTTAATGAAGGGAAGTGACTTGTGTAAAATGAAGGTTGTGAGAAGCAGCTCACACATGGTGGAAGCATGTGCATTATTGAGGCTTCCTGCAGAGAAATAGTGAGATGACTAAGTAAAGGAGCTTTGTGGTAATCTGCAAGATGCAGTGTTCTTGTCATCCTACTAGATATCTCATTTCTGCAGCAGTGTACATTTCATTTGCTGTATTAGTTTTTAAATATCACTTCCCAAAGGACATTATAACATGAAGATACTAATACTTTGCAGGTATATGGCACCTGGCACGCACTAAAGACCCCATTGTGCACCCCTTATTCAGATTGGTGAGCCCTTACATTGGTGGGCATTTGTACAGATACTTCCACTGGATCATGTATGTAAAAGTTCCATAAACTGGGCCCTAATGCATTACATTTGACAGTGTCATTGTGAGGTAGGGAAGGATTGCTGTCACCCCCATTTTACAGTGAAGAAACTAAGGCTCAAGGATACATTATCAAACATGCGTGCCTAAAGATATGTATCAAAATCCACATACAGGGGCACCTAAATTTTCACCTATGTGCCTTAAACAGATATTCAGTTAACTACATATGGATTTAAATGCCTACTTTTGGCACCTAATGTTCCATCAAAATTTGATTCAATTACTTGCCCAAAGTCACACATCAAGTCAGAGACGGACTCAATCAAGAATTAAACCCAGATCATCCAAATCTCTGCAATTATATGTAACTGGTGTAGGCTATTTTTAAGCACCTCACACCTGCATGAAATTTCACTGCAATGATAACCTGAAGGGCACAAGGGAAAGATTACATCAAGGTGCACAAGCTGCTGCTCATTGCTGAAAGTTAGCTGGGGTAACATCAGCTGTTTTCGCTTACCAAGGAAAGTAAAAAGCTATTCAAAGAAGAGATTTCTTTAGAGTGGAGTGGGTTAGGATTTATGAGATAAAAAGCATTTAAAAAACAGTTTTTGATGAGTAAATTACAATATAGCTAATAACAATATAAAAACCACTCCAATTTTGAATGATAGGTCAGGGGTTTGTGTGTAGCAGAGCAGCTACTTCATCTGGCCCTCTCTGGCTACTACCCTATGCTACTCATCCATGGGGGTACTAATGATACTGCGAGGTATGACCCTGTGTAGATCAGAAGTGACTAAAGGGCTCTGGGAGTAAAGACAAAGGAGCTGCGGATGCAGGTGGTGTTCTCTTGGATCCTTCCAGTTAAGGGCAGGGGCCCAAGCAGAGACTGATGCATCCTGGAGATGTATGCCTGGCTGCAAGATGGTGTTGCCAGGAGGATTTCAGCTTCCTTGACCATAAGATTCTGTTCTGGGAAGAGGGACTGCTAAGCAGAGATGGGGTCCACAGTATCAAGAAAGGGGGAAAGCATATTTGGATACAGACTGGCTAACTTAGTGAGGAGGGCTTTAAACTAGGTTCAATGGGGGCAGGAGACAAAAACCAACAGGTAAGTCAAAAACACAGAGACCTGGGAGGATGGTTGGAATCTGGGGGGAGCATGGGCCATTATAGCAGGGATAAGGGCGAGACAGGAGAACATAAGGGGGGAAATCAAATCAGTATCTTAGATGGCTGTATACTAATGCGAGAAGTATGGGGAATAAGCAGGAAGAATTTGAAATGCTAGTTAATAAACACAACTAGACATAGTTGGCATCACAGAAATACACATGACAAGAATATTGGTATGGAAGGACACAGCTTGCTCAGGAAAGACCGGCAGGGAAAAAGGGGAGGACGTGTTGCCATATATATAAAAATGTTACACTTGGACTGAGAGTGAACTGGAAATAGGAGACAGGCTTGTTGAAAGTCTCTGGGTAAGGTATTTAAAAACAAGGGTGATGTCATGGTAGGGATCTACTACAGCCCCCCTACCTAGGAAGAAGAGGTGGATGAGGAGCTTTTTTTTTTTTTTAAATCTTACAAAATCATCCAAAGCACAGGACTTGATGGCGATGGGGGATTTCAACTACTCAGACATCTCTTGGGAAAATAACACAGCAGTGCACAGGTTATCGAGCAAGTTCTTGGAATGAATTGGAGACAAGTTTTTATTTCAGAAGGTGGAGAAAGCTACTAGGGGAGAGGCTGTTCTAGATTTGATTTTTGACAAATAGGGAGGAAATGGTTGAGAATTTGAAAGTGGAAAGCAGCTGGGTTTAAAAGTGATCATGAAATGGTAGAGTTCATGATTCTAAGGAATACTAGGAGGGAAAACAGCACAATAAAGACAATGGATTCAAGACGGCAGACTTTAGCAAACTCAGGGAGTTGGTAGGTAAGATCCCATGGGAAGTATGTATAAGGGGAAAAACCGTTCAAGAGAGTTGGCAGCTTTTCAAAGAGACATTAAGGGCATAAGAGCAAACTATCCCACTGCGTAGGAAAGATAGGAAGTATGGCAAGAGACCATCCTGGGGTTAGCCAGGAGATCTTCAATGATCTGAAACTCAAAAAAGAGTCCTACAAAAAGTGGAAACTGGTCAAATTACAAAAGATGAATATAAACAAAGAACGCAAGTATGTAGGACAAAATCAGAAAGACCAAGGCACAAAGTGAGATTAAACTAGTTAGAGACAAAAAGAGTAACAAGAAAACATTCTACAAATACATTAGAAGCAAGAGGATGACCAAAGACAGGGTAGGCCCATTACTCAGTGAGGGGAAACAATAACAGAAAATGTGGAAATGGCAGAAGTGCTAAATGACCTTTTTGTTCTGGTTTTCCCCCAAAAGATTAGTAGCGATTGGACGTCTAACATAGTGAATGCCAGTGGAGATGAGGTAGTATCAGAGGCTAAAATAGGGAAAGAAAAAGTTAAAAATTACTTAGACAAGTTAGATGTCTTCAAGTCACCAGGGCCTGATGAAATACATCCTAGAATACTCAAGGAACTGACTGAGGAGATATCTGAGCCATTAGTGATTATCTTTGAGAAGTCATGGAAGACAGGAGAGATTCCAGAGGACTGGAAAAGGGCAAACATTCTCCTTTTTATGGATGGACACCATAAGGATAACTGGGGAATTACAGACCAGTCAGCTTAACTTCAGTATCTGGAAAGATAATGGAGCAAATAATTAAGCAATCAATTTGCAAAAACCTAGAAGATAATAATGTGATAAGTAACAGTCAGCATGGATTTGTCAAGAACAAATCATGTCAAACCAACCTAATAGCTTTCTTTGATATGGTAACAAGCCCTGTGGCTAGGGGAGAAACAGTAGATGTGGTATATCTTGCCTTTAGCAAGGCTTTTGATACTATTTCATATGACCTATTCATAAACAATCTAGGGAAATATAACCTAGATGGAGCTATTATAAGGTGGGAAAATAACTGGTTGGAAAACCATTTCCAGAGAGTAGTTATCAGTGGTTCACAGTCAAACTGGAAAAGCATATCGAGCGGGGTCCTGCAGGGATCACTTCTGGGTCTGGGTCTGTTCAATATCTTCATCAATTATTTAGATAATGGCATAGAGAGTACATTTATAAAGTTTGTGGATGATACCAAGCTGGGAGGGGTTGCAAGTGCTTTGGAGGATAGGATTAAAATTCAAAATGATTTGGACAAACTGGAGAAATGGTCTGAAGTAAATAGGATAAAATTCAATAAGGACAAATGCAAAGTACTCTCCTTAGGAAGGAATAATCAATTGCACAAACACAAAATGGGAAATAACTTCCTAGGAAGGAGTACTGCAGGAAGGGATCTGGGGGCATAATGGATCACAAGTAAAATATGAGTCAGCAGTGTAACACTTTTTTTTTTTTTTTTTGCAACAAACATCTTTCTGGGATGTATCAGCAAGAGTGTTGTAAGCAAGATATGAGAAGTAATTCTTCCACTCTTCTCCACACCAAGGCAGCCTCAACTGGAGTATTGTATGCAATTCTGGATGCCACATTTCAGGAGATTGGGGAAAGTCCAAAGAAGAAGAACAAAAATTATTAAAGGCCTAGAAAACATGACCTGTGAGGAAAGATTGAAAAAAAAAAATTGGTTTGTTTAGACAAGAGAAGTCTGAGGAGGGTCATAACAGTTTTCAAGTACATAAAAGGTTGTTACAGGGAGAAGGGAGGTAAATTGTTCTCTTTAACCTCTAAGGATAGGATAAGAAGCAATGGACTTAAATTGCAGCCAGGACAGTTTAGGTTGGATGTTAGGGAAAACCTCCTAACTGTCAGGGTGGTTAAGCATTGGAATAAATTGCCTAGGGAGTTTGTGGAATCTCTGTCATTGGAGATTTTTAAGAGCAGGTTAGACAAACACCTGTCAGGGATGGTCTAGATAATATTTGTTCCTGCCCTGAGCACAGGGTACTGGACGAGCTGACCTCTCGAGGTCTCTTCCAGTTCTATGATTCTATGATAACGTGAACAATAATAAGCAAGTATATGTGAGTAAATCATGAAGGGCCAGATTATGATAGGCCAAGACAGTCTGAGAGAACGCTAAAAGTTAGAAACCAAAATTGATGTTGGAGTCACACCAAGCACTTGCCTTTTAGCTAAAAGAGTTGGAGAGTATTAAGATGACTTTATAACATTTTTAGCTTAAAAGACATGGGGGGAAATATATTGACATGGGTAAGGAATAGGGGACTCCTAATAGTTGGTTAGGAGCAGTCTAGGGCTGGCAAGAGCGAGGGCTGCAGGACGAACGTAATTTTTACTCCCCACACTCTGGCACCACCCAGGGGTGAGCATGCATGCACCAAATAGTGGGACACAACTGAGGTGCTTGACCAAGTACTAGCCACAATACAGAGGTGCCATTAGTCAAGTATGCATGTGGGACTTGCTTAAATAAACATTTTTGTTTTCAGTTTTTACATTTTTCAATTTCTTGGCCTTATTTTCCATTTGGATTTCCCCCATCTATCCATGCATGTATATTTAAAATACTAAATTAGTGAAGAGGACCTGTTATCTGGTGGCCTAAGTCTCAGACTGAGAAGATAGGACCCCCAATTTCTATTCCCAGTCCTGCTTTGTTGTTTGAGTAGGGCAACTCAGTTTCTGTGTCAAGTTTATCCTTCGCTTAAAATCATTATAGTTATACTTAACTATCTCATGGGGGTGTTGTGAGATTTTATATAAGTAATGTTTCTAAAACACTGTGAGATCTTCAATGAAAGGTGCTGTCAAAGCGCAAACTACTGTTGTTTTTATAAAAATAGTGGAACAGAAAAATCTAGATAAGAAAACATTCTTTCCTTCCTATTCTTTTTTATTAATGACAACACATGCAATACTAACTATTAAGCCAGGTAAGGGGCTCTTGCAAAAGAAACTATGAAACTAAAATAATATCTTCACATTAAGACAAAAAGAATGTCATTGGGAAGCAGAACTTGAAAAATTACCCTTCCCTGTGGGTTTAGTCCCTTCTGCCATGAAGTTCTAAGTGGCCATTGGATTCAGCACAGTGGCGACAATGGTCACAGACTTGTTACTTTCTGTATTTTTCCCACCCCATTGTAATCAGTTCCCATCAATACTCAGGACAAAATTACAGCTCTGCAAAATCACTAGTTGAGAGGGGAATTTATTGTTTTTAGAGAGATTGATCCTGGAGCTAGTGACAACATTGGGTAACATTAGGTCAGCTCTGAGCCAAAGGGATGTGTCGAGCCTCATGATTATTTAGCAAAGACAAGCCATGATAAGACCAGATCAGTCCAGACTGATCTCAAGATTTTGTTTGTCTAAAAGCAACTTCCTCTTTAAGGTAGCACCATAGTAATTATATCCAGCAGCTATCCTACCACCAGGTGTGGGAACAACAGATTTGGATAACAATGCAGTACAAAATTTAAGTAAAACAAAAAAAGTTGCCCACTAAACATAGTGACCTATCATAGTTTTTGTTCTAATCAAAGAACTACACTCTCCTACATGTAATCTTAGGAGTGCAAAGACATAGTGGGAGGGAACTGTAGCTACCACAACAAGGCAACCTTGGTATATTTAAGGAGGTTAAAGTGGAGGTCAGCAATTTGGAGAAAGAAAGAGGTCAGACCAAGGCATCTGACAGATGTGAGAGGGTTTGGCAGGTGGAAAGGTGGGACATCAGGAATAATGGTACTGGAAAGACATGGCACATGGAGAACAGAGGTGTTGGACTTTCACAAGCAAAGAATTGTTGGCTTAAGTTGCTGCGCATTTGGGAGGGAGAGAGAGTCAGGTCATTTTATGAGGTTGCAAGAAAGTTAATTGTTTGAGGCGAGGGATGGTCAGTTGTTGGGAGGAGATCACGGTCAGATTCACTCAGAGTTTAAAGGATTAGCAAGTCACCATCTCTATCACTGATAAGTATGTGGTTTACCAGCATTGGGACACGCAGGAATTACCAGACTGCACAAGACCTGAGGTCCATCAAGTCTAGTGTCCTGCTTCCAACAATGGCCAGCACCAGGTGCTTCAAGGGAAGGTGCAAGCAACCTCACATTAAAATAGATGAGGTATAACTTGCTTCCCAAATTAAGTCTCCTCTTCATCCCTAATAGTGAGATTGATTTAAACCCTGAAGCATGAGGTTTGCTATACCTTCCAAAATTTCTTAGCATTAGCCATTGTAACTCTAGATATTAACCCATTCTGAATAATTAGACCCATTTTTGCCTAGTTCACATGCATTTTATATGATTATTTCAAATTCCAAAAAGAATGAATCCACAGGGAGAGGTTCAGCCCTTTGCCCCTTATACACCATGTGATTGTGTATAGGGGCCATAAACAGCTCACAAAAGGCCAGGGGAAAACACCCTGTATGTAGCCATTGCACTGGGTGCCATAGGCAGCCCTACACTGCCCCCACTACCCGAAGATGACCACCATTTCACTGCAAGTCATCAGCAGCACAAGGGAGGCTGCTATGACTTAGGGCAGGTCTACACTTACTTCCTGGTCCGTCCGTAAGCAATCGATCTTCTGGGATCGATTTATCGCGTCTTGTCTAGACGCAATAAATCGATCCCGGATCGATCCCGGAAGTGCTCGCCGTCGATGCCGGTACTCCAGCTCGGCGAGAGGAGTACGCGGCATCGACGGGGGAGCCTGCCTGCCGCGTCTGGACCCGCGGTAAGTTCAAACTAAGGTACTTCAAATTCAGCTACGTTATTAACGTAGCTGAATTTGCGTACCTTAGTTTGAAGTGGGGGGTTAGTGTGGACCAGGCCTAAGAACAGCCTCCAGGCTGCCTAGATTACACCAGGAGCCTTTTGTGTCCTCCCAATTCTGGGCACTGAAAGATAGGGACTGAAACCTTTGTGCCCCTCCCGCTTAGGCCTGGTCCACACTAACCCCCCACTTCGAACTAAGGTATGCAAATTCAGCTACGTTAATAACGTAGCTGAATTCGAAGTACCTTAGTTCGAACTTACCACGGGTCCAGACGCGGCAGGCAGGCTCCCCTGTCGATGCCGCGTACTCCTCTCGCCGAACTGGAGTACCGGCGTCAACGGTGAGCACTTCTGGGATCGATCCGGGATCGATTTATCGCGTCTAGACAAGACGCGATAAATCGATCACAGAAGATCGATTGCTTACGGCCAGACCAGGAAGTAAGTGTAGACCTGCCCTTTGTCTGCACCTTTATGCTGCATTTCCTGGAGCACATGATCTGACCTAGGATTCTTACATACATTTTCCATCTTTTCCTGAATCCAGTCTGTCAGATCAAAGACGGTCAGCTAGTAATTTTACTTTACCACTAGTAGCATTTCACAATTGTCCATTATATTAATCTCAATATTTCAAATCCGCCATCCACAGCATATGATGGAGTACAGAAAACTAGGTTAAATCTTGAATTAGGAATAGAAGGAAAATGGCTTAATGACAGATGTGCCAACTTTCCCTTGAAAAAATAAATCCAGGTTTTATGAAGCTGGTATCACATCATATGGGTTAGGTTCCCCTTCTATTAAATACATTAAAGAACATATCTCTGCTTTGAGAGCTCCATCACTAACTGCAGGGACTGATTTATGTGGTTTTTTTCTCCCATTCTGAGCATTGGTCCAGGCCCATTGCTTAGAAAAAAATAATTTTCTGCTTTCTTGAAAGCACTTTCAATGGTCCACCAGAGTCCCTTTAACCTTGGATATTATGCGATATCATCAGACTTTTGAACATCTCATTCATTTTCCATCCTACATCCCACCCCACGCCCTCCCAGGGAGTATGGAAGGTTATACATGTCTTGGGGCATATTTATAACGCAATAGAAATTAAGAGATTGAAATGTTCTGTTTGATTACATCTTATCCACTGATAATAGCTTAACCACTCTTATATCTTAGATCTTATCCATGGAAGGGGAGATTCTGTGCTGAGCCTCTAAGAGGTCCCATCCAGAACAATCAGCTCAGTAGGTGTGGGGCAATGAAGGCTTTAAGCTACCTTTGCACTCTCCTGATCCTAGACCGCTTTGTATACTTGTCATAATTGGACAGGCCTGGGAACCAGTCAAAATTATGGCAGCCTCTCTGCATTGCCCTATGGGTGGCAGCCCTGCTCCGAATCTCTTCAGTGCTACCTGCTGTAGTCAGGGTCGGCTCTGGCTTTTTTGCCGCCCAAAGCAAAAAACGCCTGGCCAGCTGGAGCAGCAAGGGGGGGTGGGGAGGGGAGGAGGAAAACAAACCTGACCCCAGCCGGACCGGCGAAGGGGGGGGGGGGGAAAAAACCGGCCGGCCGGGGCGGCAAAGGGGGGGCCCGGGAAACAAACCTGCCCCAGGCCGGAGCGGCGAAGGGGGAGGGGGGAGAACAAACCGGCTGGCCGGAGCAGCAAAGGGGGGGGGAACAAACCTGCCCCTGGCCGGAGCGGCAGACGGGGGGGGGACGACAAACTGGCCCGCCTGCCGGAGCGGCGAAGGAAAGAAAAAATAAAAACAAACAAAAAATACCTGCGGGGCCGTGGGAGCGTGGGTGCAGGGGGACTCCCGGCCCCGCAGACCCCGGGCAGTGGAGTGCGCACCCCGGCTAGCGGGGGGGTGGGGGTGGGGGTGGAGAGAGAAGGGGGGCGGCCAGGGCTTCCTTAAGCGGGGCACTTGCCACATGGCCCCGCCTGCTGGGAGGGCTCCGTGCCGCTCCGTTCGGCAGGCAGGGAAGGACGCGGGCTGCCCTACCGGGCTTGATGCAGGGCGCTCCCCTCCTCCGCCCCCTACAGTGCGGCGGGAGCAGTAAACCAAAAAGAAAAAACCTGCAGGGGTGGCCAAAGCGGTGAAGCGCAAAACAAAACAAAACCAAAAAAAAAAAAAGGATTAGATGGAATGCCGCCCTTTGAAATCTGCCGCCCCAAGCACGAGCTTGCTCGGCTGGTGCCTGGAGCCGGCCCTGGCTGTAGTCCCATCCCAACCCAACCCAACCCTCCTTCCTCCAACACATCCACCATGCCAGAGCTTGTAATTGGGTCCTCAGAAGGCAGCTTTACAGTGATCTTCCTCAGTTCCAGCACCAGGGGAATGGTTTCCTGTTTGGATCCAGGATTTTAGAGGCCTTTTATATCCCATGCCAGCCCTTTTAACCTGACACAGAGGCCAGAGAGAGAGAGAATCTCAGCCTGGTCCATTATTATTACAATCAGGGCTCAGAACCAACCAGCCCAGAGGTAACAGCTTCAGAGAAGTGCTGGTATCTTGTTCTTCAGAGTCTTAACTTACCTTTTTTTTTTTTTTTTTTAAATGAAAGTGTCTAGTTTATAGTGTTGTGAAGAAAACCACCAAAAAGGTGAACTGGGTGTAACTGATGCAGAGATGTCCATGTGATTTTTACAGAGAGCCTGGACCAGTAGCTTTGTGGTGCAACCTGCCCCATTCCTATAATTAAAGTGTTAACTCAGATGCCCAGTGACTGGCAATTTAAATGTCTATATTGTTGATTATTCTATTCCTCATTTAAGGAAAGAAAGGAAGGACCACAGAGCTGCAAACTTACTGTGAGAGACCACCACTTTTTTTTGCTGCAATCAAGAAAAAGCCCAGCAAATTGTTCAGTAGAGCCCCTAGGTATATTCAAGCCCAAATGAGGAGGAGCCCAGTGGAATGCAGAGAGCCACGTAGTCATATTTTGAACATCTGCACAATGTGGTGAGTGGAGTCTCTTTCTGGTGACTCACATGGGTGGAGCTTGAAAGACTACCACTTCCTCTGCCCCCATCTCTCCTGATTGCCACCTTTAATAGTGCAGTGTCATTGAGAAGCCACTTGCATTTTCAAATGAATACTTGAAAATGCAGTAGAGCCTCTCCCTGAACAACATTCTATGGAGCGATCAAACTGATCTAGTTCACATGAATACTTCAGATGCCGATCATATAAAGCTAAACTGACTGCATCATTCGCAGTTTCATCTTTGACAGCTTATTCTTATTTTAATGTATAACATGAGTCTGCTTCAGGCCTCTGTTCTGGGTTCTCTTATATCATTCACAGGTCACAATATTAAAAAAAATACAGAATTGTGTATCCTAGGGTAACAAATATCCACCAGCTGAGCCCTGCACGGGACTATTTTTTTTTAATCCTTCTCCTGTCCCACCCCACAATATCTACTCCCACTCCCTCCCGCTTCTTCATTGTTTCTTGCATTCTTATCCCATTCCCACCCACAAAAACCTTAGATTCCCCCATGCTACGTAAAAAAAAAAGTCAGTTAATAAATGAAAACTGAATTCAGATAAAATTTTTACCACTAAAAGAATAAAACAAATCTTGCTTAAAGCATCTTGTTATAAAAGATATCAAATCTCTTTCTACCCCTCACTTAAGTATTAAAACCTTTATTTTTCTTAAAAGAGAGAAACTTGCTCTACATTGCTGAAATTCTATTTATGATAAATTGATGTGAGATTTAGTGTTTCCCGCAAATTACCGCAGTCTGGTTTTTTGGTGGTTGGTTGCATTGTTTTTTTGGGGGGGGGGGGGTTCTTGCCCACCCAATCCCACTTGCAACACGGTACATTTTTCCTGCTATTGTGGTAGCGGGCCCTGTGGGACCCATGGAATCCCAGTCCCACTGCAGGACTCTACCTATTAGCATACAATCATAAAAATAACCCCCCTCTATAGCAGGGCTAAGAGCCTTTCCAGCCCTCAACGTACCCTTTTCCCAAATGCTAATGTCCAATTTAAAGAAAGGGAGGGTTCCAAAGTTTGTTAAAATGTCAATTGTGCAGAATATTTGCTTAGCATGTATGATAACATTCTTCCCTTTCTTTGAGTGGCAATGATGACATGCTAGCCAGCTTCTCTCTTCCTCCTACCCCCAAACCACATGGTAATTTACATGCTACAGAGTAGGAGTGTGTGACTAATCTAGTTTGATTCATTTAGCCATTGTAGCTGTTGCCCGCAGCACATGGATTCGTTACAACATTCATCAAACTGAAGAATGGAGATTTGGGGACCTTTTTTCAAAATAAATACAGTTTTTAGGCATGCGAATGGCTACATAAGTACCCAAATCTTGTTGCAAGTGTATTCATTTGAGTGCCCAAACTGCGTGATCTGGTTTTTAGGCTGGGATCCCTGTGTCTTTTTAATTTTTAGAAAGGTCATACTCTCCAAAAAGGACAATGGCTGACATAAAACTAAAGTTCTTCAACAGCTCAGACTGATTTCATAGTGGGGATATGAACTCTGACAAGGACATTTTTATAGATTTTCACCATATATGGTTTGTCACTGAGTTTTACAGAGAATTTCTTCCTCCTTCCTGTTTGTCCTCTGTTTACCAAACACCACTCTTTCTCTCACACCCCTCCCTGAAGTGCTGTCAGGACTATTTCTGTTTACTGCCTTGTCCATCCTGTAGGAAACCGAAACTATGTCCAAGTTATATTTTAATAACAGATCAAGTGCACTACATTGTTTTGAAGGCCACACAAAATGTGACAATATTTTAAAAAAATCTTTGATTGTAAAACAATTTAAAAAACACAACAAAAATAGCAAAAAAAACTTTACAAAAACTAAAGACTTCTTTCACAATTGTGCTTTTCTTTAGATAAGAAATAAATACAGACCATTATCACAACCTGTCCCAGTCCCCCTCGCTGGACAAACACCAGTCTGTTGTAAGGGGACCCAATCTCTTGATTCCATCTGCTTCTCGGGGCCTCTAGGTATGGATAGTTACAGGCTTCTGTTCATAGCTCTGGGTCTCTTCAGTGAAGACCCCATGTCTGACACTCTTCTTGGACCTACAGTCCATTAGCCTTAGACCCCAGCCTCAGTGTCACAGCCCTCCTGAACTCCCTGTTGTTTAGACATGTTTTCCCAGAGCCCACCGAGCTGTAGGAACTCTAGTTTCTCATTGTAACCCCTTCAGGGACAATGTGGCAAGAAAACAAGGCACACAAGCTTAGCAATGGAATTTCTTAACCACAAACACTTTATTCTTAAACAAAGCACAAGAGTTACAGCTGTTTTCAAAACAACAAAATCCTCGGTCTGCTCTCACCCTTACGTTGAGTTGAGATCTGTTCAGTGTCCTTTAGGTTAGGCCTTCCTTAGCCTGGTGGTCTTGTATGTAACAGGGTTCTGGACCCCTTGATAGGAAAGCACTCCTCCTTTTAAAACAGTTTGTGCCCCTTTGGCCATGTGTTACTGCTGGGGCAGTTCCAGGCTCCAGACTTCTTTGTCCGCTTCTGTGTAGAGTCCTTCAAAGTCAATGGCCTGACCAGTAGAAAACCCAGTGTTTCAATAGGAAAGAGTCATTCAATGTTGATAGCTCTGGACACTCTACTTCCTTTTCTAGACTTGAGGAAGAGCTCTGTGTAGCTTGAGAGCTGGTACCCTCCACTAACAGAAGTTGGTCCAACAAAAGATATCATCTCACCTGTTGTGTGCTGTAAGTGGTCAACAGATCTCTGGGGAGAGTCAGAGGGAAAATTCACTTTAGACAGCATTGTTCCCTCAGGGGATTAGCCATGTATCTATGTCTGTCTAAGCTCTTCAAGTATTTATTTTATGCTCCTTACTGCAGTATCTGAGGATCATGGTATCTGACCCAGTTTCCAGTATTGTGTGAGGCTTCCTTCTTGCCTCCCCTTAGTGCAAGTCCCAAGACTTCCTTGGGGGCAGCTGCAAACAGTGAGGCTATGGGAGCAGGGCATCTGCTGAGCAGTACTAGTATGAGGGCGGGAGGGGGAGAGGGGCAGAGTCAACACAGAGAGCCCTGGCTTCCAGTAAGCATCCCCAGATCAATGGCTGTGAGTGAGTGGGAGGATAAATGGAGAAAACTCTCCAGGCCCCTCTATAGGTTTTTCCTCACAGATGATTTGACTCTAAGGCTGGTTGGAGACCTAACAGCATCAAGAAAAAGCCAGTGTGCAAACCCTGCTTAAATACCTTCATAAGTCAGTTTGTGTAGTAATATAGGATTTAGCACAAACAGGCCCTCATCAGAAACTGGAGTAGAAAGGTAAAAAGTGAAGAATGAAATGTTGCGTGCTTCTTATCCAATAATGAAACTACACGCTACATAATAGAGCGAGAAAGCAAACTGGGGTGTGCGTGTCTAGATAACAACATTAAAAAAGTGAGTAGCAGCAGTGGATTAGCCAGGCTGCAAGATGGAACCACACCTTCAGCAAATCCAGAGTGGGCATGGGAGGGGGGAGGGGGAAGTATGTAAGATTGAAAGACAAGGTGAAAAAGCTACATGGTGCCATTTAGCTTAGTGCAGAATGTTTGGTAACAAGCCAGTGGGGACTTACAAGATGTGGTTTTTCCAGGTGGCATATAACCAATGAAATAGTTTTATAACACATACCTTGCTGCTTTGTAAGGAATGGTAAAAGCTGCCTAATCAGCTTTACATCAAATTGAATGCTACACAGAGTGAAATCTAAGGGTCTGTCTTAACTGCAGCACTGAATTATCTACACTCAAGGTATTTCTCTCACGTTAGACTAGCTTGAGTAAGTGCAAACACACAACACAATAACTCTCAAGTGGCTATGTCCACACAGGTGCTGCACTTACTCATATGAAGTGCCAAGACTTCTGGGGCATATCCAATAGGTCTTAGCACTGCAACAAGTTGAGTCATTTTATTAATTCTTCTCGATGTACGGTGGGAGACCGAGTCTGTCCTTTCTGGGCATAGAGGGAAGAATTGTGGACAGCAGGTGCTGCTAACCTGCATCCACATTGCAGAGTTAGCAGCTGATGAGTTGTGCTCACTCAAACCTTAGCCCACATCCCCCCTCTCAGGCCAGCCAATTCAAGTGAAAAGTACCACCACACCAGTAAGAAGCTTTATAAGTGGGCGAGAGGCTAATTAGGGACAACCCTTGAGCCATAATTTGAGTTAACTTTGCAGTGAAGACAAGACATAAGAGGTTGGATCAGCGATTCGGAGTCAGAATGATCTGAAAGGTGTTTATGAGCTTGCCAGGAAGCCAAACATTGTCACATGCTGTCTAAAATGGCTTTCCTTTGGGAGAATGTGAATAGTGTTGTAGGTAACCCTAATTTGTCACCTATATCAATATAGGATTGCCCAGCATAGTCTTTCTTGATTCTCTGATCTTACCCATGCTATCCTACACCTAGAATACAAACAGCATGTTCTGTGTTTCTATAAACAAATATAATTTAAAAGCTGATGAGCAAAATTTTATTAAGATGATGTTTAAAAAAAAAAGTGAATGGTACACAGTTTAAGCATAGAAGTTTCTGGTTATCAGGGAATAACATACAGATTATCGAGGGTGCAAAGTTTGGTTTAAGATCGGGTGGCATAAGGAATACATAATCTGCAATATACCCGATTGGGGTACTATACTTGTAGAACTTAACTGACTTATCCCTGAAACAGCCACTTCATAGCAGTGTGAGCCCCTCACAGGAAGCACCAGCGACAACTTTGCCTACATGGACTTTACTAACTGCTTTACTAAAATGGCTTTGCTCATACCTTTCATATGTCAGATCTGCCTACACATTCTCAGTTGTCATCAGCCTCCACTGTTTCACAATTAGTAAGCACAGGTGCCCCAGGTCATTAGCAGAACACTGAAGGAGCTTCCCACGCTGTTCCTGAGACATCAATGGTACTGCAGTCTCCCTCAATGAGGAAGTAATTCAGACAGTGTCTATTTCAGAACAGCAAATGACATGTTTCTATCTAAGTTTGAGTAGAGTTTGCATTAAACTGTCAACAAAAATCTTAGAGACTACAGCACGAAAAATGGCATAGAATGGTATTGTGGAGCTAGACTGGCTGGAAGAAAAACCAAAGAAGGATATGAAATAGTATTTGGATTCTGTTTCACAAAGCAAACTGGAGCTGAAATGAGTGACTGCAGGTTGGGGTCGGCTAACCAGCCTACCTTTTTAGATTCTGCTCATCTTATGTTCATATAGAAGCTATGCACCTGATCCTGTCAAATTCCCTTTGCTGTTCCAGTGGCATTCAGTCAAGCAGGAGCAGTGGGAGGTAGGTCAACTGTTTGGTTTGTAGGAAATTCTGGCTATATGCATATGGCAGGTGGAAGCCCAAAGAGACAAAACAGGTGCTTAAGAAAAACTGTTCCATTCGTAGATGGAATCTTGTCCCCCTGAATTATAAACTGGAAAACATGAGATGTTGATCCTCTACCATGACTCACTCTTAGCACATAAGAGGCAATGGAAAAGATCTGTAAAAAGGCTTAGAGCTGTAGCAGATCACGCTGTGCTTGCAATTCATCGTAGTTATATGATTTAGGCCCTGATTCAGGAAAGCACTTAAGCACTTGCTTAACAATGCTTTCCTGAATTGGGGATTTCATAACAACATAAATGAACATGGCATTTAAAGATGGGCCAAAGAGACATGGGTTTTATGAAAAGAGACATACACAAAACAAAGGGAGGACAGGACAATGAATAGAAGGAATGTCGGCCAGAGACACAGTAGAGACCTGCGTGGATACAAAATTTGTATCTGCATCCGATTCGCGATCTGCGAACGTGGTCCACAGATATCCACAGATTTGAAGGGCTCTAGATATAAAATTAGGATCCACATTCATCTGCAATCTGCAAACATGGTCCGCAGCTATCCACAGATTCACAGGGCTCTATCTGTATGGTCTTATGTTCTACGTTAGAACAAACAAGAGGTTGAGGGGAGGGTATGGTAGGTCAAAGATTGTAACAGAGATTGTGAGCTTGCTCATCATTGCTCATTTGGAGATGGCTGGTCTGAGCCACTGATTTATGGAGCAAAGCTGAGGGATTCCTGTACATCCCAGATGAGCTATGAATCAGACAACTTATAACATACTTTCAGGCTTACAAAGCACTGACGTGGAACACATATACAAAGTTTTTAATTATTTCAGAGCATCAAAGAAAATGATGTACTGCTCACCCTGGTAATAATCTTTCAAACTTTTATGCTATTTATAGGATAAATAAATCTCTGAAGGTGCACAGTTGTTACAGCTACACAGCTGTGATGGCATGTGGGTTTTTTTTTTTCCAGTGGAAAAACTTACTAGGTTGCATGGTATTGCTGTGAATGGGATTAATTAGGGCTAATGTGTATTAAAGAATTGTAGTCACATCACTGAGATGGGTGTGGGAGTAATTTATAACCAGCGCTAGACTGAATCATCAAATAATCCTCATACTGTATCATAAAATAACTGACATCACAGTAATAAAAACGTTTAATCAAAACTAAGACTATTTTTGGTGATTATAGCTAATGGATTATTGCAGTGCAACGCCCACTCAGACCAATGGGATGACTTGCTATTGTTCTTTATTAGGTGTGCATGGCATGTCGGGGGGGGGGGGGGGGGGGGGAAAACAGTGACACATCCCTGCCCTGAGGGGCTATAATCTGAAAGCCCAATTCTACAAATCCTTTCTGGTAGATTTGTTTTTTCACAGGAGTAGCCTCCTTGCCTCCAGGCCCAAAGTGAGACCTGACGCAAGAGGAATGACAAATAGTCGGGGAGGAGGTGTGTGGGAAGGACAAGGGCTGCCGCTGCTGTGCAGCATAAGGGCACAATATACAATCTCATTGGTTCCTTTTTATAAGGACCATGGAGTTGGAGAATTTGTTTTCAGCCACATAGCTGCCAACCTTGCAGGGTTCTGTGTGTACGGCATTTCAGTGTTCCTGTGATGGTATTTCCATTTATATAGTTCATTAATTATCTATGAGCATCATTATTAGAGAGCAAAAGGACAGTAGCCCGAGCCCTTTGACCCAGGCAGGAAGAAGATGGGTTTTCTCTAGGGTGACCAGGTATCCGGTTTTTGACAGTTGGCGGCGCCACACAGCAGGGCAGGAAGGCTCCCTGCTAGCCTCCGCACTGCGTAGCTCCCGGGAAGCAGACAGCATGTCCCCCCTCCGGCTTCTACGTGTAGGGGCAGCCAGGGGGCTCAGCACACTGTCCCTGCCCCAAGCACCGCTCCCATTAGCTGGGAATCACGGCCAATGGGAGCTGCGGGGGCAGCACATGCGGACATTTGCCTGGCCGCGCCTCTGTGTAGGAGCCTGAGGGAGGACATGCCACTGCTTCTGGGAGCTGCTTGAGGTAAGTGCCACCCGGAGCCTGCACCCCTGACCCTCTCCCACACCCCAGCCCTGATCCCCCTCCCATCTTCTGAACAACCTCGATCCCAGCCTGGAGCTCACTCCTGCACCCCAAACTCCTCATCCTCAGCCCCACCCCAGAGTCTGCACCCCCAGCCAGAGCCCTCCCACACACTCCCACGCCCCAACCCCCTGCCCCAGCCCCGATCCCCCTCCCATACGCTGAACCCCTCGGTCCTAGCCTGGAGCACCTTCCTCCAGCCCAAATCCCTCATCTCCGGCTTCACATCAGAGCCCTCACCCCCTCCCGCACCTTGAACCCCTAATTTCTGGCCCCACCCTGGAACCCACACCCCACAGCCCATACCTCCTCCCACACTCCAACCCCCTGCCTCAGCCCAGAGCCCCCTCTCATATTCCGAACCCCTCGGCTCCATCCCCAGCCAGAGCCCCCTCGTGCACCCCAAACCCCCCATCCCTGGCCTCACCCCAGAGCCCGCACCCCCAGCCAGAGCCCTCACCCCCTCTCACATCCCAACCCACTGCCTCAGCCTGGAGCCCCCTCCCGCACTCTGCACTCCTCATTTCTGGCCCACCCTGGAGCCTGCCCCCTCAGCCAGAGCCCTCACCCGCTCCCGTACCCCAGCCCCCTGAGCCAGCCCAGTGAAAATGAGTGAGGGTGGGGAGAGTGAGCAACAGAGGGTTGGAGTGAGCAGGGGCAGGGCCTCAGAGAAGGGACGGGGCCTGGGCGGGGTCTCAGAGGAGGGGTGGGGCAGGGGACAGGGCAAAGGTGTTCAGTTTTGTGCAAGTAGAAAGTTGGCAACCCTAAGCATGACAGAGCAGTGAAGCACACCTCTTAATGCTAGACCAGTTTAAAAGGTGAATGGTATCAGGTGAGTTGCCTAAACCACATCTTGCTCATAAAGCAAAAGGAACACGTGCTTGTTTCCCTGCCTGTTGATCATTTGTTAGTGGGAGGAAATATAGCCCAGAGCACTCTCCTGACAATTAAATGGAGGGACTTTCTCAGGTGATGGGGACGGCCTCAGGCTTGTCCAGCAAAAACCCCTATTGATTCAATACGTGCCAGAGGAAAGTTAACTTTTTGTGCCAATTAGTGCTACAAGTTCCCTTTGTTACTGTGTCTTTGACTGACATTCATTCTTTTCACTGTTCTCCCTTTGTTTTGTGTATCTCTCTTTTCATAAAACCATCTCTCATGCCCATCTCCATTTCTTCCTCATGCATGCCTTGCATTTTGCTCTTTCCTTTCTGTATTTAGTTCCCTGTTTTTTCTCTTCACTCTTTCTTTCTCTGTCTTCAGGATGTCTGCACTACAGCTGCAGCTACACCAATGTAGCATAGGTGCTTCCTATATTGATGGAAGGGTCCCCCCCCCCCATCAGTGTAGATAATCCACATGTAGGTAATCTCTATGGCTATGTCTACACTACAGAATTAGGTCGGATTTATAGAAGCCGGTTTTATAGAAACCGGTTGTATGCAGCCGATTGTGTGTGTCCCCACCTAAAATGCTCTAAGTGCATGAAGTCGGCGGACCGCGTCCACAGTACCGAGGCTAGCGTCGACTTCCGGCGCATTGCACTATGGTACCTATCCCACAGTTCCCGGAGCCTCCGGCGCCCATTGGAATTATGGGTTGAGATCGCAATGCCCGGATGATGCAAAGCAGTGCCGCGAGGGGTTCTGGGTACATTGCGTCAGGCCCCTCCCCCGCCGTCACAGCAACGGCAGACAATAGATTCGCGCCTTTTTACCTGGGTTACCTGTGCAGACAACATACCACGCCAAGCATTGAGCCCGCTCAGCTCAGCTCACCGTCACCATATCTCTTCCGGGTGCCGGCAAACGTGGGACTGCATTGCTAAACAGCAGCAGCAGCTTACTGCCTTTTGGCGGTAGACGGTGCAGCATGACTGGTAGCCTTCATTGGCGATCTGGGTGCTGGCAGCTGTGGGGCTGGCAGCCGTAGGGCTGCATTGCACCAGCCCCTTGCCTTTTGGTAGAAGATGGTATATTACAACTGGTAACCGTCGTCATCGTACTGCAGTGGCTGTCGATCATGGGCACCCGGGCAGACAATGATGGTTATCAGTCGTAGTATGCTATTTTCTGCCAAGTGCCCAATATTGTCTGCTAAGCACCCAGAAGAGGCCGAGGGCTATCTGGGTGCTGGCAGACATGGGGCTGGCAGCCGTGGGGCTGCATTGCACCAGCCCCCTTGCCTTGATGATGATGGTTATCAGATGTATTATTCGCAGGATGGGGCAACATTGCTATACAGCAGCAACCCCTTGCCTTTTGGGCAGAAGATAGTATATTACGACTGGTATCCATCGTTGTCATACTGCAGTGGGCATCAGATCGTGCAATAGACCTGAAGGCTTACTGCCAAGCGCCCAGTATTTGCTGCCAAGCACCCAGAAAATGCCAAGGGCTATCAGTCATGCTGCGCCGTCGTCTTAAGATGTAAAAAATAGATTTATTCTCCATTCATTTGCTTCCCCCCTCCCTCCTGCTAAACCCAGGCTTTTGAGTTCAATCTTTGGGGGGGGGGCATTCTGTGTGACAGTTGTTTGTGTTTCTCCCTGATGCAAAGCCACCTTTCTTGATTTTAATTCCCTGTACCTGTACGCGGTGTCACTCGCCCCTCCCTCCCTCTCTCCCTCCCTCCCTTCTTCCCCTGGTCCGTCAGATACTACTTTCGCGCCTTTTTTCAGACCAGACGCCATAGCCAGCACTGGGATCATGGAGCCCGCTCAGATCACCGCGGCAATTCTGAGCACTATGAACACCACGCGCATTGTCCTGGAAAACATGCAGAGCCTCCTGGACATGCCAAAGCCAAACCAGGACCAGCTGAGGAGGAGGCGATTGCAGCGCGGCGACGATAGTGATGAGGAAATTGACATGGACCTCTCACAAGGCACAGGCCCCAGCAATGTGGAAATCTTGGTGTTACTGGGGCAGGTTCATGCCGTGGACCGCCGATTCTGGGCCCGGGAAACAAGCACAGAGTGGTGGGACCGCATCGTGTTGCAGGTCTGGGACGATGCCCAGTGGCTGCGAAACTTTCGCATGCGTAAGGGCACTTTCATGGAACTTTGTGACTTGCTTTCCCCTGCCCTGAAGCGCCAGAATACCAGGATGAGAGCAGCCCTCACAGTGGAGAAGCGAGTGGCGATAGCCCTGTGGAAGCTTGCAACGCCAGACAGCTACCGGTCAGTCGGGAATCAATTTGGAGTGGGCAAATCTACTGTGGGGGCTGCTGTGATCCAAGTTGCCAGGGCAATGAGAGACCTGGTGATATCAAGGGTAGTGACTCTGGGAAACGTGCAGACCATAGTGGATGGCTTTGCTGCAATGGGATTCCCAAACTGTGGTGGGGCGATAGACGGAACCCATATCCCTATCTTGGCACCGGCGCACCAAGCCACCGACTACATAAACCGCAAGGGGTACTTTTCAATGCTGCTGCAAGCCCTGGTGGATCACAAGGGACGTTTCACCGACATCAACGTGGGCTGGCCGGGAAGAGTACATGATGCTCGCGTCTTCAGGCAGTCTCTTCTGTTTCGAAAGCTGGAGGAAGGGACTTTCTTCCCAGACCAGAAAATAACAGTTGGGGATGTTGAAATGCCTATCGTGATCCTTGGGGACCCAGCCTACCCCTTAATGCCATGGCTCATGAAGCCATACACAGGCAGCCTGGACAGCAGTCAGGACCTGTTCAACTACAGGCTGAGCAAGTGCCGAATGGTGGTGGAATGTGCATTTGGCCGTTTAAAAGCGCGCTGGCGCAGCTTACTGACTCGCTCAGACCTTAACGAAAAGAATCTCCCCATTGTTATTGCTACTTGCTGTGCGCTCCACAATATATGTGAAAGTAAGGGGGAGACATTTATGGCGGGGTGGGAGGTTGAGGCAAATCGCCTGGCCGCTGATTACGCGCAGCCAGACACCAGGGCGGTTAGAGGAGCACAGCAGGGCGCGGTGCGCATCAGAGAAGCGTTGAAAACCAGTTTTGTGACTGGCCAGGCTACGGAGTGAAACTTCTGTTTGTTGCTCCTTGATGAACCCTCTGCCCCTCCCCCACCACCCTGTTAACTCTACTTCCCTGCAAACCAACCACCCCACCCTCCCCCACTACCCTCCCCCCTTCGAGCACCACTTGCAGAGGCAATAAAGTCATTGTTGCTTCACATTCATGCATTCTTTATTAATTCAGCACACAACTAGGGGGATAATTGGAAAGGTAGCCCGGGATGGGTGGGGGAGGAGGGAAGGAAAAGGACACACTCCAATTTAAAACTTTAAAACTTATTGCTATGGAAATCATCTAGGGTGGAGTGAGTGGGTGGCCGAAGGCCCCCCCACCGTGTTCTTGGGCGTCTGGGTGAGGAGGCAATGGGACTTGGGGAGGATGGCTGCTGGTTACAGAGGGGCTGTAGCGGCGGTCTCTGCTCCTGCTGCCTTTCCTGCAGCTCAACCATACGCAGGAGCATATCACTTTGATGCTCCAGCAGCCGGAGCATCGACTCTTGCTTTCTGATTACAAGTTGACGCCACCTCTCCTCTTCAGCCCGCGTTTCAGCACGCAACTTCTCCTCTTCAGCCCGCGATTCAGCACGCCACCTCTCCTCTCGCTCATATTGGGCTTTTTTAAAATCAGTCATTGACTGCCTCCACGCATTCAGCTGTGCTCTGTCAGCGTGGGAGGCAGTCTGAAGTTCAGTAAACATTTCGTCACGCGTCCTTCGCTTCCTTCTTCGAATATTCACTAGCCTCTGCGAAGGAGTAAGATTTGCAGCTGGTGGAGAAGGGAGAGGTTGTTAAAAAAGATACATTTTAGAGAACAATGGGTAGACTCTTTCACGTTAGATTTTGCTGTTCACAACATCACACAGCACATGTGCTTTCGTTACAAGGTCGCATTTTTCCTCTTATATTGAGAGTCTCCTGGTTTGGTGTGAGAGATCACTCACGCAGTGCCAGGACACAGATTTCAGCTTGCAGGCAGCCATGGTAAGACATATAGTCTTTGGGCTTTTTTAACCTTCTTAACATGTGGGGATGGTTTCAAACAGTTCTGCCCTCATTTCCCATACCAAGCACCCGTGCCATTTAAAATGGGTTTGCAATGTAAAAGGAGGGGCTGCGATTTCAGGTTTAACATGCAGCACAAACCCAACTAACTCCCCTCCCCCTCACACCCAATTCTCTGGGATGGTCACTTCAACCCTCCCCCCCACCGCGTGGTTAACAGCGGGGAATATTTCTGTTCAGCAGACCAGGAAGGGGCACCTCTGAATGTCCCCTTAATAAAATTGCCCCATTTTAACCAGGTGACCGTGAATGATATCACTCTCCTGAGGATAACAAAGAGTGATAAGGAATGGATGTTGTCTGCATGCCAGCAAACACCGGGACCATACGCTGCCATGCTTTGTTATGCAATGATTCCAGACTACGTGCTACTGGCCTGGCGTGGTAAAGTGTCCTACCATGGCGGACGGGATAAGGCAGCCCTCCCCAGAAACCTTTTGCAAAGGCTTTGGGATTACATGAAGGAGAGCTTTCTAGAGATGTCCCTGGAGGATTTCCGCTCCATCCCCATACACGTTAACAGACTTTTCCAGTAGCTGTACTGGCCGCGATTGCCAGGGCAAATTAATCATTAATCATTAAACACGCTTGTTTTTAAGCCATGTGTAATATTTACAAAGGTACACTCACCAGAGGTCCCCTGTGTGCCCTCAGGGTCTTGGGTCAGTTCGGGGGTTACTGTTTCCAGGTCCAGGGTGACAAACATATCCTGGCTGTTGGGGTAACTGGTTTCTCCGCTTCCTTGCTGCTGTGAGCTATCTATGTTCTCTCCATCCTCATCTTCCTCGTCCGCCGAACCCGCTTCCCCGTTTGCAGAGAGGGACTCATAGAACACGCTTGGGCTAGTGGTGGCTGCACCCCCTAGAATGGCATGCAGCTCCGCGTAGTAGCGGCATGTTTGCGGCTCTGCCCCGGACCTTCCGTTTGCGTCTCTGACTTTGTGGTAGGCTTGCCTTAGCTCCTTAATTTTCACGCGGCACTGCCGCGCGTCCCTGTTATGGCCTCTGTCCTTCATGGCCTTGGAGATCTTTTCTAATGTTTTGCCGTTTCTTTTACTGTTTCGGAGTTCGGCGAGCACTGCTTCATCTCCCCAGATGGCGATCAGATCCTGTACCTCCCGTTCGGTCCAGGCTGGAGCTCTTCTGCGATCCTGGGACTGGGACTGGGACTCCATCACGGTTACCTGTGCTGATGGGCTCTGCATGGTCACCTGTGCTCTCCACGCTGAGCAAACAGGAAATGAAATTCAAACGTTCGCGGGGCTTTTCCTGTCTACCTGGCCAGTGCATCTGAGATGAGAGTGCTGTCCAGAGCGGTCACAATGAAGCACTGTGGGATAGCTCCCGGAGGCCAGTAATGTCGAATTCCGTCCACACTAGCCCAATTCCGACCCCCTAAGGTCGATTTTATCGCTAATCCCCTTGTCGAGGTGGTGTTAGGAAACCGGTTTAAAGGGCCCTTTAAGTCGACAGAAAGGGCTTCGTAGTGTAAACGTGTCCAGGCTTAAGTCGATTTAACGCTGCTAAAGTCGACCTAAACTCGTAGTGTAGACCAGGCCTAAGATGGTAGCTAGGTCAACGGGCGAATCCTTTTGCACAACATTTTTCACAAACCTGAGCACCAAAGCTAGGCTGATCTAAGTTTCAGGTGTAGACAGGACCTTATTAGTGTTTTCTTGATTTGTTTTGGCTCTCCCCACCCCCCACTTCTGTTCATCATCTTCCCAGTAGTCATTTCTTTCCTGCCTTCTCGCCCTTCTTCTGTTTCTTGCTCTCTAGTTGCCTTCATCTCTTCTCCCTTCCCAGTCTCTGATAAGTATAGGTTTCTTCCCTTTTTTGTCCCCAAAGGCTAAATCCTTCATTAATATTCTATAGTTCTCCTCTCCATGCCCCCAAGGTTGATGGTTTAATGTAAACTCTATCAAAACCTCAAAAGAATAAAGGAGCAGATGAAGATCTTGCTGGCTTTAATGCTGGTCTGTCATAAGCCAATGCTTTTATATAGTCTCATTTTCTCTCTCTTCTTCCTCGAGGGAGAGAGTTTTACATCTAGAGCCTCAGGAGCTGTATGGGAAGCACTCTGTGGATTCTGAAATACCTAGCTGAGAGGCAAGAAGTTTAGGTTTTGACATTTCTAACTTTTTTGAATTGCTCAGGGATTTACTTGGGGGTAGGGGGGGCTGTTTTTGTTTACCTGACTAGATATCAGGAAGGAGATTTTTGTAAATGATTTCTGCATGTGAATCTAATGCTACTGAAAAGTGCTCGCTGCACCTCCCTGGAGAATGTCATTTTCCTTTATCACAAAGATAATACAATATAAGCAGCAGTGCAAGCCTCGCTGCATTACACCACCAATAGGTCTCAACCCTGAGCTGAAGAGACTGACTGTGAAAGAACCAACAGTTCATTCTTTACACCTCATCCTTCACCTCTGAGTGTTAATAAGGATCCTCATTAGTGCCAGTTTTGCCATATGGACACTTGTCCATTGGTCTGAGACCACCAAGCGTTTAATGCAGGTCAACGAACATCTTTCAGAGAGTAACAGCTTTTAGTTGACACAACCTGGGTTGGGTTCAAACTGGCAACCAGTAGGTAAAAGATTCATTAACCTTTTGCCAAGGGTGAATCAGAATCAATAGCATGAGTGTGAAATGTGAAAGGGTAGATAAAGTAGAATAATTACATGTTAATGATGTATTAGCATTGCTATCAAATATAATTACCGGTATTCCATTTTTCTATTTCAGAACTGATGCAATATAAAATATATACATTAGAATGCACCCTGATAACACATAAGGCCAAATTCTGACTCCATTGATACTAATAAGTTTTGCTAATGAAGTTGATAAAACCAGGATTTAGCCTATAGAAATTATTTGTAAAGCTAATAAATTAGAACTCCCTTAACTTTTTATATAAAATCTTGACATTGAGTGAACAGAAACAAATTGACTTTAGTGCAGTACATTTAAAAAAACCCCTGTTTTTAATGGCTTTAGCTTTTTTTCTGATTTGATTGCATGATGCACATTGGATTTCCATAAAGGAAAAAAGGAGATGGATGCTGAGAGTAGATTTTAGAACACTCATTGCACAAGGGTTTTTGCCTTACTCAATAGCTAAATATTTGAGTAAAATTCACAACTCTGCAGAGGGCCAGCACAAGGCCTATTCATTATTTAAAGGCTGAAATTTACACTTGGGTAGAATAAGTAAACACTGGAGAAACAAAAGCTCAATTTCATATTCATTCTTCTGGGGGAAGAGGGAATAGTTTGCCACCTGTAGTGGCACTTAGGGGTTCCACATGAATCAGGTGGAGCATCCTGAGGACACCCAAGGACTCTGGCCTTCCTGGCTCTGCGCAGCTCCTGCATAGCATGGTTATTGCAGTAGCTAGGGAGAAGGAAGAAGCACAAGTCAGTACAACTTCAGGCTACTTTTACTTGCACACTTGTGAAGGGGAGAATCTGGAGGAGCCTAGCTGGCTCCTCTGGCCCCAGACAGCTAGAATCCTAACCATGTCACTGTGGAGGAACATCTAGGGGAGTGGGGTGAAGGGGCAGCACGCTGTGGCCACCAAACTCCCACTTCTGCTGGAACAGGCTGTTCTCTGTGTGCAAACAGAAGGGAGGCACGAAGCTCAAGCATTTTAGGAAGCCGGGGTTAACTTGAAAAGTGACTTATGAGAGTAACTACTTTTCCTGAGGGCTCTAGTGCTCTATATCCAGGGGTAATACAGCATCAGCCTGAGCCAGGCGCAGTGCAGGAAGGAGCTGTGGAAACAAATGCTTTATCGCAGAGCTCAGTGTTTCCCCTGCTACTCTAGTTCTGGTCGCCTGTTGAGTACAGATAGCAAGCTGATCATGCAGAACAGTAGTTTAAGTTCTATGTAGTAACATTTCTTTATCGAAAGAAATATCTGACTTCTAAGTCACTTACATGCAGATCATCACGTTTATCACTGCATATTTTTAAGGTGAAAACAAAATTAGTCAGGAAGCCTCCACTGCAAAAAATCTCATTGCTGAAAGGCACATATAACTTACTGATTTTTTTTTTAACTACAAACCTGAGAAGTGAAAGGCTCCCCAAAGCCCTGCTTGTATTCACCTAGAGAAAACCCCCAGAAGAAAAAGAGAACAGGTCATGTCCTTAGCAGCAAGAAAGGGAAAACACAGCAAAAAAGGCAGTTAAAGCATTTACATTTGGAAGAGAAAAAGATACAGGAAATAGCAGCCCATTACAAAATAGCTACTTTAGGACTACAGGTGTTTGCCTTTGCTCAATTTAAACAGCCAGCCCACAGGAAGGAAGGCATGCTGGGGGGGTGGGGAATCCTATAAAAGGGCATCCCTACACACCAGGAGGGTTAATAGGAATTAGATATTCTGGAAAGAAGGAGTTGCTAGGGAAGGGGTTGTTGTGTTTTATATACTTTTGTTGCATGAGAGAGAGAAATAAAGTGAAGTGTAAAACTGCTGTTTTACAGCTGTGGAGGTCTCTTACATCATGAGCCAGTTTTTTTAAGAGACAATTTTCCAAATAAACCTGTTACTCCTCTAGTCAGTGGAGGTGTTTAGATGCATGCTGATGGAGTTAAGTCCTTATTGCTTCCTAAATGTTAATTAGGCAATTGTCAATCACTCTGTGAGGTAGGGGAGTAAAAAGTAAGATCCAGGAGTAATAATTTGCATTTTACAGCTGGGAAACTAAGCATAAGTGACTTAATTAGGGTCCTAGGGGGAGCCAGGATTAGAATGTAGGACTCCCTTGCTCTCAGCCCTGGCCTTAATGTATCATACTAGGCTGCTTCTTATACTACCCACTCTGTGGCAAAAAGCCATGTTGGCTCCACAACTATAGATAGTTGTCTGGGACAGAGATTGTAGTGTCATCAGTAGTGGACTAGGAAACATTGCTCTCAGTGACCAACTGAACTGGGTATGGAATTTGGAAAACTGGGCTATGCATTTTGTAGGTGTAAAAGAGCAGCCCTGCACTAGTCAATTAGCTCATATTTTTAAAGTTGCAGTATTGCAAACGTAGGCATTCAAAAATCATGAGTAGAGCCCAAACAAAATCACAAGTGTCTTAAAAATCATGGCACTCCTGTAATGTTTTGGGCTTTTTATTTGCCTTTGTTTTTTGAGAGTTTAGAGTTTGTTGTTGAGCTTTACTGTGTGACAAAAAACTATCATGTGACTTGCACTAAAATCACAAGATTTGTCAACTCTGAAGCTATCTCCACAATGAAGAGGGTTAGAAACTTACTTTTATTTTTAATGAAAACTGAGATCAGTCTTGACACTTACATTTACTGTAACCTTACGCCTTTAGGCCCCAAAAGCTGACTTGGCAATAGCGGGTTCCTGCTCTAGAAGGTATACCATAGCTCAGATTCTTTGTCCATCACAGAAAACAATTCACTTCTCAATATTTTCTGTTACTGCATCAAAGAATGAATCAACCTGAATATAAATCATTGGGAAGCATGGAGGCAGAAAATGAATGCAGTCAGGGAAAGAGCATAGCAGTGTTAAATCCACTACACTCACCATGATATATTTCCCTTTCAACCAACAGGTTTCATTTTATGCCATTGAACTGGACTACAAACTTAATTCACAAGAAAACTCCATTCAAAGCAAAGTTTGTGGTAAAGGAAAACATGCTTTTTCAGCTTCTGAAAAAACAATAAAGGAATGAGAATAGATGGTGTTCACATTTTAACAGTGTAACAAATTTCATGCTAGATTCACATCAGGCTTTGGGGGGAAAAAACCAAAGAATCCTAAATGTCTGAGCTGCTTGAACATCACAAAGTATGTCTGGATAACTGGGGATTCATAGAAAAAGGATACACTTTAGCAGTGAATTAGCGGGAGGTTTGGATAATCAGGATTCTGCTCTACTTCTCTCTGGCATCCATGTACAAATAGACGTTATCACTGCACTAATGTCCACAGATACTAAATCCATCAATCGGTGGCCTGACACTAGCAAAATGATTAGGAACAGTAAAATATCAGCTATTGAGGAGAAGAAAAGAAAAGGGAAAGAAAAAGTTTAGAGCTCTGATACCTTTCTAACTACCATATATACATGTACATCAATTATTATAAACAGTCAAAACATGCATTTTGAAGTATTTGCAGAGTGTTTTATTACAGAAACTATATCTGGGTTCTCTCTATAACATTTAGTCTGTAACTGGTCCATAATTACCACATCTCAATAATTAATTGCAAACAAAATATTTAAACTACAACAGTAATACTAACAAGAGTTAAGATTCTGGAGAAGGACCATCCAAAGCAAAGGAATCCTAAGGCATAACTGTACATCCCCAAGGTTTGCCATATTTTAGTTACATGTAAGAGGGGACCTTAATGCCAATTTCTTTACCTTCTGTGCTCCTCTGTCAGTCTCAAGGGGCAACAGCAATTGAAGACTTTAGCAGAGATAGTCCTGTTTTCTTTCTGGGCCAAGTCTTTGGGAATAAATGTTATTCCCTTCAGTAGAACGAGGATTTGGACACATGTGGGAGGAGAGTTGGATGAGCACCTGAAATTTTATTTAACCCAAACATGAATATTTTGCAAGGAGTTTGTGGGGAAAGTGAGATGGCCAGAGGGAGAAAAGGAAGCTAGGGGGAGAGAGGTAAGTTATTTGTAATGACTTACAATAATATAATGAGTGAAATGGCTAATGCTTTCATGGACTATGGTGAATGATGGAGGGAAAGCATCAGAGCTATCAGAATAACCTGTAACATTGTGAGCTACAAAAAATTGGGAGCAGTGCTGAAATGAGGCACTTTTAATGCTGGATTGCAGCTTTTTATTTCTGAATCATACATACATATTGTACATACAGTGATATTACATATCCTTGTATTGCTTAGTCTACAATTTAGTGAGCATAGGTTTTTTTTTTTTAACAAAACAAATCGTAAGTTAATTTATATCTTGCTCTGAGCACTGATACATGGTAGGGAAAAAATCTGTGTATAAAAGAGTACATTTGTGCAATTCTAATACAATATTCCTCTTTGAACAAACCACTGATTTTTGGTTAGATATTGTATATATGTGTTAGTATAATATATTGTTGCTATATCAGAACATTAATATATTTTAAAAATATATTTTTAATGAGCAAAGATAACCACACCTTTTCTTTAAGCCACAGTGATCTTTTTTTACACCATCGTATTGGCAGTCCTATTTTTTTTAACATGACATTTGGTTTAAATGTGTCCTTTCCATCACCAGATGCCGTTATCAAATTAGTCTGCTCCGACTGATCAAATCCTTTTGCATGAAAGTGCCTCTAGAGTGAAATTCACCTCCTATGCAGACGGCCAGTGCGAGACTATGTGGCACTTAAGCCCCAACCGGGCTCTGAAAATAGGTGCATCGGATTTCTGCTGGGGCCCTGCATAGGAGTAAATTTCACCCTCCATGAACATTTCCATCCCCCAGAGTGTAATATAGGTGATCCAGCTCATTCTAGGTTGCTTTAACTGCAGGATTACAGATGATATGAGTTCATGCTGTTATGCATTTTTAATTATTCATATCCAGAACAATCTTAATTAGCATCTGGAAGTTAACACAAATATTAATTCCTAAAGAAAGCATTTATCTCCAGTATTTTAAGTGGTATTACTTCTGTAAGCCATATCAAAGCCAAGACTCGAATATCTGGAAGATTGGGCAAACAACCAGATACTAATTTTGGGCTCGTCACTGTGAAGTTAACAGGAATTGATGATCAGCACCTCGTAGGATTGGGCCCTTTACCTGTGAAAATTCACAGGACTTGATAGAAAGCAGAGATAAAATATATTATCTGGTGTAACAGAGTTGCACTGCACAAGTGGCAGGACAAATCAAGAACTATAAATGGGATGACATTTCAGGTTTGCTTGGCGGTATATAAGTAAGGTTTTGGCAACTTCTTGTCCTTCTGCAACTTAGTCTGCATTAGAGTAGCTGAACAAATGGGCACACAATGATATTCAGTCTCTTGTTTGCAGTATGACTCATTATTGATACAAGAGAATAATCTACAGAGACTGAGATGTGCTCACTTTAAAACAAAAATGTAGATTTTATTTTGCTATAGGACAAAAACAAATCAGATTCTGTTCTCACTTTAGATTTTACTAAGAACAATTCTCACATCATTTCTGTCCTGACTAACCTCTTTGCTCTCTTTGTCTAGTGATCCTCTCTTCTGTTAATTAGTAATACAGGATGCTGAGAATTAGTTCACATGTAAGCTGTGAGATGAACAAAGCATCCAGAATTGTTTTCAGCCAAATCAGTACAGCTGTAATTTTGGGGCATAACAGTGACTCTTAGTGGTGAACCATGTTTATTCCAAACTGTGTGTATCCTACAGGCACCCCAAAGGATCTATACATCTACTACCAGATTCTCATGTTTGAAAGAGACAAGTAGAATGAATTTGGTTATCAATTACATTCTGTCAGGCCTGCCCTCAGGCATAACCAGCATACGCAGCTGCGTAGGGCACCCGAAAATTTGGGGCACCCCCGGGTCTTAGTGTCCACCCTCGCGCCTCTTCCTATCCCTGTTCTGACCCTTCCTGCAGGCTCCCACCACTGCTGGCTGCTGCAGCCTGGTGAGTCTTCCTCCAGAGGAAAGCAACAGAGAGTCCCGTGGCACCTTTAAGACTAACATGTATTGGAGCATAAGCTTTCGTGGGTGAATGCCCACTTCGTCGGATGCATGTAATGGAAATTTCCAGGGGCAGGTATAAATATGCTGGCAAGAATCTGTCTGGAGATAACGAGGTTAGTTCAACTGCTAGCAGAGGACCTCACCCTCCCTGATTGAACTAACCTCGTTATCTCCAGACTGATTCTTGCCAGCATATTTATACCTGCCCCTGGAAATTTCCATTACAAGTATCCGACGAAGTGGGCATTCACCCACGAAAGCTTATGCTCCAATACATCTGTTAGTCTTAAAGGTGCCACAGGACTCTCTGTTGCTTTTTACAGATCCAGACTAACACGGCTACCCCTCTGATACTTCCTCCAGAGGGGATCTAGTACTTAAAAGTGAAAAAGCCTGCCAGACCTATTAGCACAACATTGAAACTGTTAAAGAGCCATTCAAGTGGTAATGAAGCCATTTAACAGGCATTTGCCAACCCCCAGGTATATACTATCAGTTTCTGAATTTACTGACAAAAACAGTTGTGCATTAATGTAATATTTACTTTACTCAGAACATGTTAGTCTACAGGACCTTAGTTTAAAATTTGCTTTAAAAATAGTTCATTAGTGTGTTGCTGAAGATTATAAAATCACATCTCTAAAAAATCCTTGCATAGATTTTTAGATGCACAGTCTGAGTATTCATTTTTAGCCTTAAATACTTGGATCTTCAGACATATAGTTTTTTAAATAAATCCTTCAAAAGACCACCCTTACCTAAAATACACATGCGAGCCCGGGCTACCGTCGGGCATAGGGGCACTAGTTTAATAATACTGCATAGGGCCCCATAAATCCTAAGGATGGCCCTGCATTCTGTTATGCAAATACAGTGGTCACCATTAGAAAAAATCAACACTTACCCATAACCACCACACCAAGTATTTCCCATGTTTAGCACACGGCCATGCTGTAGTGTCTTACATACCAGAATGTGGTACAGCGGCTGTGAATAAATGTTATTTTGGGGGGGTGGGGGTTATTTTCTGGTGAGTACTCTTGCTACATAACTCAAATTGCTTTTCAATCATTATTTTACTGATATAAAATATACTCTCAGAATATTTTGATATCAGCATTTAATGATCATGGCACCACGCTATGGATTTGTATATTTTATCTAGCACTTTGAGGATTTTCTATGTTAATACTACAAACATAGAATAATCAGCCTGTATTACTTGAGCTAAAGATGCCATTTTGAATTATCACAGTTTTAGATATACTGAGTTTGCGTCTTTTAATTTTTCCAACACTGTTAGGTCATGAGATAATCATTTAGAGGATTAATCACTTTTAAAAAAAGACTGACATTAAAAAATAAAAACACTGAACTCAATTACTAAAATAAAATTTTCAATTAGTTATTTTCTCTCTGAGAAATCTCTTTAATGACTCAAATATTTATTAAAAAATTAGACTTCTCTCTGGCCAAGCAAATGATTATGTAATGTTATCAGTAGCACAACCTGAACAAGTAGCGTTTCACAGACAGCAAGAGGTATCAACACAGTCAGAGAAAAATATGCAGCATCTCTAGAAGTATTTTAAACAGTAGTGTTATAGCCAGTCTGTGAAACAAACTAAGCTAAGTGTTTATTGTAATAATACCACTTTGTTAAGCTAGGCGTAAATGTTAAAATACTGAAGACAAAACATAACTACTCCGTTGTGAGAGTTCCACTGAATTACCCATGAGGCACACATTGTTGGTTAACTCTGATATTTTTAAATTAAAAACATACACAGTTACATAAAACAATGCTAAATTAAATCTATTTTCTTATTGCAAATGATACTTCTGAAGATAATCTACAAAGTGAGAGCCAAAGCCTGCAGCCTCTATGGCAACAGGGTCGGGCCCTTAGCTTTCTTCAGAAATTCTGAACAGCACGGAGCTAATCATAAAACTAAAGGAAATGAACCAAACTGTCCCTTCCTCCATGGCCTTCTGTGTCAGGGAGACAGATCCAGACAACCCCTCTTCTTCAAGTGCCTGGAAGTTATGGTTTTTCTTTTTGCAGCGTCACATCAAGTCTTTAAAATAAACAAAACAATAAGTCAATGCTATGCAACACATTGCTACTTCTTTTCCCAGTCTTGAGGTTCCAGTCCTGCAGTGTGCTGAGCACTCTCATTGACTTCAATGCTCCAGTGTTAAATACTTAGGGCCCAAAGGGACTGTCTAAACTATCTTGCTTCTACTTAATATGGAAAAATTAAAGGCCTGATGCTGCTCCCTTTGTTGTCAATTGCCAAATTCTCTTTGATTGAGGTAGGAGTAGAATTGGGCCCTAAGTGTGTGTGGAGGGGTGGAGGGAGGAGAGAGGGGGAACTAGGCTACACAATGGCTTCATTAAGGATGTATCCAGAAACACTTTTTTGCCATCCATCTCAAAGAAGCACTCACAGCAATGTGGGCATATTTACTGGAATTTAAAATAAACTTGCAATGCAGACACGCAATATCCTGCCAGCACAGATGGGCAACTCATCCATTTGCTCGAGCACGTTGATTACGGAAATCTTATATATACTATGTGGAGTTAATTATATACTTAAAAATGGAAATGAATGTAGATTTATACACCTCTACCCCGATATAACGTGACCCGATATAACACTAATTCAGATATAACATGGTAAAGCAGTGCTCTGGGGGGGCGGAGCTGCGCACTCCGGTGGATCAAAGCAAGTTCGATATAACGCAGTTTCAGCTATAACGCGATAAGATTTTTTGGCTCCCGAGGACAGCGTTATATTGGGGTAGAGGTGTATTTGCACTATATCATTTTAAAGCAGAGAGCTAGATTCCTTAAAGGAATAATATGGAGACATTATTTATGGAACTTTCTGCCATGAAAATGAAGAAATGTCTAGACTAATGGTTATTCCCAAATGTCAATATTTGTAGAAAGCCAATGTTTTCTCCATGCTGAAATGCATTAATGTCTACTGTACCTCTATGTGCCATTTTCCATAAATATATTTTAAAAAGGCTTTGATCTCTAAAAATACAGCAAGGTTCATTGCAAGGGTGGACTTCCCCCTGCCATGCTTTCTGCTGCAGCCTTTGGCTACGCCCTTTGTATACATTTCTTCCTCTGAAAGGCAGGCACAGAAACCCTGGAATGGATGCTTCTACCACCATTAACTCCTGTATGGCTGGTGAATGAGAATTCTCTTGGGTCCCTGAGAGACCTACCATGGACAGCAGAAGTTCCCCATATCCAACCCATCCTCCTACCCCCTGAATGTGCCCCCTGCCCAACCTCTGGTTGTGCCCTGGCCCTGCAGTGTTCTTTAGGAAGGAAGCGTCATAGATTTGGGATGTGAGAAGTATCCTGTGAAGCTCTTGTTCATTCCATGTCCCTGTTTCCATCCCACACAGCTTTGCTCCCCTCTATCTTTGCAAATGGAGAAGAGAATCAGGGCACCAGTAATCAGCAACACACCTGTCTGTAAGTGATGCTGTTTCTAATTGTAATAAGAGTAGCATTTATTAGTTAAAATTAAAAATCTGGAAAATATCTCCCCATTATGCCTTCAATGAATCCATCCCCCAGTTTCATTGGTATTCTTTAGAATAAGGAGCTACCACCACATTAGATCATTATTTTTCTTTGTAGAATACAGAGCTGCTGTAAAGCTCTCCTGGAGGCATACTGCATATTTATGTTCCCACAAGATCAGTATTGTTTTTAAAACATGCAAAATGCTTCAGCGTACTGAATACTTGGTTTAAAGAAAAAAAAAAAAGTTGTCATTCAAACCACAAAACAGAAAACATGAGAGCACACCACCAGACAAAAGCCTTGCAAATGGATATAAAGAAAAAAACCACAATAAGCTAAGGGTCTGGGCAGACTCCAGAGAGGTTTCAGCAGAAAGGATATTGAACAGATTTGTGTAAAGCTATCAATGTCAATGAGAGGGTGTTTATAGGTGAAAACTGATTTTTGCAAGAATTTATGATTATGAACAAGGGTGAATTTTTGCCATTTTGGAAAATGGACACACATTTTTTTGGCATGAGAAATAGCAAGAGTTCAGCTCAGAATTCATCCCAAATGTTCACACATTAGACCCAATGAAAATTCGATGTTCTCATCGATGAACTGTGTCATTTTTGCTGCAAAACCATCTTTTGCTTTTGTGGAAAACAGAAAAATTGGTGATGCCATAATATTTTTTTGCTTTTTTGTCAAACCTCATGATTATTTTTAAAATCTGTTTTGGTAGTGGTACACATTTTTTTCACAGAGCTCCAAGACTGAGGCTATGTCTACACTACGGACCTTACAGCGGCACAGCTATACTGCTACAGTTGTGTCGCTGTAAGATCTCCCGTGTAGCCGCTCTTTGCTGGCAGGAGAGAGCTCTCCTGCCAGCATAATTAAACCACACCCAATGAGCAGTGTTAGCTATGTCAGCAGGAGAACCTCTCCTGCCACCATAGCACTGTCCACACCAGCACTTTCACCGGTGAAACGTATGTCGGTCAGGGAGGTGTTTTTTCACATCCATGGTCGACAAAAGTTTTACTGACAAAAGTGGTAGTATAGACAAAGTCTAAGTCTTAATGAGGTATCCTATGCCTGGGGAAGAAAAAAAGATGGGCATGTATTTTAATAGGTGGACAGGCCTGCATGCCAGGGTTCTATTCTTGGTTCTGCCACAGATACCAGGTACGACCTTGAGACAGTTTAAAGTAGTTTTATTCTGAAAAGCGACTTTATAAAAATGGTTCCTCCTTATTCCACATATCAGTTCTCCATGGGAAGTCAGAGTCCTATTTGCTTGCTTATTTATAATTGTGCTACTAACAGAACAGAATTTTTCAATGAATCAGTAATGCTTCCAGAATTAGGAACTAACACCTAGGGAGTGCTGTTTTGTATAACAGAGACCCATTTTTTGTTTGATGTGATTTAAAATGAGCTTAATACAATATTTTGATATATATAATTAGTCCAAAGTGAAACAGTGAAAGCAATGTTAGGGTAAATGGTTCACCAGCTGATAGGTACTGGAAGTCAATGGAACTGTACAAAGTATTTATATCTACACTAACATCTTCATAATTTTTTTTTTGCATTTTTTTTAATTTTGGAAAATTTTTCCATTTTCTTGATTTTAATTTTTAAAATTGACATTTTGGGGGGGAAACCCTTTAAAATTTGGAATTTTCTTTCAATAAAGATTGGTTTTCACAATGAAACATTGTAAAACTTAATTGAAAAGCAACATTGTGGGACCATGAAGCTGCCCAAAATGAATTTGCAGAATTTTAACTGAAATTTCACACACAAAATTCTTGCATGGCCCAAGTGGTTATTTTAAGAGTAGAATCTATATTTTCCCCGAATTATACAGCTGAATAAAAAAACTCAGTGACAATAATGAAAAGTCCCATTATTCCCTGTTTTGGCACATTTCCAACTCGTTCTAGACAAGATCATGATGTTATAATTCACCTTTAGTACCGGGCAGCAGCTGTTGTGCTGCCCCTGGAGCAGTCTGAAGGGGACATTGTGACCCTGAGTGTCCCAACCTCCATCCTGGTCTTCCCAGTGCTCTGGGGAAGCTATTAAACTGTGCTGGGTCTATCCTTGGTGCAGTATTATAACACACTGCTACACAGCCCAGTGCACTGGGTGGGTATAGCCAAGGATCTACTCATAATGCACCCCTTCCCACCCACCTGTGCAGGTGAGGCACATAGCAGCTCTGTGGAACCTGCTGTCCATCACTGGCTGCTATCAATGACAGGAATTGGCAGTGCAAGAAAGAACCTTACATGCCTTACACACTTTTGCAGCAACACAGGATGGGCCGCAGTCTTACCCTCAGCTCGCCTGCTTCGGTTATGAGGTGGCTTTAGGAGCCGTGTGCCAAAATACTGCCTCCATGTTAACAACTGTGACTGATTATTGAACTGCTCCCATTACTCAAAGTCCAATTTTGGGAAGGAGGGGCATAAACACACTGGAAATGAAGTCAGGGATTGCTGTGAAGGACATCAAGAAAAGAAGGGAATTTAGAGCCTGATCCAGAGCTCATTAAAATAAATGGAATGACTCCCATTTACTTCAATGAGCTTTGAAGCAGAAGCTTGGAATGTGCCACTGAAAAACAAACTTGTAACTAGTGAGACATGTGCCCTTCATCGCTCCGATCACTTTATACCTTTTCCCCCAACCCCACCCACCATATGTCTTTGTTTTTTAACCTGTACAGTCATCAGGACAAGGACTGTGTTTGCCTCTGTTTGGAAAGCAGCTAGAACATTTAAAACTCCACTGCATTATAAATACGTACAATGCAATCATCTTGAGTGCAGCAATGAAACACCATTTTTTCTGTTTGAACGCCCTGGATTAGGCTCTTAAAAAGAAAATTGAAAAGCATTTGGTTTTGCAAAAAACTATATGGAGTTTACCTAGCCCTCAGAGTCAAACTGCATGGTCATAACATTACAATATAATTGTCATTAGTTGTGAATTCTTACTCCTGCTCCATAGAAGTCATTTCCGGCTCATTTGAGAGGCAGCTAGTTCTGGGTTCAAGAGAAAATAGGCAGCAGTAAACATTTTCTCTGCATTTCTCTCTCTTTAAAATATGAAATTATATTTTGGGATGTAACTAACTGTAGTGAGTACTGGTGATTGGGCAATAACATAAAACAATGTTAACATGAATGTAACAGTTCAGTGTGTATGACATTACACTGATTAACGCAGAGGAGTCTTTTTATGGCTATTTCCTTAGAACATATTTGACTGTGGATGGGACATGTACTACAAACAGACTCTGTACACCTAACAATAATGTCCCCACGTGCCTCTCCAGTCCCACCCTGCACTTCCTGTGCTATAATTTGCAACCTACACAGGAAAGGTTATTAACAAGATAGCAATTTTCTCCCATGCAGTGTTCCTTCTCAGGTATCCTGATTTATTTGGCACATACAGAATGCTGACAGCCCACAGAAGGATGTTTTGAATAGAATGGATGCAGTCCCATGTCTCACCGTGTTCTTCTTCTGTCCCTGTTTTTAGGTGTCTGGGTAAATCCCTGATGTCACCTGCCCACAAATGTCAGATATTTGCTGTTTACAAGGGAGATTTAAATGTGAGTTTTTGCTACAGGCACTGAGTCAGTCAAGTTTCTCCAGGACTAACAGCTGGTGTATATAAGGTGAATACAAGTATTTTGGATTTTTTACGTCTCCTTTCTCTTCTGTGGCTATATAGGCTGAATTCTCAAAAGAATTTGATGGGAATGTCTGACCACAAATGAGGAGGCATCAGGAATCAATACAACAGACACAAAACTGCATGGCTGAAAATGTAAACTGCATAAAGCAAAAGAAGGAGACTGAAGAGAATCTTCAAAAACAGTGGCTCGTTCCAAAAAAGTAGGGAAAGAAGTCAGATAGGACCTGCAGATGCAACCCCCTTCTTCAGAGACCTTATGACTAATGTGCACAGAAAAAATATACTTTACAAAAAAAATACAGTATAATATATCTTTTGGTGTAGCACTGGAATAACAGTTTAATCATCTAAAGGGCAATTTGAATTAATGTCTTTGATAAATTTTAACTTCTTCAAAAATGGCAGTGTTGAGCCATCTATAGTTATGAATCTGAAATGGAAAACCAGGATTGTATTTTAAGGCTGTGCTGGCTAAAGCTCATGCAGTTAATTCAAGACTCATTTGCCCCAGAATACTGCAAAATTGCTTTATCCCAGATAAAATCTGGAACTGGCCACATTTTAAAAGTTTTTGTCATCATAGTATCCACTCTCATTACCCATAACTTGGTGAAAGTGAAGTGTTGTGTGTCTCTATCTAGGGATTTCTACAGTGCTCTTCTTCCATACTGTCTGAGTGTGTCTTAGGGTCAAAGCAAAGGCATGGGAGCCAGAAGGATACTTGGGTCTGATCCCCAGCTGAACTACTGACTTACTGTGTACCCAGTTGAAGGTATGTCAGTCAACCCATCTGGCAATTTGACTACATCATGGCCCAGTTTAACTGAGTAAATCAGTGTAATTTTTTGTTTCTGAAAAGTGTCCACACTGGATGCTGGAGTAAGTCATCTAATGAGTGGGGTAGGTGGAGTGCTTAAGGAACTACTCTAAAGGACTGATCAGCAGGGATCCTAGAAATCAGTTTGCCGCAGAAAAATGTGGAATTTGCGTTTTCACAGAGAATCTTTTAGTTTTTACATTTTGTGAAAAACTAAAAACATATACAGCAGAACCCTGTTTATCTGAGGCTCCATGATCCGGTTCTCCATATTAACCAAACCGGGGCTGACAGCTTGAGCCCCGCCATGTGGGGCTGACCCTGGTCCCAATTAGACCAGATAAACGGGGTTCAATAAACCATTGTGTTCAACTGATACCTATATATATTGTGTCTAGGGAAACTAAACTTCAGCGTTTCATTTTAATCACAGAAAAATGTGGGGTTTTATATTTTTTTATTGGAGAAACTGGGTTTTTTTTATCACAGAAAACTAGGTCCCTGCTGGTCAGGCACTCACTGACGTCAACAGCAAAATCTTTGTGAGAGAGGAGGAAATGGATTCTCAAATGTGGCATCCTTATACAGTAATTCAGATTATGATTTGCAGTGCTTAATTTGTAATGAAAGAGGTGCTGGGGCTCAAGTAATTAGGTGTCAGGGCTCAAGCAATTTTTTTTACATTCATAACTGATGCAGCAAGCCCAGAGGTGCTGGGGCTATCGAATGCCAAACCTAGAGGTACCGGGACTCAGCCCTGAAGCACTGATGATCTCATTGCAGAGGCAAACATAATGTGGTTTCACCCAATCCATTCCTGTAAACCAAATGAACGTAATGCCAGCAGCTAGCTGAAAACTGTCTTACTTAGCTGTTTCTGATGCTTCCCTCAGCTCTTCATCCAGTCTGCGTGAGTAAAAGTTATTGATGTCGAGAAGAAACAAAGAAGAAGCAAGCAGAGCATAAGAGAGAAGCAGAGCAATAGCAAAGCAAAGAACAAGGTACATGCTTCTAAAATAGTCACTCCATTTTCTGCACTTCCCTAGCGTTCTTCTATTCAATATTCGTCATTTCTGCCTGTTCAGTTTTACCCTCTTTTACTCTGTAACTCCTTGTTGAGCTCATCTGGAGGCAGACACATAAAAGTAGCAGGGGTTTGAGGCATGCTCTCTGTATGAAGCTGAAAACATTCCATTGCTTTACCAGATACAATTAAATTAGCTGCAGCCTCGGCCAAGTCAAGGATTTTTCCAGTTTAGTAGGTTTTAGTTGCAAAGGAGGTTGATCTCAACAGCTCGAAGGGGGAAGTAAGACAGGAAATTACATACAAGCAAATGCACAGGAAACCTCTCTCAATCAGCTGTTGAGGTCACCTGTATGTGAAAGGCTGTTTCACACATGTTCACTCCATTATGGACAGTAGCATGAGCTGCAGAGTAAGAGTTTTACCTCATTCTTCTCTTAAAACACTTCTCTTCATCATACCTTACAAGATAAAAGTGAATGAAGGGGAAACATCTATAAATTCAAATAATATAGAAGTAGAAAAATGAGCAAACTTTATTTCACTGTTGTCCTCAATTAAAAACCAAACCAAACCCCAAAACAATATCCTAATCTATTTTGAACACCTCCTGATTAAAAACAAAACAAGAAAAAAACTGGCATGAATCCATCTTTTGTCCATGGGTCCAGCAGACTTGTTATTGGTTAAGGGGCAAACCCTGCACTAGTCAACAAAGGAACCAGGATGCTAACTGTTGCATTCTCTGCTATATTAATTCTTCTAATCAGAGCAGGATTATTCATGGCAGGCAGGGAAGAGGCAAACTGGAGCACAGTATACTGCTCTTTTTGCTGCTGACAGCAGCATATGCACTCACAGCCTGGGATGCAAGATACATCTCCTGGCCCCTCAGAACACACCCCTTGTACAGCTACAGAAACATGTACAGGAAAAGTAGGGAGGGGGAAAAAAAGACAAGGGGAATGACAATGACTTAAAAAAGGATCAAAGAGGGAGGGACGAGAAAGATGCCATGAAGTACAGAAGGAGAAAGGAAAGAAAGAAAAAATAAAAGAGAAAGGGTTGAGGACATTTGTAGAGAGCATTTGCATTTCTAGGACATTAATCCATTTCAACTTCTTCAGATCAAAAACTGCCCGCTGAGTATTATAACTACTCCTCATCAACACATTTATCCTGCCAGTAAAGTAGTTGCACAGACAATGAAATATCCTCTATCTGTGCATCATCTTACTCCCCAGAACATCCTTCCTCAATTGCACTGAACTGTCTTTACCAGTATCACTATGCTTTCCAGAGCTATTGAATCTGAGGCGCTTGCATGTCTCAAAACAGCTCATTTTCTGCCCCCTGCAGCCATATGTTTTATAAATGCAATTGAAAGCTGTTTGTTAAAGCTATGGTCTAGATTGAGGCATTTTTGTATGCATCTCTGACATCTACACTGAATAGCTTGTGAAATATAGGACAGCATCCATACTCATCTCAGACTGTCACCTACTGCAGAACTGAAAACGAGGGAGAGGCTGAAATTATTTAGTAAGATTAAAAAACTTGGAAGTCAATCATAGTTTCTTTATGGATCATTATTGCAAAGTTACATTATCTCTGACATGCATTATTTTTTAATTCTGTGTGTCAGACATACCCGGTTTTGAACAAGGCAAAGGAAGTGTGCTAAGACCCCTTCTTTGCAAAATAAATCTTCACAAAGGGAAGAGTATGTACACCCCAGTGTGAAGAACCTTTTTTTTAGAGATGTCACAAGCACCTCTAACCAGGGCAGGTATTTCCTTGCTTGCCCCACTACTACTTATGGAAGCAATATGGTTTTCTTGCCAAGCTAATTGCAGTTTCCCATTTTTAATGATTTGAGAAAAGATAATAGGTGAGCCCCAGGGCTTTCACTGTGCAAAAGATAGTGATCTTATCAACTGGCTATCTTTGAATTATTGCTTCCATCCTAAATGCAGTAAGATTAAAGACAAAAAGCACAGTAAGACTTAACTGCAGAGCAATCATTCAAAATGTACTGTGATACTCATTAAAGGATTAAGCTTTCCTGTCCTGCCTTCAGGTTATGATTAGTGAATGAAGAGTTTGTTTTGATTAGATAATAACTCTTTCTTGTGTTTGACTGAATGCTTTACTGCTTCAGAGTGGGATGGAGTTCTTGTGGAACCAGGCAAAACTGGAATTGGCTCACTCCTGCTCGTGCAGCCAAATTAGTGCTGACTCTTAATAATTCTTAATAAAAAATAAAGTTTTCTAACTCCCGTATAGGCTCTTGAATATTAGCCCTCCAATCCAAACATCATAAATAATCATGTCACTCCATGTGAAATGGGATTTAGAAGCAAAATCTGGTCACAGTTCAGGCTTCCAAATAACAATACCTTGCTTGGATGATGGTAACATTTTTCACCAGTATAAGTACATTCTTTCTTATTATGCTTCACTTACTTGACAATACTCTCTGGTATGTGTACATATTCCATTGGAATCAGATCACTGAGTTCTGCCAATGTGCCAACATACTGGATCTTGCTGCTGAATTTCGAACTGAAACACAGAAATGTCACAGATGATTTCATTTCCCCCCTTCACAATCTCACACTTAAAGAAAACATAGGGGGTGGAGCCTTCCCTTTTGTTGTGAGTGCTCACTGAGGGATTACCTGATTATAAAATGGCCATACCGGCTCAGACCAAAGGTCATCTAGCCCAGTATCCTGTCTTCCAACAGTGGCCAATGCCAGGTGCCCCAGAGGGAATGAACAGAAGAGGTAATCATCAAGTGATCCATCCCCTTTCACCCATTCCCAGCTTCTGGCAAACAGAGGCTAGGGACACCATCCCTGCCCATCCTGCCTAATAGCCATTGATGGACCTGTCCTCTATGAATTTATCTAGTTCTTTTTTGAACCCTGTTATAGTCTTGGCCTTCACAACATCCTCTGGCAAGGAGTTCCACAGGTTGAATGTGCATTGTGTGAAAAAATACTTCCTTTTATTTGTTTTAAATCTGCTGCCTATTAATTTCACTGGGTAATCCCTATTTCTTGTGTTATGAGAAGAAATAAATAACGCTTCCTTATTTACTTTCTCAACACCAATTATGATTTTATAGACCTCTATCATATCCTCCCTTAGTCATCTCTTTTTCCAAGCTGAAAAGTTCCAGTCTTATTAATCTCTCCTCATACAGCAGCCGTTCCATACCCCTAATCATTTTCATTGCCCTTTTCTGAACCTTTTCCAATTCCAGTATATCTTTTTTGAGATGAGGCGACCCATATGTGCATGCAGTATTCAAGATGTGGGCGTACTGTACCATGGCTTTATATAGAGGCAGTATTATATTTTCTGTCTTATTATCTATCTTCCCAACATTCTGTTTGCTTTTTTGACTGCCTCTGCATATGGATTGGATGTTTTCAGGGGACTATTCACAATGACGCCAAAATCTCTTTCTTGAGTGGTAACAGCAAATTTAGACCCCATCATTTTATATGTGTAGTTGGGATTATGTTTTCTAATATGCATTACTTTGCATTTATCAACATTGAATTCTTCTGCCATGTTGTTGCCCAGTCACCCAGTTTTGAGAGATACTTTTGTAGCTCTTCGCAGTCTGCCTGGGATTTAACTATCTTGAGTAGTTTTGTATCATCTGCAAATTTTGCCACCTCACTGTTTACTCCTTTTTCCAGATCATTTATGAATATGTTGAATAGGACTGGGCCCAGTACAGACCCCAGTGGGACACCACTATTTACCTCTCTCCATTCTGAAAACTGACCATTTATTCTTACCCTTTGTTTCCTATCTTTTAGCCAGTTACCAATCCATGAGAGAACCTTCCCTCTTATCCAATGACTGTTTACTTTGCTTAAGAGCGTTTGATGAGGGACCTTGTCAAAGGCTTTCTGAAAATCTAAATACACTATATCCACTGGATCCCCCTTGTCCACATGTTTGTTGACCCTCTCAAAGAATTCTAGTAGATTGGTGAAGCATGATTTCCCTTTACAAAAACCATGTTGACTCTTCCCCAACAAATTATGTTCTTCTACGTGTCTGACAATGTTGTTCTTTACTATAGTTTCAACCAGCATTTACAAGGAAACTGAGGATAAAGGCCTGTTTTCATTTTCATCTTCAGGCTGGATGTGCTGCTCAGTCATTGCTCTCTGGCTTTTTTAAAGTGCCGATCAGGAGCTTGACCACGGTACAATAAGTTATTAAGTAATCTACATCAGGAGTTTTCTTACTAAGAAATTTCAATAAAACACCCACTTGGGCTTTGTGCAGGGGTGATCCAAGATACCCTTAACATTTAAAAAAATGAGCATCCCACTTGTACACACAAATACAGATGTCCAATTGTGTGCCTCTGATGTATGCAATTTATTACTCCAGTTGTTCATGTGTATTAAGTTTTTGCAAATACCCGAATACATACTTCATCTTTCAGACCCTGGGAAGTGATGTGCAGGGACTTGTAAATTAAGCATGCGTCTGTGGAAGGTCATCAGGATCAAGCAAGTCCTGTGCTAAAGCCATTTCTGACCATTCATGGGCTTCTATGTTTTGAAGGACACTGAGTGAAAATAAAACTGACATGTATTACATACCTTATAAAAGGTCGCGTCACTGCTAGAATAGTTCTGATAAACCAAGAAGGGTGAACGATTATAAATGATTTCAAATTCTTCCTTAACCTAAATTGGAAAGAAAAATGCTTCAGCTTCTTAAAATAAAAATGTCACATAGAAAGACTATATGCAATCAATAATATAAAAGCAGGCTCGATAATAAGAAGTGTTAAAGGATGGCATTTAAAACAGTGTGTGTGGTCAAGGAGGAAAATATACAGTGCTCACCGTCGATCAATCATCTGATAACATTTTTTCATCCAGCCAAATCCAGGCATCTTTCTTCGTGGTGTTGCTCCATTCAAGTAAACAATCATATAGTCTTCAGCTACCATCAGCTCTAAGGTACTTATTACATATCTGATTGGAGAATAAAAGCCTGTGAGTAAACAATCTTTTATCCATTTATCCCTAATCAAAACCACATAATAAGGCATAAATTAATTAATACAAGCACACTTAGAATAAAACAGCATTTCATTTTGCTTTACATTAAAAGCAGACATTGACAACTGACTCAAAGCTAGTTTGTGGCAGCTTATCCTGCAAGCTATAAACATATCTTCAGCTTCAGAAAAATGTAGTTTCCTTAGGAAAACTTCCTTTCAGAAAGTGAGTCTGGAACACTTCCAACATTACGGGTGGGGTTTTTACTCCATTTAAGCGCATTATGCCAACAGAGTCAACAAGGGAGACCATGATAATTAAATTCCAAGTGGTGCTGAGATCTAACTAGGGCAGACAAAGAGAAACTTAGCTTCATCATTAGTCATTGGCATGTTTACGAGGGAAAATAAGACCAAAAAAAAGGAACATAAAGACACTTAGTTGTAATTCTTGTTCTTAGAAGATGCAACAGATCCCATCTCCTGAGTCTGTGAGTGACGGGTATTACCAAGCTTTTGAATTCCAAAACTATTAAACCAGCTAGGAGGCAGTGTGAACCTACCTGCTTCTGCTGAGGGGATAGAATACCCCTCAGTACTTCTAACCATAGGGTCCTTTTTTTAACATAAAAATCCTTGAGGCATACATAATACTAATATGAATTCCCAACCCTGCAATAGTTTATGACAGGACTGCACTCTTTGTTGGCCAGATTCACCCCCATGGGAGTAGCCACTAACAGGGCAATTTAAATTCTGGTCTTGTCTCCACAGAAGTATATGATCACCTCCCTCCCCCCCCACCCCCCGACCCCATTAGGTCTCATCCAGCTCTGCAACATTGATGCCACTGGTAGAAAGGCTGAGCACATTTTCAGAGTCTTTGCCTTTGAGAGAGGAAAAAGTTGATGAACGACCTTCAGAAATGGGATGTGTGTTGTGCCTAAACATAGCATCTTCCATTAAAGGCCTTGTTATCACCAGAACAGCCTAAAGCCTGGGCAATCTGCTGAAATGTTTGTTAGAAGCCTGTAGACATTAGCAGAACACAGCAACTTTGCTCTGAAATAGTTAGAAATTGGCTTATACCCTGAAGCATGAAGTTTAATATCCCTTCCAAAAATTTTTGGACTCCACCATCCAGCCCCAGGGCTGTGTCTGTACAAAAATGGCAGGGGAACCTCTACCTGTGTATTTAATGGGCCTCATCACTATTGTTTTTGAGCACCTCACAGTCTACTCTCCTCCTTTAAATCCTTTCTTAAAATATTGTTCTTCCAAACAAGAATCTGAAGCCCAGTTCTCACCTCCAGGAAGTGCTTGTAATCCCATTTTAAATAAATATAAGGATACATTAATTAAATTAAATGCATGGAACTATCCAGACTAGTGTAAGGGCTTGGCTACACTCGGGACTTCACAGCGCTGCCACGGCAGCGCTGTGAAGCGCGAGTGTAGTCGCGCCGCCAGCACTGCGAGAGAGCTCTCGCAGCGCTGTATGTACTCCACCTCTCCGAGGGGAGTAGCTTGCAGCGCTACGAGCGAGCGTGCAGCGCTGCAGGCACTGATTACACTGGTGCTTTACAGCATTGTACTCGCTGCGCTCAGGGGTGTGTTTTTTCACACACCTGAGCGCAGTAAGTTGCAGCGCTGTACAGCGCCAGTGTAGCCAAAGCCTCAGACTTCATTACTGATTCACAGTACCTTTTATTGCCTCTCTTTCCTTTTGCATTTGTATATTGTCTACTTAGGCCTCGATCCTGCAAAGACTCATACAGATGTTGAACTTTTATGCACTGTGAGTAATCCTGTGGAATTTAAAGCTGCTCTCTCATTGCAGTGAATCATCAGCGGGATTACTCACAATGCAAAAGGTTAAGCATGCGAGGTAAGTCTTTGTGGGACTGGGACCATGGAGAAGGGAGCAAGTCTTTTTATGTGTATAAAATGCAGAGGGTTGGTGGGTACTATACAAATAGTCAATCATAATAAACATCAAGAATAAAAAGAGAGTGATTTATAGATTTTTAAGACTAGAGATGACCATTATGATCATCTAGTCTGACCTTCTGCATAACACAAGCCATAGAATTTCACCTAGTAATTTCTGAAGTGGAGAGACTGATTCCTCCCTGTTTCCATAAGTGAACGCTACTGAGATCAATAACATGGCTGAATTACAGAAATTGCCATTTTAGGAAAAAATAGCCACCCTTATGATGCCTGGCTCCTCATCTACCTCGTGAGAATGAAAGGTTTGTTTTTTCTTCTTTTTTCTTTTTAATAAAATAAATCATGGGTGAAAGGAAATGTCTTAGTGACTGGAGAGATTCTTCTGCAATGCTCTACTTGAGTTTGAAAGCACAAACTCTCTCTTCAGACTTCAGCAAATAATTTTAGCAGGTTGTGGACTGATTCTTGTGTGGAACTTGTAATTGTTTGCCTCTAACATGCTGAGGATTAAGCAACTGCAGCTGAGACAGCAGGCACTTCAGTCTGGGTCTGCAGCATCGCAGGGAAGGGCATCAGCAGCTGCTGTCTCCTGTGCTTTGGATCTTGGCCCAGACTCTCACTATCCAACCGGATTTGTCAAGGTGACAAATTGATGACAGAAAGCTTTGATGACCCACAGGGCATCGTAACCGCAGTAGGTAAAATATGTAAACAACTAAATGCACAATTGCTGGTCATAGATTGAAAAATCCCTGATATGGAGCTGACATCTGGAGAATACAGCATTGCAGTTGTGGGATTATCTATGCAAAGTACTTTGCTTAAGGCCAAGAAGTGCTAGATAATAAAAAGAGGGAGTGCAGGACTCCCCGAGATTCCTGATATGATTAACTAGGAAGAATTTATGCACATATATTCATAGCCTGATGTTCTAGGGATCAGTATACTGACATCTCTTTAGTTCAATGCATATACCCCTTCTTCCCCACAAACAAAATAAATGGGTGGCCAGATACTTCCTCTGTAGTTTCACTACCCTGCACCTCTGTGTATAAAGATAATACTTAGTCCTGCCATGAGAGCAGGGGACTGGACTAGACGACGTCTCGAGGTCCCTTCCAGTCCTATGATTCTATGACTTTCATTTTAAACAGGCTTGTGGGCCTTGGAGGGTCAGGCAGATTAGGATTTCAGCAGCAAAGAGAGGCAGACTGGAGACAGCTCAGGGCAGGCGTTGCCTTCTCCATCTATTTGCTGTCAGAACAAGTTGCCATTAGGAAGCAACAGAGGGTCCTGTGACACCTTTAAGACTAACAGAAGTATTGGAGCATAAGCTTTCGTGGGTGAATGCCCACTTCATCAGACGCAAGTGAGCATTCACCCACGAAAGCTTATGCTCCAATACTTCTGTTAGTCTTAAAGGTGCCACAGGACCTTCTGTTGCTTCTTACAGATTCAGACTAACACGGCTACCCCTCTGATATTTGCCATTAGGAGTTATCTTTGTTGTTAAAAATTAAAACAAAGTTGGGTTCACTCGGTCAGATTCGTATGTCCTTCCTCACTGGCAATTGCCATTCGAAGTGACTGACTCAGAAGCAGCTGGAGTCGGGAAACGGCCTAAACTTTTTGGGGCAGTGACTGCAGGGGTGCCATTTAGGGAGGGTGGCACCTGCCTCCTCCCCTGAGTTTTGTACCACATTTGGGTGAAGTTTGCAGTAGGAGGGAAGATGCTGCCCCTCCTTCCCCTGCTGCCCTGCTCCACTGCAGTCTGCAGCCGCCGCGCTGCCCCCACCTCCCCACCACGGAGCCCCCACTGGCCATGCCATTTGGGACTGGGAGCCTGCCTCCTGATATGCTATGCAGAGCTGGCCGCAGGCTGATGTTGGGGGGTTCCCCTCCTCCTACCCATCGTGTATGTGTACCCAGGTGGGCAGAGCACGCCCCTCACCCCAGCTCCTGCCCCGTGGATCTGCCCCCACTGTGCCAACTAGGGACTGAGCACACAGCTGCCCAGCAACAGCAGCAGCACCGCTTTGGATACAGCCCCTCCCTGCACCTTGAGCTCCACCCCTGCCTGCATGCCCATAGCTACCTGTGTCCCTGCACCCTGAGCGGTTTTCTCCTCCCAGTACACAGCCCCTAGATAGCCCCTGCCTTCACCCTAAGCGGTTTTCAAACTTTTTGAGCTGAGGCACCCCCTCCTTGAGTTATAATTTTTGGTTGTGCCCCCCCTTATATCTGCAAAAAACCTAGAGTTTCCAGGTGTCTAAGTAACCCTTGGAATCATGATTAAAGTTCACCCTCCCCCCCATCTGAAATGGTGCCCCTGTGTGACAGTCTTTTTGTTCTGTGTCTATGCAGCACCTAGGACAACGGGGCCCTGGTCCAAGACTGGGACTCCTAGGTGCTACGCAATACAAATAATATTTGAAAAATGAACTGAGGGTTAAAGGCAGGGAAGGCTGCTCTCCCCTACAAGTAGGACTGGCATTCACTGGTGAAGTGGTTTAAGGATTTTAGAGCCAAGGAGTGTTTCACTGAGCATTGTACCTAAGGCAGTTTTTGCCCGTAGCATTCAAGTCACCCCCTTTAATATCCTAAATTATCTCTTAATTAAAGACAGGTTCTCTCAGTACGTAATTATACGTATTAACGCAAAAGACTGTCACATTGTTCACACATATCACTCACAGGAAAAGATTTTCCATGACATAGTTGTAATCAGCTTGACTGCTGTCTGGCAGGAAACATGCAGCAAACACAATGATGGCATTTAGACCATCACCATAGTATCCTGTGGAACAAACAAAAAGGCATTTGTCTCTCAGTAAAGGGCTCTTAACAAGATCATCTTAAAAAGAAAATAATTATGGTAGGCCTGGAACATGGTGATTTTTTAATCTAATTTTTTAAGCCTAATGGAGATCAAGTAAATCCTTTTTTTTTTAAAGCCCAGTTTTTAAAATGCCAGCTACCTCTGCCGCCAGCAGAGATGGAGACTTGGTATATTCACAAGGGGGGCATGAGTTGGCTCCCGTAGAAAGGAACACTAGCTCAGGACAAACATTGATTGCTGTACTTAATCTAAAGAAATGGAAATCACCAGAGCTTTTGACATATCAGCTTGGCAATTAGAAGGCTGAGAGAAATTTAGTTGTGGGGGAGAGGTGGTTAGAAGATGATCCTGGTAAGGGCAACCCTGACTGAACTTTTCCCTGGACAGGAGTCATGCAAAAACATTCCTATGGAAATGTAGAGGTGACCCTCCTGAATCTAGTAATGAACACCTGATAAACAGGTTGGGTGTAGGAGCAAAAGAGGAATTCTCTCGTGCAGCAAGAGCAGCTGACAGGCTGATCAAGGAAGATCAGAGAGGACTAGCTTTTTAGACAAGTAAGAGTAAAAGCATTCTTTTGTCTCTAGAACTAAGATGAAAATGTCTTTCATAATTTAGCTAGTAAGAAGGTAAGCGAGAGATAGCTGTATTAGTCAAACTGTTCCTTGTGTGTTAATTCCCTTTTCTCTCTGTTTTCAATCTTGTTTTAAGAAAATCTGCTGCTGGGTGGGTATTTCAAGTAGACCACTCCTCAAGGGAGCAAAGTTTTCAACATCTAAGGAACAGGAGGCAAAAGGATTTCTGGAGATTAATTCCCACCCAGTCTCAGTCAAAAGGGCATGGGCAAAGGTGTCCTCTCCCAGCAAGGTGTGTGCCCAAGTGCTAAACAACCGAGGTGGTGGTAGGGCTGGTCACCTCCTCTCATTCAAGGATGGCAAATGTTTTATAAAGGACAGAAAATATAATTATCCTGACGTTACAAATGGGCACACTGATACAGAGAGAGGATCAGTGACTGAGAAGAAAAAGGTTCACATCAAGTCTGTGACCTGAGTCAGTCTCCTGTCTTAGTGCCACGGTTTATCCATTGAACCACATTGCTTCAAATCCTCACTTTGGAAAGTAGTCTGACGCAGAAGGATTTCAGTTTTGTTCTCCTGAATTTTTACAATTGAAACATGTCATATTTGATAAAATATAATTGATCTGAATAAGACGATTGGAAGAATTAGGATATAATTACATGTGCAATTATCCAATTAACAATGTTAATCACAGAGAAGTTTTCAGAGTCACACAGCAGCTTGCATTATTTCAAACCAACAATTAAATGTGCTTTTTCCTGAACTTGGAGTAAGCAGGAGAAAAAAGGACAGCCGACTCTCATGTTTGTAAGAGCTTCATACTCAGAGGCCTTCACATGAAGGAATAACCCAGTTTTCTAAACAGGAATTAGAGGAGAACATTAAACTCCCCTGTTTTTATTCTTCCTTTTTTTCCAGACTTAAGTACCAATCTCAAAAGGGAGAGCAGCAACTGATACAGCCTTCAACTGAGACAAGGTGGGTGAGATAATAGCTTCTCTTGGACCAGTTTCTGTTGGTGAAAGAGACAACATAGCCTTCAGCTAACCAATAATATTAGCTGTCTTAAATAATGGGCTATATTAAGTCCATATATTCAAGAATAAGGCAGTATTTTTCTCCTCTTTGAAAGTTGGGATGGGATTTCCTTGCTTATATAAATTAGGAAATCTCCAGGGATTCCCTATACAACTAACACAGTGAAATCAAGAGCCAATCCTTTCAATTGGCCCAGGAACTTGGCATTACCAGGACACAGTGGCAGGTGTGTCCAGTATTTTATACAGCGCTGCCTTATCTTGCAGTTCCACATAAACCCAAAAAGATAATGTGCACCTAACCACCTAGAAAAAAAGATTCCACGGATCAAACTAACACATACTATTTTTATGCTCTCTTATGGACAAGCAATGTTCATGCGCGACAGTGGTGCTTTTTAATCCTTCACCAGAAGACGCTAACAAGAGTTGGCACAAATTCCTTGCCCATAGTTCAGCGGAAGCAGCCAGGCGGATCATTGAGGAATTTCCCCAGGGGTTGGTGTGGAAGGAAACCTCCTCCCTAGGCTGTAGAGCTGTATCTACTATCCATTCCTCCTCACTCACATTCTGGCCACCACTCAGATTCTGAACACCACCATCCCTCTCAGGAGTATGGCCAGTGAATCAATATAGTGGTGGATCTATCTAAACTCTAGTTAATTTATTTCTCAAACACCTTTCTTTGCTATCTAAGGCCTTGGCTACACTCGGGACTTCACAGCGCTGCCGTGGCAGTGCTGTGAAGCGCGAGTGTAGTCGCGCCGCCAGCTCTCTCACAGCGCTGTCTGTACTCCACCTCTCTGAGGGGAGTAGCTTGCAGCACTGCGAGCGAGCGTACAGCGCTGCAGGCTCTGATTACACTGGCGCTTTACAGCGCTGTACTCGCTGCGCTCAGGGAGGTGTTTTTTCACACCTCTGAGCGCAGCAAGTTGCAGCGCTGTACACCGCCAGTGTAGCCAAGGCATAAGCAGACAGGTTCCACCAGCCCCAGTGCTGCTCCTGAATATCTATGCAAAGGACTCTGATGGAGGTGGACTTTGTAGTAATGCCATACCAATTGCTCAGGCTCTCCACATCCTGCCCCATGCATATGCAATGAAATTGCATCATTTCCACATCCACAGCTGGGGGAGGGAAGGATCTGACTCTTGATAAATAAAGGTTGTAATCCCATTGACTTCAATGGGGTCAGGATTTCACCCAATGTTTCTAAGTTGGTCAATGTAGTGTTGGTGTGTCTTGCTGGTTATTATGTATCCTTTATGAGAATTAAACTGTTAAATTCTAGCTGCAGTAGTTTTGAAAGCAAATCATGCAGTTTCAAGGCGATGGGCTAGAAGACTTAGTAGAGGTTTCCAGCTCAGACTTGTGTGGTTCTTTACAAAACTTTGCACAGGAATGAGTACATTTGTCACACTTTCCTGTCTGAAGAATAAGAAGATGCCAGAAAAAAAAATCACCAAATAGCATGCAGCTTGCTGTTGTGGGTGAACATGTCATGCACATATTGCTGATAAAACATCAGCCATGTCAAAGACAAGCTGCTCACTATCTCTTAGCACACAACAGCCTGGAGAGAAGGAAGACTGCAGAAGCAAAATAAGGGGGTCAGTTTAACAGGTGGTTATCCTGAAGAAAATGGTCACCACTTCCAAAATGAGTGCTAGAGGTGAGGCAGGGCCACTTCTCTTGGAAACAGTATTACCATAAATGACTGTCACAGCAGACAGCTTCATTTCTACTTTTGGCAGCTTGCCAGATTCAGCTAGTGTCACCTAATTTAACTGGCTCTTTCATGCGAGAAGAGGATGAACAATAAAGTTGAAAGCATGTGTCAAACAGGTATGAGACAATTCACACTTGTTATAGAGCTGCACAATACGCCTCTTTTTTCATTAAAGTTAAGTCATCATTTCTGTTACATTTGTTCAGTAGAATTGTATTGATGTAAACCTGGTGTAATGCCATGAAGAATCAGACCCAGAGCACCTAAATGGTGGGGAATGAGTTAGACCACTTGGCTTTCACTCCCGGAGAACTGAATTTAAATCCTAATTAGTTCATACATAAAACTGAATTGAGTGGTCTGGTCCCCAATGGGAAAACTGTCCGTGTTTACAAAGCCATCAGAGGATAAGGCAGAGTTCAGCACAAAAGTAATTTTAACAGTAGGATTGTGTGATAAAGAGCCTGTTCCTGCTCCCACTGAAATCACATGACAGTCATATCATTGACACATTTTCATCTGAACAGAAACCATATTACATGCATATGTAAGGGCACTAATCTGGAAAGTTGTGTAAATGTTTTCATAGTATATGCATCTAGAGTGTTTATTCGGCACATACATTAAAATGTAAATAAATACCACTAGCAATGTTGCAATTCTTTGTTTTTCTTCCTTAATTATACCGTCCATTCATGAAATACCTCCAGGGTCTTTAATTGTGTTGTTATAGTTGAAAACTGTTTTTTCTGGCTGTTAAAATGATTTTATTAGCGTATGATTAATCCTTTTGTGCACTGGGTGATGTGAGTCTCTGCAGGCTGTAACATGTCTGCAGGAGGTCACACTAGATGATCACGATGGTGCCTTCTGACCTTTAAGTCTATGCGTCTATGAGTGATTGATGTAACATTGATGTGACCAGAAGGATTGAGGAAGACCTGACTGGACCTGAAGTAGAGTCTGTATGGCTTCATAGCTTGTCTCTCTCACCAACAGAAGTTGATCCAATAAAAGATATTATCTCACCCACTTTGCCTCTCCAATACTACAAGTACACAGCTTAAATGAGGTCACTTTCTTAGTTATATTTGATGGATTGTCTAATAATTACCAAGTATGCAAGGAACACAGAATAAAATATTTGCTCGGATTGCTGGTGAAAGGCTGATTGATGCTCATGAATGGCATAAAATAACTTTAGCAATGTTCCAGGTTAATCAAGGGCACATATGCTGAAGCCCCAGGGAAGCACTGCTTACATTACGGGCAGTTTTTCCTTTAACCGCACCTCGTATTTGTAACTGTACACCCTTGCTCTGGAAAATGGTTGCAGTCATGCACAGAATAAAAGTAGTTTAATGAATCATAGAACAGCATACTTCATGAGGCAAAAACTATTACATCTATAGCCTACAGAGTAGATTTTTCAGTACTGCTGGCTATAGAAAAACGAAAGCATTCCCTCTTTACTGAAAGGGAATTTTATGCTATGAGTATCATGCTGCTAATAAGGCATCTATACCCTGTTTCCCCGAAAATAAGACAGTGTCTTATATTAATTTTTGCTCCCAAAGATGCGCTAGGTCTTATTTTCAGGGGAGGTCTTATTTTTCCTGGAGCTTCGGGGCCTAATATTCCGGGGTGGCCTTATTATCCGGGAGGTCTTATTTTCGGGGGATGCCTTATATTACAGCGAGAGGCAAAACTGGAAGTAGGTCTTATTTTTGGGGGATGTCTTACTTTCAGGGAAACACGGTATTAGTATATTTGCTGTTGTTTGAGATGCTCAGGTATTTAAAGTAGCTATCATTGGAGATTTTTAAGAGCAGTCAGACAAACACCTGTCAGGAATGGTCTAGATAATACTTAGTACTTCCATGAGTGCAGGGGATTGGACTAGATGACCTCTTGAATTCCCTTCCAGTCCTATGATTCTATGATCATCTCACTTCTACCTTTGCCAGGTTGAATCAAACATTAGGCCTGACTTAGGTAGATCTCCCTTTACACCAGTTTTACACTGGCGGAAGTCAATTTACTTCATTGGAGTTACTTCTGATTTGCCCCAGTGTAAGTTAGAACAGAATCAGGCCCATTGCCTCTCCCAGAAATAATTCAGCACAGCAAGGAATACTGCTGAGGGATGTAACCCATACCCCACGTTTGGAGGTAATCCAATCTTTCCAAGTGAACTTCCAAATTCTGTGGGTTAAATTCACCCATGGAACAGAAACATGAAAATGATAGCTCCTTGAACCAGCTGATCTCCCTGTATCTCCAGAAAGATTCACCCTACAGGGAGGGTATGTGGTAGTTCTATACAATTATTCTCCTATGGGGTTTCTGCCACAGATGAGTGGTTTTCAGTTCCACTGGGAGTGCTATAAGATCCCAGCTGGCAAAGGCTGCTCAGGAAATGTGCTGAGTCAGGGCATCCTATGGTTAAACTGTCCATGTCCCCTTGCTGATAATACCACTCAGTTTTGGGTCTAAGCTAGTGGCCCGCTGGCCGTCTGATGGACAGGAGTTTGCAGCTGCTTTTTTGCCATCACAGTGGACTTTCGGCAAATGGGGCTCTGCACCTGGGTCTTCAGCAACAACAGCCCAGGCATGAATCTGCCCCCCTAGTATTTACTGTAATGTGAGTCTGAGCCAACATGTTGTTTATATGGGTGACTGAAAAATTAACTCAGTTTTCTCACTGGCTGATGAAGCATGGTTTTTCACATCACTCTAAAAATGCTTTTAGGAGTTCCCTACCTCCATGGGAAATAACTTTTTTGTAAGGCTCAATGACTTTCATATCAATCCTCTGCTCCTGTTCTCCAATCACTACCGTTCTCCATAACCTGTTGTCTTGTCGCTCTTCCTCAGCGGTATACTCCGGAATGGATTCAGACTCTTCTTGGAAAACATCCCTAACAGCTGCTTGGTCTTCTGAAAAAAATAAAACGGCACATATTACTATAGTATCTTCATAATTAGAGTGGTCCAAATTTGTGGTAACTCAGTGAACTCAACTGTCCCTTTAAAGCCATTAGAATTAGTCTGGATTTACAGTGCTATAAATGAGAACAGAATTTGACCCTGTAACAGCCACTTGGTCAGATCTGCCTCTCTTTTCACCATTTTGAACATGATAATAGTAAACAATCACAGTGCAGAATTGCCTTTGTTTTGCAGGTAACAAAATGGAATGTAACATTCTGATCAGTAACTTGCAGTGGCTATTGAACTGCAGCTCTTCAATGATATGGGCTGCTGGTGTGATAACTGTACCACAAATATAAAATACAAAGTTAAAATGGAAAAATTAATCCCGTGGTCATACCAGTGCTTGTTGGGGGAGGGGGGGTGGGAGGGAAGAGAAGGAAAACAATAGGGCTGCATTGTTCTCAACTTTTTCCCTTTTATCAAGTGTTCCTCCTCTTTTTTATTTTTTGGTGGACGTCAAAGAGGTCTGAAATTGAGAAATATCAGATTAAACCAAACAACATTCAGAGTACTACTTCACATCCAAAAACATCAGACTCCACGTGGCTGGCTGCTCCAATATATTAAACAAAATTTTCAGGGTGTGGATTTTATTCCTTGTAATCCCTTTCATCTAAGGATGAAATCTCTGTCCCCTGCTAAAAAGATCAGATAAAAGCATGGATGGGGAAACTACAAACTCCCTTCCTGGATGTAAAGTGTGGAGCAGGGATTGTGATGCACTGGTACATAAAATTCAGGCGCTCGGCAGCCACACTCAGATCCAAAGCCCACAGAGGACTATGGAGTCCCTCAGCACAGCCCCTCTGTTTCCCAGTCCCCCCAGCCCAGGCAGGATGTCACTGTATTTCTGCTGCATTTTGGGAGTTGCATAGTGACAAAAGATGCTGTAGAATTTAGTTCTAAGTTAGGAGTAAATAGATTAACGGAGTAACAAGGGACCAGAGTTGGCGTCTGATACTCCTGCGAGTATGTCAAGTAATTAGCAAAACACATATCCATTCTGCATTGAAAAGCATGGCTGCTAATGTATGTCTAATTATATCGCCGGTTGTGAGATTTAGTGGCTGGCTACATAAAAATTAACATACGGTATTAACTTCATTTGTAGTTGGAATTACTTAATTTCTTGCCCTAGCTATTGACTAGAATATAGGATTTTTGAGTGAATCTGTTCCTCTGTTCCATCTATTTTTTATTAATCTTCCTGGAGCATTTTAGCATTGTGAACACACACCACGAATAAGCAGGCAGTTTGAGCAAACATCTCCTCGTCAGAAAGAGAGAAAATAGCCCTGAAGGCAGATATGGCAGAGAAGCGGAGAATTTTTTTCAGTGCATGACACACATAAATAGCAAGCTCAGTCTTAAGTGAAAAGACTAAATATAGCAAGAAAATTTGGGGGGAAATGGAAGCAAGCATTTTAAACCCTAACAAAAAAAGCCAAGAATCTAATTAGTTTGGCTGAATCACCAAATATATTTATATTTTGAGTTTATGTTGACATATCTGTTCTGTTTAATGCAGCATTCCTAACTGAGCTGATGAAGACACACTATTTTAATACAGTGTCCACATTAGCCATGCATACCCATGTACTGAACCACTGTAGTTTTGCCCTGTGTCCATGCTAGCATTGTCCCCTGGGTATTTGTCCTGCAGTTCTTGTCACAACTTCCCAGAATCAGTGGTTTCTGGGCATGGGGGTTTGAAAAGCCACAAGTGTACTGTGGGGCAGTAAGGGGAACATTATCTGAAACACTTCAGTCTGAACTGTTTAGTGATGTCTGTACTGGTTCTAAACCAGTGCAGGCTGAAACAGCTCCAATTGAACTAATACTGAGCCCTACTGAAAGCAGGGCTTTGACCCACATGTAACTCACTTGCAGCACTTCTGTGTATGGACTAAAGGGGCCAGCTCCTCAGCTCATGTAAATCAGACTAGCTTCACTGTTTTCAAGGTGTTTTATAAGCATGCTAAGAGGCCCAAAGTGTTCTTATCAAATTCTCCAGTGCAGACAAGGCCTTAAGCCTTCTAGGAGAAAAAGGCCAGTATTTCTTGTATTACTACTAAAAAAATATTCATGAATAAATCAGATTATTGCTGTAATCTTTTGAATTAATGAAATGCTGAACCTTACCACCATGGGGGGAAAAGAAGTATGTATTAGTATTTTATATACAAGCTCTTTTGCAACAGTCCCCATTTCTATGTTTAAATTACTTGTTTAATCTCATGGTCCAGAAAAAGAAGATGACTAGTTCTTCAGGATACAAAATTCAGGTCTAGTATCAGAGATGCTCAGAGACAGTAGATCCCACTCCAGCCATACCCTTACTTGATAAGTTGATAGCAATGAAAAACAGGGGAGCTGGAGTTGTCATTAACCACCATTTGCACAAACTGGGCTTGTCTATGTCACTTGTGCTGTACCAGAATGATAATGGGTCTGCTCCTTCCTGAACTTCCAAGATCAAACTTCAACTTTATTGAGAAGGATCTGGAGTCTTGCTCTTCGGATTTGGGTACTTGAGACAGAACTTGTTGACACTGTGATTGGCTATAGAGGTTGTCAGAGTTCCCCCCGACTCTGAACTCTGGGGTACAGATGTGGGGACCCACATGAAAGACCCCCTAAGCTTATTTCTACCATCTTAGGTTAAAAACTTCCCCAAGGCACAAATTCCTTTCCTTGTTCTTGGACGGTATTGCTGCCACCACCAAGTGATTTACACAAAAATTCAGGAAAGGGTCACTTGGAGTCCCTATCCCCTCAAAATATCCCCCACCCCAAGCCCCTTCACTCCCTTTCCTGGGGAGGCTTGAGAATATTATACTAACCAAATGGTTAGCAATGTGAGCACAGACCGAACCCTTTGTCTTTAGGACACTGAAAATCAATCAGGTTCTTAAAAGAAGAACTTTATTTATAAAGAAAAAGTAAAAGAATCACACCTGCAAAATCAGGATGGAAGGTAACTTTACAGGGTAAATAAAAAGGTTTAAAACACAGAGGATTCCCCTCTGGCTCAGCTTCACAGTTACAAAACAGGAATGAAACTACCTCTTTAGCGTAGGGAAAATTCACAAGCTAAAACAAAAGATAACCTAATGCATCTCCTTGCCTACTTACAATTTTTGTAATTTTAGATGGATCATTTCAGGTATATTTTCAGGAGATGTTGCTTGGTCTCTCCCTCCATCCGGAGAGGGAACAAGAAAGAGAGCCACAAACAACCCTCCCTTCCCCCAGATTTGAAAGTATCTTCTTTCTTCTTGGTCCTTCCAGTTAGGTGCCAACTAGGTTATTTGAGCTTAACCCCTTACAGGTAAAGCGATTTAGTACAGCCGCCAAGAAGGGATTTTTATGCTACCCTTTTTTCTATGTTTATGACAGAAGTAAATCAAATAATTTGATTCAGACCCTATTTTCTCACTACACAAGCTTTGTAAAGACACGAATCCCCAAGGAAGATTTTCTTCCTACTCAGCCAATCTGTTTTCTGATTTTAAGGGTTTTTTTTCACGAGGTACATGGAGCACTTAAATCAACTTGAAGCTGTTTTTTGCTAATCTGAGTAATGGAATAAATTCCCTGAGCAGAGTTCTGCCAGTTCACATAGACATTTCAGGTCCAATCCAGGACATAACCCTCCAAGTATAAGAAATAATAGGAATGGACACCTTGAACTCTTTAAGTTAATGGTATTTGGCAAATGGCTCATATTTAGGGGGTAAATGATGAACTGTCTGATTTAGAAAGTGACATAAAAACATGGGGCCAAATTCAGACCTTGAGTAAATGGGAACAATTCCCATTGAAATCATTGGCATTTGCATCCATTTTGCATCCAGCTGATTTCCCCCCCGCCTTTTCTTATATTCAGAAATAGTTAGCTTTCATGCAGTATTCAATATAGTCAAATTCTGAAAACCTCTCTACATTTCAACCATCTAGTCAGCTCATCATCACTCTCCACATCTGCCCATAACAAGCTCTATCCTCTAACCGGAGGTGACATGAGAAATGCTTATGGATGGCTGAGTACACAGTGATATCCTCTTTAGCAATAACAACTTAAGCTGACATTACTGTTCCTTGCATGTTTAAATGATCATTCCAAGTACTTTTAATTTACAATGTCCTCTCCGGTAACAGAACATTTATATGCAAGGAAGAATTTAGTTTAAATGTATTAAAAAGTTGTCCTCTGTTGTTGGTTGTGAATGTGTGGTTCCCCATATAGAAACAAATTGTAATTATTATTCATTTACAGAAATTATATATAAGGACAATTATGTACCAAAAAAGAATTAGCACAATAACCAGATCCCTTGCACCATCAGAACAGTTGAATTAAGCAATGCTATAAATTGTTTTACATAAGTAGTATGAGAGAGAGAATGGTATCTGGGTTAAGGCACTAGAATTAGATTCAGTTGATCATGGTTCAGTTATTTGGTTCTGCCATATGCAAGCTTATATGACCTTGGACAAGTCCCTTTATCTCTGTGTCCTTAAGCTCCCTATCTATGAAACAGGGCTAATACTACTTCCTTCATCCAACACTTTGACTTGTCTATTTAGACTGTGTAGTCTTCATTGCAGGGACTGCTGTGCCTAGCATATCAGAGCACAAGAATTGGTTGCGGCTTCTAGGCAATACTGTAACACAAACAACAATAATACAGTCATTGTGAAACATGTTAAGTTTCACCGCTGACTTTCAGAATACTGCTGATCAATGCAACATGCACAGTAGATTTGTTCTGGTAAATTTCAAAGTCTGAACTGACTTTTATTCAGATATAATATCTATCTAGAACTATATTAGCAGAACAAAAAATTCTGTCTCCTTATCTGATGACTATCAAGATTTGGCCAGGTGTTCACAGAAATTTTGTAACAGGGAGACTTTTTTCTGCTGTAATATGTCCCATAAGGATTTTCATTGTACCGTGTTTTTTCTTTGCAGAACTGCAATTACAGGTGCACATGCTTCATTAACTGCATATAGTTTTGCAGCATTTTCTCTAAAATGGGAAGAGAGATTAATATTAACTGATATTTTATTATAAAAACTTGCAGTCCAAATACTGACTCCAAACAATGATGTCCATTTATTTGCTAGCAACACAAAATCTATCTTGCTTTAACTTAATCAAGGAAGAATGCTGAATTAATTGGAACTCTATATTCTATTACAGACACTACATCCAGCTGAAGAAGCATTTCATATACAGAATTAAGGCTTTGGTCAAGTGAACACATAAGCATGTGCTTAAGTTTGTAGTAGTCCCATTGACTCCAAGGTCCTAAATGCATTGTTGGATTAGGGCCTAATGGCCAATAATTTAAATGCTGAATCAGCCTTCATCTTAATAAAATGTACAGTACTCTATAACATAATTAGGGCCAGATTAATTTCCACTAGTACAGGATGGGGTAGTAGTTTGGCCCACTGCACCACATGGGGATAACTGCTGTGGAGGGTTGGTGGTGTTTGCACTGACACCATCTCTCAGGGGAAAGACAGCTTTAATTTCTGCCTGGAGCTCAACAGGAGCTCTGCCAGCACAGGTGCTTAGTCAATGCACTGAATCAACACTTCCCCTTCTGTCCTGGGCCCTCCCTGTCAGTGATGCACTCTTTTGGAACAGCAGTGGTCCTGTACATTCCATTGCTGGCACATACCAGAATATCCCTTACTGAAATTATCCCTTTATCTCTAAGAACAATGAGCTTTTCATATTTTTTACGATGAGACCCTTATTTTTAAAAAGGCATGGAAAAGTGGGCTTGTACCAAAAGTAGTAAGGATGGTCTAGTCTAGTAAGGCACTGCATGGGGACTTGGGAGACGTGTATTCAATTCCCAGCTCAACTGCAGACTCTGTGTGTGACCTTGGGCAAGTTACATAATTTACCTTCCACCTCAGTTCCTTCTCTGTAAAATGGGGATAATTCCCTAACTCACAGAGGAGTTGAGAGGATAAAATCCATTAATGATTGGTGTCTCAGCTCCTCAAACAGTGATGAGGACCAACCAAGTACCTAGAGAGAGTATTGCCCAAGAAATAAGTAAGAGTGATCCTGACAATAATTCTTCTGTAAGTCTCACTTCTGTCTCCAGGAACACAATGAACAAATATGGAGAGAAAAAAAAAATCACTAAACGTGTAAAGGATAATGGAACCATGTGCAGTAAGAAGCATTGGTTATTAAGAACTGATCTTGCCAAATAAATTCAAATGTTTTATTTTTTTAAAGAGAATTACTAAATTAATAATTAGTAAATGAATGAAAAGGAGTAGATAGAATAATTCGGATTTGAGTAAAGCATTTACTACAGTATATCATGAAATTTCTCTCAATATTAATTCAAACCGACTGGGACGTGAACAATCCCACAGTATAAAAACTGGCTGAAGGTCCACAAAGGGTTATGACAAAACATTAACTTTTGGTTGAGGAAGTTGTCTACTAGGTATTGCCAGCAAGTGTGTTAGATTGAGTTTTATGTAATATCTTCATTAATGATCTAGATTCTAGAAAAAGAGGTAAAGAGAATTTTTATGAAACACATAAATGTTGTTATCCCAAACACTGATGAGGACAAAGAGAACACAAAGGAAGCTAGGGAGATTAGACTAATGGACAGAAAATAACAAAATAAGATTCATCTTGCTAAAATGCAAGCTATGATATCAGCAAAAATAATCTGAAACAAAGATATTAACTGGGAAGGAGAAATCTGGAAATGAATAATGTCAAGAGAGACTTAGGATCAAATTTTCTAAACTGCCAATGTACTTCCTAGTTATGCAACATAAACATACTGAAAACCAAAGTAGTAATACCTATAACTGTAACTAACCCAGTACTGACTGTCAAAGAACTGATAAATTCTAAGATATGCTCCTAACCAAAGAGGAATTTTTCTCAGGACAAGCCCCATAGTAGTGCTGGGGAGCTTGACACCATTGATTATTTTCCATGGGGAAGAGACAGATGTTCCTTATAAACGGAAAATGGAACTATTTGGAAACCTTGCCTCCAGTCTGAAGTATTAGATTTACTTACACTGCCTAAAGGCTGACACACAAGAGACAGACCTAAGCCCATCTAAAACAATGAGGAAAAGCCTACTTTATTTCTGCATAATGTCTTCCAGTCTAGTTCATTACCATTTCCAGTGTATTCAAAAGAATCTGCTTCATCAGGTGTGTCAAGGTCATCTACATTGATGTCAATTTCATCTGGTGTATCCAGATTATCATCAGAAAGGACAGACCCTTCACTTCGGTCCAAAGAAAGGTTGATGTTTGGAGCAGTGAGCTTTATTCTTCTGGGATGGGAGCCATTAAGATCCAGAGAATTAGGTGGCTCTAAATAAATATGAAGAAAGAGAAGAGCATCTGTATTAGATAAAATTGCTCTATCGAATGCTTTTGAATAACGTCAAACACATATAACAATGAGATTTTCTACCAATCAGTCATTTAAAATTGTATAATATATAAAATCAATTGTAAAAAAAAAGTTTACAAGAAACCAAAATAGAATTATGTCTTCAGAAATGTCAACTGTAGCTAGAAGCTCTAAATTACATGAAGTCCCAATGACCTCAGTGAGATACATATAGAAGCATCCCAGGACAGAATTTGGCCCTATAAATTTAGTAAAAATTATCATTATATTTAAATAACAATTGAAGGATTTGTATTGCCATGTTCCAAACTCTAATAGTAACACCATTATTAATCATATTCACTTTCTCTTAAATTGTTCAAAATGGGATCTAGCTCCTTTGAAGACAGGCCTGAGCGAGAAAGTTCAGATCTGGTTTAGATACGGGTGCACTTTTTTCTTATTACAAAATTATGGGCCAAAAGCAAAGTTCAGATGTGCTTCTGAGACTATATGTGGATCACACAATTCATTTCAATGTTGAACCAAGGTACCTTTGAATCCAGAAAGAATGAATTCACCTCTAGGTATCTATTGTAGTATGTGTTTGGTATCATTCCTGTAGTATTATTTTGCAAATATGCTGCGCTGTATTTTTTCTGATTATATAATGTCAAATTCTCTATAGTAGTAGTTATAAATATGTAACATAACCTTGTTCCTCATAGTTGGGTGTAAATAAAGGTATTCTCAGTTAATTAAAATACAAGTTGGGCATGGTTTCTTTCCTGCTATCGTATTTTACGCAATATTTTAAGCTCTTTTCTTTGGATTAGTGTATTTTAATATCTGAATTTACTTACCCCATTTAGACTGAAGTCAAATTTAGCATACTTAAGGCAGAGTACTTAATGCATTTAGTTCTTGTAATAATTAACAGACAGATGACACCAGGGCACCAGGGAAAATATGTGGCATATTGCTAATAATTATCATTTGTCAAGTGAAGTACAGAATTAACTAAATAAAGCAAACTTAACACTTTTTTTCTAACACTGAAATGATGCCTTATCAGCACAGAAACATCCTTCTCACTGAATAATTAAATGTCATGGAAATCAGACATAACTGAATGAATGAATGAATAAATGTTTCTCTTACCAGGCCTGATCTCTGTAGCATCAGGACTTAGTACACCCTCCTCAAAGGGGATGTCCATTCCCACATCATCTGGTACCAATCTGGGGGGGGGGGGGGGGGAAACAAAAAAAAAGCAACACCTTAAATCGGCATATTTTATGTGCAAGATGACCAAGATCAAAAGATAATAATTTGATCTAATTTGGAGCACTGTCTTTCCTCAGACATGTCTAATTTTAATATTTGATTTGCAAACAGGCTACAGTAATAAAGAGGTGACCAAAATGTGGCTGATGGAACATGTCTAGGTAGCTCTTAGTTACCCCTATTGTTGATATGGAGATGTGGCCCCTCGCGACTGTAAACCCCACCACATAATCACGCACTTGAGTTTGGATTAGGGCGTAGCATTGTGTAACCACACTTCAGCAGACTGCAGTTGTTTCGATTTTATGCAAATTAAGTGCAGCTTTTGGGCTTCTCTCAAGTTGCCAGTGCAGCATTAGGCGGCAGAAAGTTGTGGCTATCCTGAGCCACTGCACGCAAATCACATATCATAGCAAGACTCCACAGTAATCTAATTACCATAATCATATTTGCTGTATATCAACATTAAGACTAAAAGGATATTAAATTATTTTGATTTTATTCATATTTTAGGGCTATTTTGCATGAAAATCCATCATTTCACACCTTTAGAGAAGGTTGAATATGCATGTGAATCAGCTGAAGTGTCTCATTCTGTCATGGAATTTCAGAAAGGCATGTATAGGACTGAAAGAACTCAGAAGCACAAAAATAATATCCTGGAATTTTGTGACAGATTTTCTATGTTGCAAAAACTTCTACCAAATGTTTAACTTTCATATCAGTAATATTAGTTAGGAAAATATTAGGGAACTATACTAATAATTATACCTAAAAATGACTATTAATTGGGATAATGTATAGCAAATACTGGAGGGAAATTGCAAATGTTAGAATTTTTTAAAATAAATCATTTCAGCTGTGTTCATTCCCCTTTTGTATTCACGTTCTATAAAAATTTTACAAATAAGTTTGCTAGTAGGAATGTTCACAGAAACAGCAAATTTGAAATGAATGTGACAATATTAATTGAAAGTGAATTTCAGTTTCATAACTGTGAGTATTTACACCATAAACCTTATTCTGAAAAGTTACACTAAATCAATCAGAATAAACATATTGCGTGACCTATGTGTCCTTTCCAAACAGCTCAATTTGAAATTATGAATACTGATTACGCAAAGCAATATTTGCAGGAAACATTTCATAGGAAATCCAGAGTGAAATATCTTCACATAAAAATTTAGCTGAATAACTTTAAAAAAGAAAAAAAATTGTGGAAAACATAATTTTGTTTGCAGATAGTTTGCGAACTGAAAAAAAAGCCCAAAATGCGATGGCTAAATAGCTTTTTGAGAATAGGCAACCAACTCTCTATAAACATCCAACTGGAATGTTGAAAATAACTACTAATTAATTATTGTAAAAAAATACAAGATCAAAGGTGTTAATGTAACAGGGGAGTTTCTAATACCATCAGCAGAACTGATCCTGCTTTCCTTGCTCACTCAAAAAAATTTTCATTGATTACATTGTGAAATATGCGTTCTTATGGAAGGCAAGGACACACAAAACACATAGTATTCATATAACTTTTAAACTTCATTATAGTGAATATGCAAATATGTATCCTCAGGCATATTTTTACAGTAGCAATTTAAATTCAAAAATAGTCTTTTTTTTTTGCTTTTTTTAGCAGCAGAAAAATAATTTTGTTTTCACATCTGGATCACACAAAACTGGCTAAATGGATTTGTATGAGCCTTCTCTCCTTCCCCCACCCACCCCCCAAAAAATCACACTCTAGATCTTATTTTTGGGCTGGGATTGGATATTCTAGTTATGGAGATATCATCTGCATCATCGTGAGATTATGACCATATGTAGAATGATGTTATAGCCTGTCCTGTCCAGATGGGTGGACCTGTTTTGATGGAGCCAGTTTCCATTCAGTTGTATCTATAGGAGGCTTTGCTTATCCACTGAACAGCTCTTCTAATGGTTTAGGAGAATATTATAACAATTGACTGCCACCTCGATGTCTCCTGTACACATCATCATCATCACAGGGCACCAACGGAAACAATCTTGGAATTAAGAATTGACAAAGAAGGAGGTTAAAGTAATGTTTGTGGGAAAGAGAGTATGAGTCAGATCAGTTGCAGTATAGACAATTTTAACATTCCTATGCTGGAGCTGTGATAAGGGCAAAGTAGTAAGTATTTTCCTCTGATATATCTTCAGCAGAGTCTCTTCCAGCAGACTCATTTGAACTGATGGGGAGCCTAATTAATCCAACTTGCCTTAGTTCTTTGTTACAGCTTTCCTGACTGTACATTCTTTCTATCTACTTTGCTGGAAAAAAAAAAAAAATCCTATCTGGCTGTTTGGCCAGCATCCTGGGAGCAGTGTCAGAGCATGGCCTTCTTTGGTTATTTATTATTATTATGTATTTATCGTATGATGTTAGTGTAGAGACCCCAACCAACATCTGGGCCCCATTGTGCTAAACACTATGCAAACACACAGTAAGAGACCGTCCCTGCCCTGAACAGCTTACAATCTAAATAGACATGCCAGACAAAGGGTGAGAGAAGGGAACTATTACCGCCAGTTTACAGATAGGGAACTGAGCCACAAAACGTTTAAGGGCCCTATCCAAAGCTCAATGATGTCAACAGAAAAATTCCACTGATTTCAATGGGCTTTGGATCAGGCCTTAGTGACTTGCACAAGGTCACAGAGGAAGACTGTGGCATAGGAAGGAATTGAGCCCCAAACTCCTGATTCCAGTCCAATTCTTTTACCATAAGATTAGCTTTCCTCTGACAGAGTGTCACCCAGCTCCTTTCAATGAGCTCTTAGAATTGGTGGCCTGTACAATCTTCCTAGAGAAAACCTATGCCCATGAAGGAGCATCAGAGGAGGCACCTTATTATCTAGTCTCATGCAACAATGCCATGTCTAGACTCTGCATGGGCCAGAGCTAGGTGGGCAAGTTTCCATTTTAGGATTCCATCTCTGCTCTGTGACTATGGAGCCTGGGAATTGTAAAGAGGACCAAAGGCTTGTACATTCTGGATGATGCATGGGCAGGCCTTCTCCCTAAATGAAATGCTTTGTCATTCACTAGATTTATTGCACAATGAATTTCCTATGCGAAGTCGAATAACTTGAGTACTGAAAAAGGAAATGTTTTAATTACTTAATTTCATCTACAAAACACACCACTTTGAAACATGTCTGGTGGTTGTCAAAGAGGCTTTGTATTTTTCTTTCTTGTTTTGGACAACAGTAGAATAAATGAAAAAGTCTCATCAAAGCACCCTGATAATGGATAAAATAAATGGCATTAAATTGTTAACACTAAACAGTAGAATCAAAATAAATGTTTTCTGTGCACAGGAGCTCTACAGAAAACTGACACTTTGAACGTCATCACTGTTTCCTTACAAAATGTAAATAAATGATTAAAGATTTAAATGCTTTGACCAATACATAGTAAAATTCTGTTATTAAAACTAACTCATCCTTTTAAACTAACATGAAATGAAGCTTGAGTTTTATAATGACATTTAGATGTCCCAGTAAAGCTAAATAAGATACTGTATGCAAACATCAGAGGGGGAGTGAATATATTTGTGAATATATTCGCTTTAGTGTCCACATTCAGGTTTTATTTAAAATGTGTTTTATTAACATTTTAAAATTGAGGTGCCTAAATCTAAGCATGAGAACTGCAGGAGTTGGCACTTCTGAAAATCAGGCCACTTATTTAGGTGTCTAACTATAGGCACCATTTTGAAAAGGTTGGCCAATATGAATAGATATGTTTTCTTGATATTTTAAAAATGTCCCTAAAATAGGGTTTGGTTTTAAATTTAAATTTCCCTTATTGTTCTGTGAAACAGAAAAATATTCTGTTATTGCACAAGTATCAGAAAGTAACAGTCAGCACAAAGTGACTATAAAGAGAAGTGAAGGTCACTAGGTAATTTTTATTCCTTATAATGAGCAAAAAGCAAAAATAAAACAGGCAACATAAATGGTGAACAGTAAATTTAAAAAATACTTTGTTTCATAATCTCAAGTGTAAAGATACATTTAAAATGAGTTTTATCCCAATTGTGTCCATTTTAATTAAAAATTTTCTGTAGCAAAACAAAAGACCAACCTAAGATACTATTGTAAGCTCTTTGAGGGAGGGACCATCTTTTTGATCTGTGTTTGTACCATGCCTAGAGCAATGGGGTCCTGGTCTCTGATTGGCTTCCTAGGCACTACCACTATTAAAATAATATCTAAAAGAGCAATTTTCTGAAATGAATTAAACTGAGTTAATAATTTGTTATTAATGGGCTGTTAAAGTTTTACACCCTAAGCGTGAATTGAATCTCCATTGCAGTGCAGCTACCCCTACCCTTATAAACTACATCCTTCCTCTTCAGAGGTTGAACTAGCCCATTGATTTCAATAGGAGTGATATTCAGTAACTGAGAACGGAATTTGGCCAAAAATCTCTAAGCTCAATTTGGTGGAACAGCATTTTTTATGTAATTAAAATACAATATTCAACATGGGATATTTGTTGTGTGACAGCTGTATAAGCAAGAGGGGACCCTCCTCCAGATGGAGACTTGACAGATCTGGGACACTGCTGGTACGTAAAAAATAATTTAAAATATTATCATAAACAGCCTTGTTGATATAAGATCATCTCCTGCATTTCAAATCAAAGCGGGGCACATATTATGGCCTTACAGCAAAGCTGAATGTAAATATCTAAGCAGTTTTTGCTGAAATAATGCTTTTTTTTCTTCAGTGTCAAGTTCCCTTTTTCTATTAAATAAACAATGAACAGCACTTGAGAAAAATATGTCCTGAGAATGATGATATTTTTAGAGCCCTTGTATATGCCCTAGACCAGTGGTGGGCAAACTTTTTGGCCCGAGGGCCACATCAAGGTTGCAAAACTGTATGGAGGGCCAGGTAGGGAAGGCTGTGCCTCCCCAAACAGCCTGGCCCCCGCCCCCTCCCACTTCCCATCCCCTGACTGCCCAGAATCCCCGACCCATCCAACCGCCCACTCCCGGGACCCCCCGACCCTAACCACTCCCCCGGGACCCACCCCCTATCCAACCCCCCCCCTGCTCCCTGTCCACTGACTGCCCCAACCCCTATCCACACCCTCACCCCCTGACAGGCTCCCCCGGGACTCCCATGCTTATCCAACTCCCCCTGTTCCCCGTCCCCTGACCACCTCCCCAGAACCTCTGCCCCATCCAACCCCACCGCTCCTTGTCCCGTGACTGCCCCCCGGGACCTCCTGCCCCTTATCCAACCCCTGGCCCCGGCCCCCTTACCATGCTGCTCAGAGCAGCATGTCTGGCAGCCGTGCCGCTCAGCCAGAGCCAGACACGCTGCCGCGCTGCCCTGCAGGAGCTTGCAGCCCCGCCACCCAGAGCGCTGCCTGCGCAGTGGCGTGACTGCAGGGCAGGTGGGACAGCAGGAGAGGGGCCGGGGGGCTAGCCTCCCCAGCCAGGAGCTCAAGGGCCGGGTAGGACGGTCCCGCGGGTCGTAGTTTGCCCACCTCTGCCTAGACTGACTGACCAAGCATGTCATGCTGGAAACATGAGCTCTAATATGGTCAGTAAAAATAAAGTTTTTACAAAATGAAGACATGATTAATATGTTTTAACTTATTAATTAATATGCAAAGCAGACATTTAAAAAAAGAGACAGGAACTAGCCTTAGTTACTCTCAAATGACTACTGTTTTCACTTCCCCTTTCACAGCCAGAATGGGTAAAAACCTGGTGGATTGGGGGAAGGGCATGGAATGGACAAGTACTGCTTCTACTGTATTGTACACTTCTTCCTCAAACTCCCCAGCAGGGCAGAAATGGGTGAGGTGGGCACATGTTGACTCCTTGCAGCACTATCACCCCAAATCTTGCAGGATTTTTGTAAAACCTGACGTTCTCTGCATTAACAGACTTGGGTTCCTCCTCCATGTTCTGAAGGGAATTCTGGAGGCAGCAGATAACAGAAAAATCCTTGGCAGAGCGCAGGCTGGAAGCCCACTTACAGGCACTGGGCCTCCACAAATGTAAGCAGAATCCTCTGGTAATGCAGGAACTCCATTCTACAGTGGGGAAACCCTTCCCATTCCTTCACCCACAGAGGGAAGCATTAGTACATCAGACACCCCTTACGTCCATGCTTGAAGAATTTCCTGGCACACAAGATGATGTTGACCACAATATTAGGAAAAGAGAGAATACTTTTTCTTTCCGGTGAATGCTCCTTGTTGAAGGACTACTCACTTGCATTAGAGGCTCCATTATAGTCATGCATGATTTCGTGGATTGATAAAAAGATGTTTTCTCCTGAAACTGAGGTCAAAGTAAATTAAACTCTTTGTGTCCTAAATGACTTCTTTTGTGTGGTACACAGACCAGTCATTCAAGGATCAGCTGCATTAGGAGTCAGGTTACGGGACACTAACTTTGATATATAAGGCCTGCAGACTTGCACAAAAGTAAGTCCAAAAATGTGTATTTCTTAAAGGTAGTTCAGAGCCAGATATCAGATTTGTATGAGAGGGGAAAGCTGACTCACAGCTGAACTCTTTTACATTCCCTTTTTACGGTTTAGTCAGCCACACATCTGATGAAAAGTATCAGAGGGGTAGCCGTGTTAGTCTGGATCTGTAAAAAGCAACAAAGAGTCCTGTGGCACCTTAAAGACTAACAGATGTATAGGAGCATAAGCTTTCGTGGGTTAATGCCCACTTCATCAGACGCATGTAATGGAAATTTCCAGAGGCAGGTATAAATATGCAGGCGAGAATCAGTCTGGAGATAACGAGGTTAGTTCAGTCAGGGAGGGTGAGGCCCTCTTCTAGCAGTTAAGGTGTGAACACCAAGGGAGGAGAAACTGCTTTTGTAGTTGGTTAGCCATTCACAGTCTTTGTTTAATCCTGATCAAAAGTGACTAGTGTAAGCTGATTAATTATTTCTAATTAAGATTTGCAAATTAAGAAGAAATAGGTGCAGGGTTGATTTAATCATGTAGTACAGAATATGTCCACATGGTTACTAAATTTAAATCTTGGGAGTGAATAAAATTAAGGTAGAAAAAAAATCTATATCCTGAACGTTGGAATTTATTCATTGCTAAAAAACCTTGACTCATCTTTCTAGTTACATACTATACAATATTGGACAATGGGCCTCTGCTGAGCCATATATTTTAATAACCATATTATAATACACAGTGCAATGTGCTGTGCAAACATCAACTAATCGTTTTTCACAACACTGCTGCACAAAAGGTATGCAAGTGCCATTATTCCCATTTTATAGATGGAGATACTGAGATACAGACGTTAGGTGACTTACCAGAGTCCTTAGAGGTAGGTAGTCATTTTCAGAACTAGGATTCAAACTCATGACTTCCTAGGTCCCTGTCCTGTGTGCCTCAGATCTAAAAGTTGTTTGACAGTGAACATTAAAGCTGGTTGAAATTTTCTGAATTTCAATTCTTTTAGTCAATTTTTCACTGAAATTTCAAAGTTAGATCAGAAAAGTGATTGGTTTTGTTGTAAAAATTTCCCCCTAAAAATGCATCACGTTTTTCAACTAGATATAGGCTAGATGGCTGCAATTTTCTGAATTTCAAAATTTCAGTGAAAAGTTTTGTTGAAACTTTAATTTTGACAAAACGGGATGGATTGTTCACAAAAGAAATCTTGAAGAAGTTTTCCTATTTTTCAATTAGCTTTAGTATTTGTACTCTTTATCTTATTTCTGTCTGTTTTTGCCATAATAGAAGAAGCAGAAAATCTTCAGGAAGGTGTATGTTGTGCTCCACACAAGGACTTCCAATATGCTTGGCACTATGAGAATTCCCCTTTACCTATTCCTATAAGACTTAAATTTCTTTAAATAGTTCTGATGAAGAAATTCACAATGGCCTTGACAATTTTAAAATACAACTAGTGTTATTCCTGTACAACTGATCTGTTTGTCTCTGCAACTTTGTTGGCTTTCTCCAGTGTTATTTTTTTTAATTAAATCTTTTTTTTTGTTTTTCATTGTCTACCTTTTGCACTGCTTAACACATTTGCCTCTCTCGGTAGTGATGTCTACCACTGTCCTCTATTGGATGGAATCAGATCTGTCAACAGTGGTTCAAAGGTCCTATTCTACTAACAAATACACCCTCCTTTTTCTCAAAAAATATTCCTCTTTAACACAAGTGATAGAGGCTTTTGGGCCTGATTTTCAGAGGTGTTAAGCATCCACAACTCTAGCTGAAATCAATAGGCACTGCAGATACTCAGCACTTCTGTAAATCGGTTTATCAGAACACAGGGATCTGAATTCAGTTCCTTTGTTGCTGCCAAGTTCAGAATTGGCACGATTTGCAGTATATTGATACTTTTAAAGGGGTATGTGCATACAAATTTCTTATGCTACAGATGCTTTCTGATTGTCACCATATCTGTCTCCATATGGCATTTGTTTTTACCTTTTTTCCTATGTATTATTTCTACACTGTGCAATTGCACCTCTAGTCTAACATATAATTTTCTACATAACCCTGAATGCATGATTCTCTTACCCCTTTTTGCTCCTTTTGTCTGTTGTATTGCTTACCCTTTTATTCTCGTGCTATTGCTATACTTCTCCCTTATTTTGCATTTTTATCTATTTTTTCTCTTTCCTACAATATCTAGCTTTTTTTCCCTTTTGCATCGTTCTACCTAAAATTTTAGTCTTAATTTTGAATTTCTGTAATTTCATAGTTCAGGTTAGGACTTCAATATAAATGTATATCTTAAATTGCTGTAGTGAGCCTGCAGTTCATGCAGGTTAAGATATAAATTTATACTGAAGTTCTAACCTGAACTATGAAATCATACTATGAATGCATCCGAAGAAGTGGGTTGTAGCCCACGAAAGCTTATGCTCTAATAAATTTGTTAGTCTCTAAGGTGCCACAAGTACTCCTGTTCTTTTTGCGGATACAGACTAACACGGCTGCTACTCTGAAACCTATGAAATCATAGAAATTCAAAGTTAAGACTAAAATTCCCCCATCTGGACTTGAAGGGCCAGCCACAGGTCAACTGAGGAGAAAGGCAGGGATGTAGAGCAATACCACAGCTTTAGAAGAACAGCTGGGTGAATGGATACTTTGGGACCTTTTAAGAACTGGATCCCAGAAGACATCTGATGTAAGAAGCAGGGAAGATCTGCCCCCTGAGTCTCATCTGAAGGCCTCAGATTGTCTTACAGATGCAGTGTGTGCGTCACAGAGATGAGAGAACAAGGAAATGTTAGAGATCATGCCACTCACAAGCTGGTCCTGCAGGTGGCTTTAGCGGGAAGCAGCCCAATGGCTGTAGAAAGGAGCTGCTGAGGACAGGCAACAGCAAGCCCTTGTAAGGTGCAGCCAGGAACAATGTGGGGCAGGTCCATACGGGAGCCAAAGGAGGTAGTCTGACCAAGACAAATGAGAGCTAGCTGAGGAGAAAGCTGGCACCAAGCAGCCTACTCCTACAGCCTACTTGTGGGAGGAGGGTGTTCGACTGAGGGAGTCTCTGAAGCATGGGAAGTGGCCAGGCCTGTAAATACATGTGTGAGTGGGGGACAGGCTGGGCAGAGAATCACCACCAACTACCCTAAGAAGAAGACCGCTATGATAAATCAGTGGGGCCTCTGGAGCCAGTAAGAGGCTGCAGACCAGCCAAATCTGGACACAGAAGGAAACATTAGTCAGACAGAGGGATACTGTGAAAGTGCCAGAGCCAGTGTGTCAGGGAATGCCTGGCTGATAACAGCTGGATTGGAACCAGGGAAGAAGGGGAGCACTGAGACTGAAAGAGAAAGCCGTTGGAATGCAGCCAAAGAGCTGCATAGAGAGGGCTTGTGAGAACTGATCCAAGGATGTTTTATTCAAACTGCTCAAAATACCCTTCTATAGGCAAATGTTCCCAAGGCAATGTGGCCTAACCTCAAGGAAGACAAGCATGAATAAACCATGCCACAGTCCCATGCTGGAGGGGCCTCAGCTGTGCTTAAAATGACAATGACCAGATCAGGATGCATTGCCTAAAAGGGACAGGATCCCATGTTATGGGGTCCTAGTTGGGGCAGTTTCCAGTCCCAGCAGAAGAGGGAAAGAAAATGGAAAGGTCGGGAATAGAACCAGTAGGAGAAGTAGCATGCAGGAGACACTAGGTGTGGCAAACCCAAGGGGAGGAGTTAGGCAAGGGGCTCATAATCCAGTGTCATCCCTACAGGAGAGACCCTTGAGCAGAGCATGCTGGGCTACTGATACAATTATCCAGCAAGGGCACAATGCAGAATGGCCCCAGAAAGAGCATTAGTGATGTGCAGGGCATCAGATATAGGGTGTGGAAATTAAAACATCATGTCTGTGAGATCAAAGAACAAAGGATCAAGGTCAGTTCTGGTGTAAGAGGGTGCAGCTGACATCAATGGAGTTACACCAGGATTGAATATGATACAAAGACTTTACAAGGGAAGATGGATTTAAGTCCACAATTCAGGAAAACTTCAGCACATGCTAGGTCCCGTTTAGTTAAAGTTCAACACATACTTAAGTACTTTCCTGAACAGGGATGTTTTCCTCAATCAGATCTTAAATGGACATCTTGGAGAGTATGCTCTATAGCCTTATTCCAACCTGGTTGGATTGCCCTGTGGCACTTTAACTAGGAGTTTCATGGCTTTATTTATTTCATAACCAACAACAAAGTGTGTGCACCTACTTGTGCTTGCACCCTTTCCTTTCTGCCATTCTTAATAAAGACTCCTGTCCTGTCAGACATATAATAGTGTCTCACATCATGTGCTACAGCATATAGGGTCTCCTGTTTGAAACACCTGCTGAGTCTGTGGCATACCCAGTACAATACCATGTACCTACAGCCACGTGTTTTACCATGAACCTCACAATGACTCTGATGGCAGCTGGTTGGGGAGCTACACTGTATCCATGTACTCCACGCAACCACTTGTGCTATCTGTGCAGATGAGTGTGCAATATAATGTTCACTAATTGTGCCCCAGAGTTTTCTCCAACATTATCTCCTGTACTGAATATATGTTGAGAAGCTTCCCCTCCAGGAGTTGATATTTCTGGGAATGACATTTCATTGCCATCTCATTGGCATTTCTGGAGCAGGAATGTTATTTCCATAAGTAACACATCTCATGTGATCCTCCAGAAAGGACAATGTGGCATTCAGCACATGGGGAGTTGACAGCTGACTCTTTTTGAAGGGAATTTCACAATGTAATACTTATTCCTGATATTTCAGAACTGAAAGCACTAAAATTTCTAACACTAAGGACTAACTTCCTCTTTCACTGGGAACAAATACTGAAGAATTTGTTTTACTATTGAAAAGTAAATGTGCCTTTTGCCTCTAGATATTTGGATTGAATCTGTTCCACATCAGCAGTGTATGAAAGTCATTAGCATATGCGATAGCTATTTGATGTCTATTGTGAAATGAGAGTTGATGGAGTCAATTCACATCCTACTGGGCAGGTTTCCACATCAGAAAAAGCACCATCATAATTTTGGGCAGAAGACACAGAGGCCTGGGATAGAATAGACACTGAGCTCCCCTGTTTCACCAGGAGTTTATCCTTGTAGATCAAAGGTTGGTGCACTTTGGTGTGGTGTTGGCTATAGGTCCTGCTGCTTTAGGTAAGCTGGCAAATGTTTGAGCCACACTAGCCTGCAGTCGCTCACACAAAGACCATTTCTATACATTTTGCTGCCTATAATATTTTCCTGCTATAGCAAACACCTTTCATCCTCTATGAGAGAGCCAGCCCTGTACTGGTGAGATGAAATAGGGAAGTTTGCACTCTTGCTGTCCAATTTGCATTTACCCCATAGATAAAGGGCCTCTGTCTCTAGAATTATCAATCTTTTGCAGCACTAAATTTGCGTAACAATATTTTAATCAGTTAATGTGCTGTCATAAAGTCCATTAACAACTAAGCCATTTTTTTCAATATTCAAGAGAGAACAGTTGGTTCAACCGCATGACATTACCGTCACTCTCATTCTCCTCTGCTTCACTCTTCTTATTTATTTTTGCATCATATTGCATGACTGTGTCTTTCTATGTGTTTGTACAGCATCTAATACAATAGGGCCCCATTCCTGGGACCTTTGGGTGTTACTGTGATATAAATAATCCGAATCATATTTACTTGTGCTGACAGAATTGCATTCTTTACCACCTAGGACCCATATCTTACTGATTTTTTAAGCCCACACATTTATCTGAACACAGGGATTTGACTTAAACAGTGACTTTTCCTTACTAGAGTAGCTGCTCAGGTAAGAGTGCCAATATATCACAGGCTCTTAAAATGTATTTGCTCTGCACTATAATTGCTTTTTCCAGCTCTTATCTGTCATCTTTTCCCAGTTTGTCTCTGCTGTTAGAGCTAGATGTTAAGGGCATGCTGTAAAACTACAATGAACTCCTGTTATTATTAGGTTGGAGATGGACTAGCAGTAACCACTGGCTAACACTGTAAATAGATGTAACTATATGGACTTTCTGTAGCTCTGCCCTGATACACTCAGTGCTAAATAGGGCCAGGCCAGTCATGGAGAGGATGCAAAGGACATTTTTATCCGCAGTGTTCCCATGCAGGGAGAAACCACACTCTGGATGGCTGGACAGGAGAGTGTGGTCTGAAGAAATGTGTGAAGGTAGCTAGTACTATGGGGAACATTAGTGGCCTCAAAAGGATGTGTCTGGACAGGGTGAGGGAAGGGAAGGGCTCCTCCCCGCATGTGGCTGGCTGGCTGTTCTGGCTTGATGTATGGTACTTTTCTTTTCACAGCCCAATGTGCTCCCCCAGGAGGCAGTATGACTAAGAAAGGCATGATGCCTCCTGGCACTGCTGTGCGCCTCCTCCCTCTCCCCTAGCACAGCTCTGCTTCTTAAGAGGTATAAATGAGTCCAAATTGAAACCCCTCATTTACTCAAAATGGTACTTAACTACCAACACAACACATTTCCTCCCCACTCTGTTTTAAGTATGTCATAGTTAGATATTCTATATATATTTTGCAAGTTCTTCTGCACCACTGTCATTTCTCTGAACTAGATAAAAGCATTTGTTTACAAAAATTCCTCCACAAGAATAATTTTCATTCTCTCTTCACAGATAAAAAATGCAATGAGCTAATGAAACCGGCAAGCTCCTGACACTAAAAAGGAATGGAAGTAATTCCTGTACAAAGCAACTTTTGCAGTAGTTCTTCAGCACTCATATCGGTTGACATTCTTAACCTTGTAACCTTAATTCTTGTAACCTTGTGAGAGAGAGCAAAAGACCCCTTGCTCTCTCACAAGGTTACAAGACTCTTCATACTACAATAATTTAAAAGGGTGTTGCAAGGAGGGGGGCAGGAAATGTTACATGCTTCAGTTGATAGCAAAGGACCAAAAACAATAGACTGTCAAGTACTGCACTGTTAGTGCTATCTTAAATTCTTGCTATGCCCGTAGTGAAGCAATCCTTTAAAAACACAATGACAATGCCTCGGTTTTCTCTCCCCCCCATGCCCTGAAAGCTATGCAAATTAACTGAAAATACACTGTAATCAGAAGTGTTAGGTGATTGACTGTACACTGAAGTTTTGTTCCCTAATTATAAATACCACGTCTGCTCCCTGACAAAACAAGTCCATCGAATGGATGTAAGCTCCTCTCAGAAAGAGTTGCAACATAATTAACATACAGCTGCCTGATTTTCAGTAATGAGGAACTAGATGCTTTGCATCCTGCTAACAAACATTCCTCTCATCCCTTCTTTTTTCTCTGAATGAACTGCAACAATAGAACTGTTAACCAGAAAAGCACTTTGCATATCATTCTCATAATGCAAAGAGATGCTTACCTTCTAAAGACTTGAGGAGGGTTTTTTTAAGAGGGAAAATAATACAGATGCTTTATTGCTGCACTTCAGCATCCCTCTTCCTGTAGCAGTTTACTGGTAATACAGATCCTCCACCATTTTCTGGTCACATGACTAGTGGTACTTCTAAATAAGGATGATCACCTGCCTTCGGGTAGCCTGCTGTATGTACCAGAAACCACAGCCACTCTGGTTGGGTGAATGAGAGAGAGCTGAATGGAGCTTTATCTGTGGAAAATATTTTTGTAATGGTCCTGCGGAGCTCTGTCACAGTATCCCCAAACTTTTATATGGGGAGTCAGTTGTCTGTTGTGAAAAGCTGCTCGCTGTTTCATTTCAAAGCCTGAGGAAAGCTTGCAGTGAGAGATGAGACAAAAGTTCATATGGATTCAGCTCATTCCAGCCCTCATTTTTGTTTGCCTCTTGTGGTTATATAACACACACAGATTCAAGCATGCTTTAGATGACTTGTTTCAGTTTAATAGTTTAGTTATGAAAATGTAAATATTATTAAAACCATCATATGGAGCAGGGTGTGCTCAATAAAACAATATCTCAGGGGCTTTACTAAAGGCTCTATGCTCTCCTCTGAGAGCACAGGAGGTGGGGAACCTGCACTTGCAGGAAAGGGAATTCTTCCCCTGGAGCATCGTGAGCCTGGTTCTGTGAAAGCCCCATTGGGGGCATGAAGAACAGGAGTACTTGTGGCACCTTAGAGACTAACAAATTTATTAGAGCATAAGCTTTCGTGGGCTACAACCCACTTCTTCGGATGCATTGGGGGCATGGTCTCCTTGTGCTTCCAGTATTACAGAGAAGGAGAAAAAGAGGGGAGTGGGCTGGGCTTTTCTGGATTTTTCCCTCACAGTCCTGGAGAGAGGGGGGACACAGGAAGTCAGTAGCCCCTGAGGCTGTATTAACTTCAGCTGGCTTGTGAAACTCCCCTTTTGGCCAGATTGTAAGTATTTAGGGGTGTTTCCACAATCAAGCCCATAGACCGCAAGCATCTTGGGGCACAGGCCTGCTATTTTTTTTAATTTGTCTATAAATTCCTTGCACGCCTACAGCACTTCATGAAAAAAGATTCAGACATTGTCATCTTGTGCTGCATTTGAATCAGTATTCCAGCAGTGAAAGATCTTGGATTCCATTATCAATCTCCTGAGTAATCAGCCCTCCTCACTTACCTTTTAAAGATAGCAGACAACTACTGAGCGTTTAAAGAGATATAAAACATGCTCCCTCTCAAAGAAGATGTTGCTGTAGAAATGTGATTAGTAGTGCTGCAGCCAGTGTAACAGTTCTGAAAATCAAGTTCCTTTATGATTGTTGGTGGGATTGTTGGGTTTTGTATTGGTTTGGTTTGGTTTTGGTTTTGCTAGCAGACTTCCAATATGTCTGAAATTTTAATCTCATGTTATGCTGGGCACTTAGGAAAAAAAATATCCATAGTAAAAAATACAAAATTATGCTTCTGCAATGATAGACAAGGTGAGTGAGGTAATATCTTTTATTGGCCCAAACTTCTGTTGGTGAGAGAGACAAGCTTTTGAGCCACACAGAGCTCTTCAGGTCTGGGAAAGGTACTCTGAGATTACCTCACCCACACTGTCTCTCTAATATCCTGGGACCAACATGGCTACAACTACACTGCATACAACTTCTGCAATTATGTCATTATTAACCTGATAATCACACACCACAATGAAATTAGAAATGTAATAAAAGCTAAGTCTCCAATACTACAATTAAATCCCCTGTGCCAAGCCCCACTGACTTCACTGGGACTCACTGCCAGAGTGAGGGTCAACCCATGTGGATCAGATTGCAAGAATGGGGTCAGCATTGTTAATGCTTTGAGCTGAAATTGAGTACAGCTGATCTACAGTGAACAGAACGTAGTACATTTACTCAGAAAAACTAAGGTTGGATAGGAGGGGGAGTTTTTTGTATAACAGATGCGCTTTAGCAACAACCTACATTCAGAATAATTTTATTGTTTTTACTTTAGAAGATCTATGATCTGTGTTTCCTGAATTAAATAAAAGGTACAAGTCACAAAGTGAGTTAGTAACAGAATAGCTGTCCAGGTCTTATTAAAAGCTGGTTATAAAATACTTGTTGTGTGGCATGCAGTAAATAATAAATCTGTTTTTTTACAAAAATGGGATTATCACCATATTGGCTTCTGCTATTTTTTAAAATCTGGCTCTTCAATGCAAAACTGGCATAAAATTTTAATTATTTTCCAGCATCCAAATGGTAGTGGAAAATATAGTATCACCTCAAAACTGGCAACAAAAAGATAGTTGGCATGGCTTGCTGGGTCACAGGAAGTGTGGGGGAATAAAGGATGTTAAGAAAGCTAAGTGTGAAAAATAAGTTTAATTATTTCCATCAAGTTAAAACTTCAATAATTTAATTCACTGTTATTAAATTGGAGTGATGCAGAAAATACTGGAAAAAGGAAATGCTTGAATGAGGTGAATTATGTATTTACTAAAGTGCCTTAAAATGCATCCAGGCTGGGTATGCCTGTTTCATTCTTCTACTTTCATAGAAGTAACTTTGCAAATGATGATAGCATCTTTGCAAATTATGAAATATCATTAAAAAACATATAATGAGTAAAGCTGGGTAGGAATAGTTTTCCCATCCTGGGAAAAATTGAGGTTTTGAAACATTTTCCTGTCTCAAATAGGGGTGAAATATCCAAATCTCAAAAAACAAAAACTGAGAACCAATAATCTGGGGGAAAAATCAGTTTGGGTCAGTTGAAATATTTCATTTTGATAATTCTGAAACATTTAATTTTGATTTAAAAAAACAGCAAATACTATAAATTAACTTACATTTCAAAACAAAAAGTTATTTTGAATCAAAACATTGACTTTTTTTTTTTAAATGTCCAGATGGGATGTTCTGACAAATTCAAAAGTTTGTCTTATTCAGAAGTTTTTCAACACAGGAATTTTGTCAAAACTTACCCTTTCCCATGCACACTTTGTGTTTTGCTGAATCGGCATTTTTGAGAGAACAATTCCGGACCAGTTTTTATGACAAGTCCATTGTGGCATCCTAATGGCAATTAATATGGTAAGGTATAAGGGTCTGGGACTTTGCCAGATTTAGTACCTGTAAAGCACCATGCACATCCACAGTGCTGTTTAAATAATAATGAATAACAATGCCAGTAGTAATAATGTGCTCTACCATGTGTCAGACCTGGGTTCAAATCTCAGTTCAAGTCTCTAATCCTATATTTCAGCAGGGACTGGAAGTACTACTAAAGCAATATGCTCAGTCCCCAGAGTGCCTAGCATTGCTGTAGAGTGACACTGATCAATTAAGGAACAATTGTGGTAGGAGTGAATAAAGTCCTGTCCACTTCTCCTCAGGTTTCAAGATGATGGCTTTGAGATCTCCCTAGGGAGAGGCTGGCCTATAAAGCAGCACGGAGGCAGAGGACTACTATGCAGAATACTGAAGAATCCAGCTGTTTATGATTACAACAAATGTAAAAAAATATTTTTTTGCTTAATAAACATAATGGGCCAGATTCTCTGTTGGGCCCAGATTGTGCTGACACAGCAGAGACGGGACACCAAGGGTCCTGCTGGCCTTCCTGATTCTCTGCCCGACCCTGGCCTTGGGTTCACACTAGAGCAGCCTGAAGAAAAACATCTGCGGTGAAATCCTGAAGTCACTTGGAGTTTTGCTATAGACTTCTTTGGGATCAGTGTTTCACCTTAATGTTGGATTTTGGTATATGAACTTTAAAATGGGTGGCCTAAGTCACTAATGGCTTTGACATTATATTATGTGCATTTGACTAAATAACACAGCCCATTTTCAAAGTTTCTTGAATTTGTCTACACTAAAGGGCTCAGAAGGGCAGAATTGACCCAAAGCCCTATTATTCATGAAATAGTCACAATTCTTTTCCTCCTCGGTATTTTACGATCTCTGTTCTCTGCTAATATAAACACAGGCTCTCTCAGTCAAGATTTCCTGTACTGTTTACATGGCATAACAATTTGACCCTTTCTCTGAAGAGTGATGATGGTGACTGGAGGAGGGCAAAAAAAAAACCCTTCCACAGGAATCATGTTACAAATGAGAGGAGGGCCTGGAATCCTCCTCCCTGCAGAGTACTGTGGGTTGGGGTAGAGAAGGAGCTGAAGCCTCCCCTGTGGAGAATGGAAAAAAACATTTCAGGGGAAAATGCAGATTCAGTAACACTGGAATGTTTTCCAAATTTGTATCAATTTTGCCAACTTCTCATTTCTGGGGAAAAACACACCAAAACTCCCCCCAAAATTGAAATGTTTTGTTTTCACATTTTCAGAATGAAACATTTTGATTTCTCAATTCAAAAGCACTTTACATTTTGAAATTTCCTTTAACTTTTTAAATTCTTTTTAAACATTAAAAAATGTTTTAAATCAAAACAAAGTGTTTTGTTTTGGGCCAAACAAAATGTTTTATTTGACCCAAAATGATTATTTTTCTTTTTCAGAATTGCTAAAGAACTAAAAAAATCTATTATTTTGCCCAGCTCCCCTTCTGTCCTGCTCCCCTTCCCATATACACCTGATTCTATTACTGCTCTCACCAATCCTGACTCCTCAAACAGCCCCTTCCTGGTGTTCACGATCCCTTCTCCAGCTCATTCTACCCCTCTTTTCCGCCTCCCACAATTCATCTTCCTATCTGCCTGCCTCTCCAGCAGCCATTCTAGCTTCCTTACCTCTTACTCAATTCTCCTTGTTCCCTAGACTGAACCATGCTTTTATTCCTGCCCCTACATCTCCTCCCCCTTCACCCTTCCATTCTGCCTCAGCCTTTTTGGTTTGTTTGTTTTGGGGTTTTTTTACATCATCCCCATCCTTTAGCTTTTTTTGCTACACCTCTTCTGTTCCACCAGACAGCCCTCTTGAGGTCCATGTCTATCCTGACCTTTGAGCTGCATAAATTCTTTTACCCACTGGGTTCTTATTCTTAAATCTACTTCTAATCCTCAACTATCCTGACATGTGGTAAGGGGAGGAGGCGGATGCAAGGAGTTTATGACACAAAAACATGAAGGGGAAACAGAGACAATGAGGGCAGAGTCCACCGGCCGGGGACAAACAGGCGCAGGGCTATCACTGGGAGGGTCTCCATGCTTCTATATATTGTTCCAGTACCTATAATTCCAGTGCTTGTGAGATGAAACCTCTTTCCTCGAGAAATACTCTTATAATTTCTCACCACCACTATCTACCATACATGCAAACATACCTGGGATGATGCCTACAGTAGAGCTGGGCAAATTTTTTTGGTTGAACAGTACATTTGCTGAAAAATGTAAATCAAATTAGGCACATAGTTTCGTCCGGATAAAAAATGGAAAAAAAAATAGAAAAAGGTGAAATGTTTTGTTTTGATATTTTTAAATGAAATATTTTGACTTTTTCTTTTGCAATTTAGCTAGATGTATTTTTTTGAAAGAGTAATAAACACCTGAAAACATAACAAATTAAAACAAAAAATGGAAACAAAAAATGGAAAAATAATTGGTTTTGTTCAAAGAAAATGTTTTGTTTGATCCAAAATACTTTTTTTTGTTTGTTTTGGCAAGAAAACATTTTTTTTTCAGTTTCAGTTCAAAACTAACAGTTTTTTTTTTAATTGTTTTTTAATTTTTCAGTTTAGCCACCAAACTGGAAAATCAATTTTTCTCTCAGCTCCAGCCTACAGAGCCTCTTCCAATGACTGCTGCTGCCTTCAGAGGAGAAGCGGGAGGGGAAGGCCCAACCCCAAAACACAGATGGGGGCAGGAATATACTTCCAACAATATTTTACAGCCTTTCTAAAAATGACATATTTTACAAACATTACCTCGAACACGCACAGAAGAGTGGTTATATATAAGCTAATACCACCATCTATTGTGCCCCAGTCCTTAATTACTGTGGCACTATCCAGTTTCATATAGTTATGTAAGATGAGTTACTCTGCCACAAAAAAATGACCTTCAGACTCAGGAAATTTTACTGTTGGCATCATATCAGCACTAGCAGAGAAAGATGTTATTCTAGACATCCTAGACCTGTACAGTACTCCATGAATTTTTTCTTTTGAAATTAGTCATTCTTGGCTGTTCACGTAAGAAAAGCCATACAAAAAGCTATTTTCTTTCCAATGAGAGCGACATTAATAATGTGCTATCAGATCTTTTTGCATTTTACATGAAGCCAAATAAATGCCAGGACTTATTATTTCTAGTGTTCAGGTCTTATTGACATTGGTTTATGGTCTTTCTTACATATTTTAATGCCAGAAATAATTTTTTTAAAAGATTCTGTGAATGAGGTCAGTCCTCCCTGTGTTATTACATTTCTTATTGCTTCTGTTTTTCTGATATTGATGTGGGTGTCTCAAGGCAAGGCAGTAGGGAGAGGACCTTCATGGCCTACTACAGACCCTCTCGCAACCTGCTTGACCCTTCTACCAACTCTTGTCAAGGAATTTGTTCATCTGCCATTAGGAAGTGACAGGACAGTGACTGATTCAAGGAAGGGGGACTTCAAGTTTTTATGTCTTGTTTTTATTTATTGTCTCTCATTCATAATTTCTTCCCCAACAAAACAGTCAAACCGACTACATTGAATTTTCATAGCTGAACTGTCAGACAGTTACTGGAGGAGGGCAGACAATTATGTAACCTGCATTTTCTCCTTCCCCTCATTCTACCAATTCAAGGCCTTGATTCAGCAATCGACCAAAAAGAGAATATCCGTAGGTTGTTCCTGTATATGAGTACATGGATGTTCTTGTGGCAGTATCTTGTGCTAACCAACCAGTCATTGGTTTAAGAAATTTGTGCTCCTCTGCTGCTTTAAACTTTATCCTCTAAACAGGATATTTATTTCAGACAAAGGAGCAGCCCCCAGAGGGATTTCATGCTGGAGCAAATTAAAGAAATATTTTTTCTTTTTTAATGTGTCACCAAAATGTGTATAAAAGAGTCCCTAATGACACACGCCAAATCAGAGTAGTTCCCAAGTTGCTGATTGCTCAATTTATACAACAGGCTTAATAAAATGACTATAGGACCTTGTAAATAATTGTTCCCATATGTGTTTTGTCCCTTTCCATTCGGCAAATATATGTATATGTGTTTTTAATACAGCAGCAGCCTAACTGGCTCACTTTCCTTTACTTCTTTGGGCCTCAACATTAATACAGAGAACAGAAATACCCGGAGCTGTGGGAAAGGCACTTGGTATTTAGCTGTGACTGCAGAGCCAGAGGGGGAGAGTAGACCCGTATAATAGGGGGTGGCCACACTAGAAAAATTTGATGATAGTCATCTTATATCAAGAGCTAGCATCAGTGTTGGTACAAGTTGCTACTGTAGACAGAACTCAGGTAGTTTTACCACTGTGGGCAGGGGTGCTGGAACAATTTGTATAGTGGGGGTGCTGAGAGCCATTGAACCAAACTGTAAACGCTCTATATGATGGAAACCACTTTGTCAGGCACTGCGGCAGCACCCCTAGTTCCAGCACCTATGGCTGTGGGTATGTCTAGCTAGACTGCAATTCCTAAGTGTGATTGCAGCTTGAGCTGACATACCTGAGCTAACTAATTCAGCTAGCTCGGACCCAAGAATAGTAAAGCCACTGCAGCGTGAGCTTCAGCATTGGCTCACCCTGTAATTACCCAGGGCTCCAGACGGGCTAGTACAACCCACACTAAAGCACATGCTGCTACAACTTCACTGCTCCAGGACCAAAGATAACTAGATTAAAGCTAGCTCAAGTATGTTGGTTCAAGCTACAATCCCACCCTTTGATTGCAGTCTAGACATACCCTGTGCCACACAAACATACTCTGAAAAGCCTGAGCCTTGCCCCTATTAGCACTTACCCCATTGCTACCACTGGTAGTAGTTGCTGTAACAGAGGGCCAGATTTTCAAATGCTCAGAACCCACAATTGGGCTAGACTTACAAACGAGTTCAGCATCCAATATGCTGCATTTCTTTGGAAATCTGGCCCCCTGGGCTCCTAAACAGGACTGAGACCTTCTGAAAATTGGGTTCCAACAGAGGGTGCTGAGCACTTTGATAAATTCAGGCCTATAGGGACTCATTTTTCTAGTGTCTGTGTAAGACCAGAATCAGCCCCCATATTTTGAGGAATCTCACCAAAAAGTTAGTTGTTTAGTGTTTGCTTCTTCAAAAATTTTCTCAGATCCACAGGGGTGACAGAAAAATAACAATTAAAAATGGATATTTAGAATTATTCTCACTTCCTGTGTGAAGACATTAACACCACTGAGTTGTGCAGGCATGGCATGCGAGAAGCCTGGGATGCTGTCTCCATGTAATTAATCAGGGTGACTTAAGCAGGGCCAGCATCTGGCAGCTTTTAATTGAAAATGCTTTTAGTGGGAGGCTAAAGAGCCTACAGCTGACTTGCGCTTGTGAAACTAACAAACCCACACCTTTCTTAAGTAACCCTTCCAATTTGTTGTCCCATTTGGACATCTGTTATGAAAGTCTCAAGGTCAAGCACTGGGACAGAATTTCCATTGCTTTACTTTTTTACTGAACAGAAATTGATAAGCACCAACCTTCTCTGCCTTCAAACCTCTTCTGAAGATTTGCTTCTTCCTCTATGGCAATAAATGCTAACCGGTATCAGTTAAACTACCATCATTCTCAATACATTCTTGTGCTGTCCATCTATAGACTATAAATAATTTGAGATAGGGACAGTGTCTTCTTCCTTTATGTTTTGTACAGCAACAAACAATGTTTGTTCTTCAAAAAACTAAGGCGCCAAGCCTGCCAAAAATTTATGCAGGTGCTTAACTTTCAGCATGCAAGTAGTACCATTGAAGTCAAATGTGTGCAGGATCAGGGCCTACACTTAGAATGAAACCAATGTTTATCTGAGATAAAAAACAAAATAGCTGAAGTATTCTACAGAAGGTTTTTTTAACCATGTGTGCATTGAAACAGAACAGGAGAGGGAGGTTTCTTTAACTTGTCTGGAGGGAAAAAATCAGTGAGGGAACTATTGAGATTCTGAGATTGCCAACATTAATCTTAGACAGACGAGGTGGGTGAGATTATACCTTTGATTGGACCAACTTCTGTTGGTGAGATAGACAAACTTTTGAGCTTACACAGAGCTCTTCTTCGGGTCTGGGAACCATACTCAGAGTGGTGTCACCGCTATATACAAGCCTTGTCTCTCCAATAGCTTGGGATCAACACGGCTACAAAAACACTGTGTACAACATTAATCTTATTCAAATGTGATTTGTTTTTGGCCAGCAAATTGTAGTTGTTTGGTATATTATATGCTGTCAGTACATGCAATTATCAGTGTACGCTGCCGCAGTAATGCATGCAGTGCTTCTTGAAAACAGGCTGACTGTCAACACTGCTGCTTGTTAGTGAAATTTTCAGGATGCCTAAAACAACAAGTGAACCAATTATAGCGGGGTAATGGAAGTTCTAAATGTCATCAAGCACTCTGTTTCCAATTAAGTCCCAATGCTGGTATGCAATAAAAAATATCCCTCACAGGGGCAGTATCTAGCATTTCATATGAACAACTTCCCCATTAAAAAAAAAAAAAAATGCCACCAAACTGCAGCTGTAAAGGGGCAAAGCAAGAACAAGCCAATTAAATCCTTTTATTTGATTCCCAAAAAGAAGCTTCCCTCACACTTCCCAGGATCCTTACTTTGAAAAACAAAGTGAGGGACAGGTTTAGTTACAGGACTATTGTTTTAAAATGGTGGAGTAGGAAGGGGACCCTAACAGGAATAAGCCCGGCCCACTCCTGTGACATCAGAAAGGGAGACCCCTAGGATTCCATCCCTGCAGGAGCAGGAGGAAAGCAAACTCTTCGGCAGCTGTGAGGCAGGGGAGTAGGCACAAACACCCTAAAGACAGTTGTGGAGCAGATAGAAGACAAAGGAAGTACCTCCACCCCCAAAATACTGCAATAGTTGGTGCAGAGGAGGGTAGTCACCAGCAACTCCCTCTCTCCCTAGAGATACTCAGCAAGGAGGGAGCAGGCATCAGTGGTAGACACAAAGAGCTGTGTGCAACAAACATCATTTTCAGATTTCCTCAGCTATCACTCTAGTTAGAGTGAGAAGAGACGCAGGAAGGGAGCACTGCAGCTGCTTTCACTGGCTCTTGGAATCGCCCACGTGAGCTTTGAACTCCCTCACTCTCTTTCCTCTGCATGTAAGGAGGATTGCTTTTTCACTTCCTACAGGAGGGCAGCCCTTTGCTTACTGCCAGAAAGGCAGAAGAAATGAAGGAATTGTGTCTGACTAGCCCCCATATTTTCCTCCAGTCTCTCCTCCCTCTTGACAGAATTATGGAAATAATCCTTCCCTCCAAATCCCATCTTTATTGCAGCACCTTGCAGTCAGGTGGGGCTTGATGCTGTCCTCCCAGCTCTCTGCTGGCTGACTGTAGCAGATCCTACTCTTGTTTATCCTCTTCTACCCTCCCCCATCACAGCTGCTTCAGATTCAGTCTACCCTGGGGAGACTTTCTCTGAGACATAGGGTATGTCTACACTGCGAAGTTGTCGACAAAACTTTTGTCTTTCACTGGTACTTAAAAAAGCCCCCCTCCCCCGCGAAAGACAAAAGTTTTGTTGATGCAAGTGGCAGTGTGAATGCGGCTTTGTGCTGCCGACAAAGCTAACACTGCTCGCGAAGCTGGAAGTTTTTTGTCGGCAAAAGTGCCGACAAAGTACCGACAAAGAGCGTTTACACACGCTGACTTTTAATGACAAGGTACACAGCCTTGTTGCGAAAAGCTGCGTGGTGTAGAAAAGCCCATAGACTGGGATTGGAATTATTCCTGTGAGGGAAAGGTAATCCCTGGGGTTCCTATAATCTCCTTCAAAATTATGAAACAATTTTAAATGGACCCACTTTGGGGTATCACTAACCTAGGCTCTGTTTGTTACAAAAGGAGAGAGAGAAATCCTATAAATACAACTAATACTTTATTTTTGAATGTTGTCACCTTTGTATGACCCCCATCTATTTAAATAACACTGACCATAGTTTCCTAGAAGATTCTCATAAAGAGAGTGTGTGGGCGTTTCCTTACCCTGATACTCGATTTAGTTCTCTTTCACTGTTGAGAAATTCTGTTTCCTCCTCCATTTCTTGTTCAGTTACCATGCCATCTCCAGGATGCTGCTGTGAATGCACTTCCCATATACCATGACCACCAACAACCTGCAATAAAAGAGCATCTGTCCTTATGATGCTTGAATTCTTGTCCTCCCTCATCAGACTGTCTAAGGGAGAATATTCCTCTTGTTCAAATGATTTGTGAGGGGTTTTTTTTAGCTGAACTCCAGACTGTTTGTCATGGATCAACTCCTGGTCTAAAACTGTTTCCAGTTCTTTGACAGAATGTCCAGACCCTGAGTCCATTGTTTCTGTCCTGCTTGAAATTTCTTCAGGCGATATATCACTGGTTTCATTTTTGCCCAGCACTGTCCAACCGTGGTCTTGCACAGGGCTTTCAGGGGATCTCTTTTCATCACCCAGTCTTTGAGGCAAAACAGAAGGACTTTTCTCTGCTAAATGTAAAGAACCCCATTCACTACTCAAAAAAGATTGCTCTTTACTTTCATTTATTATGGAGATTGACTGAAACATATCCGAGGAGCCTGCTGAAAAGGCTTCATGAGACTCTGTTTGTTCAGCCACATTAGCTTCTTGAAATACAAAATCACTTTCCTTTGTTTCAAGGATATCCTTCTTCACAGATCCATTTTCTTCAGCAGTAACAAGGATGTAATCCATCTCTAGTGCAGTCTGATCTTTGTTCACCCATGTCCTCATATCTTCCTTACTCTCTGTACTTGTCAGTTCAGGGCTCTCAGTGGAATTTCTTCCATTTCCCTCAGTATAAAGGGAATCACTGGCAGCTTCTAAAATGAAAAACAAACAAAATTTTAGTTTTAGCAGTTAGCAATTATTGTTTTTCAAGTGAGTCCTGTAAAGTAAACTCATTTTTATTTGCTTTTGATAGCCTATGTTCTGTGTTAATTTATTCTTGAATTTTATATTTATTATTATTATTATTATTATTTATTTTGTGGTAGTGCCTAGAGGCCAGTGAGGCTGGGGTCCTTTATGGTAGGCATTATACAAATATGTGGTAAATGACTCTCCCTCCTTTAAAGTTTCAGTTTTTGATCTAGCTACAATGAAGAGAATACAGGTCTTTCCAAGGTCCAGAGTTTCAGGAAGACACATGTATTCCAAATGCCATTCAGTTAAAGTCTCACCATTCAGTAACTATACTGAATCTTACTGTTCAGTAGCAATACTCTTTCTCAGACATTTACTACTTTGTGCCATTAACTTATTTTATTAGACAGTGCATAATTTCTTACCATTGGGTGATCCTGTGTCTCCACCTGCTGGTGAATCAGTATTACTTGTTTTTGCTTCATGTTCTAATCCTTTCAAGGTATCAGAGGATTCAGGCATCACTTCAGACTCTACTGGTAAAGATCCCAATGCATGGTCTTCCTGGTGGCACTCTGCAAATGTGTCAAATGACTGATCTTTGATAATGCTGTCTTTGGTCTCTAAAAAGCCCATTTTATCTTTTTGAGGAGTAAGTGGAGATAATGGCATTTCCACCGAAACATTGCCAGAAAACTGCTGCTTTAATGAAATCTCCTTTCCTCTCTCTCTGCTGCCAGTGGCTTCTGTATTAAATGATACATCAGATGGAGAAGAGTACACCCCTGGTGACTGTTCATTAGGTGATTCTTTAAACCAAGGATTATGACTATCAAGCAAATTTTCAGGTGCTTTTACTACATTGTCAGCATGCTGACTAACTGCAGCATCTCTATCATTATCATCCAATGAGGTTTTTAAGAAGAGTGTTTGTCCGCCAGTTGCATCCCTTTCTACTGCTACTTTGTGTTTATTCTCTAATATTGTCAGTTTGCTCACTTCACCTAATGACTGGATGTTAGTGATTGAGGTATTGGAGCTATTTTCTAGACCAGTCTCATTCCCATCAACACACATGTCTGATATTTCTACTTTATCAGTAGTCACTGCTGTATGGTCAATAGCAGGAATTTGGCCAGTTTCAGCTGAGACACTCAGATCTTTTATGCTTTCTTCTGAATTATCAAGGGGAAAGAAAGCAGTGGCAACTACATGTCTCTGGGAGCGAACTACATTGACTGAAGCTGCAAGATTATTATTTTCATAGCAAGTATCTTTAAGATTTAAGGAAGCCATTCCCAAATCTTCAGCAGAGGAGCCTACTGAATCCATTAGTTCAACAACTGGTTTCTTTTCTAAATCAGATTTTTTCAAGATATTTTCCTTTCTGAACTCAGAAGCTTCAAAAGCTTTCGGAGATATTAGCTGATCAATCTGTGTTCCATCATCATTTTCTGGACTATTTCTATCAGGAGATGTCTCTACTTTGTGAGTTACTAATTGCTGTTTAAAATCAAAGTCTGCTTCTTTGCTTATATTTGACATTGTGAGAACCAACTGACTAACTTCTCCTCCAGCCTCAGCCAACGCATGAGTAGATTGTGAAGATGCATGCTTAGCTACATATTCATGGCAAACATCAGGCCTGTTTGAGGCCTGTGAACTGCTGTCTTGGTCACAGTGACTTAATATATCAGGATTTTCACCATCAGCTTTCAAAATAAAAAGCTGTTCAGTATCAGTCCACAAATCAGGATCTACTGAGAATAGCTGATTACTTTCCGGAGTCTTGTCCTGTAAAGTATATGGGGAACATGTAATTTGGGGAACTTCAGCTAATTCATTCCATCTCAGGCTTGACTTTTCTATCAGTTTTTGGGATGAGTCATTTGCAATGAAAGCATTTTTGGGGGAGCTGCAGACTTCTAAAGTTCCACTGGTATTCCATTGTTCTTGAACAAATAGATCTTTATTTGAAGTGTTCAGTATTACATCCACATTATCTCTTGAAAGATCAAGTATTAGGTTTTCCTGGACAAATGTGTTTGGCATATCTGGTTGCCACTTTTCTGAAAAAGGATTTTTAGAAGTATCTTGATCTCCATCAATTGTGACAAAAGGTTGCTCTTTTAAATCCCTTTCTTTCTTACCCAGTGCCAGTGGATCAGACAGTTTAAGCTGTACAATATCTGGATCAATTTGACTCTCGTGAATATTCCCGGAATGCACTATACTTTCATATTTCTCTTCATTAAAGTACAGAGGGGGAGACTGATTTGCGTGGCTACCTGGATAAGCAGGATATGCATCTTTTAGTCCTTCACTTTGTACTGGTGCTCCCCAGGCATCAAGCTTAATATTTGCTAATTGATCAATTTCTAAACCATCATCTGAATTAGAATATTGCCCTTCTGTTGGCTTGTCTTTATGCGGTTGTGAATTCCACCATTCTGAATTGTCATCCGGAAATCCAAATGTTTCAATGGTGGACCTTTGATTTATTTCAGAATCAGCTTGCAATGATATATTCCATGTATCTGAATTCTTTGAAGAATATTCTTTGTTATGTCCTGCTGCAGAAGTTGGGGCAATATAGTAATCCATTGTACATGAATTCCAAACATGTGGATGGTCTGGATTTTCATGGAAAGTATTCACTTGAAATTCTCCCTGACTTGTTTCCCAACCGTCTAAATATTCAAAAGCTTCACATGTATCATTGTTAGTTGTGTTTAAGTGTATAATATCCTGTTCCATTGATATATTCCAAGGTTTTACATTTTCAGAGTTTTTATTTAAGATGGCCATCTGAACCTCTTTATCCAGTTCAGTTTCAGCATCTAAACTGTCTTCAGAACTCACTGCATTGGATTGTGCATAATCATGTTCTTTAGTTTCAGAAACTTTATGCTCATTTGCTTGATACTTGGAATCTATCTCTATCACTGCCTGAGGTGCCTCTGAATTTTCAGAATCCTCATTTGCTTCAGGACTTGATATAGAAGATACTGTATCATCATTTACGTGTGCATTCCAAAGATCTAAATTTTTAGGAACTCTGTGATCATTGCTCTCTTCAGATTCTTCCTGACTTTTATTCTCAAAGCCCCCTTTTTCAGGAGCTTTTTCTAATTTATCATTGGTGATATTCCAAATGTCTTCACTTTCTCTGTGATAGGTAGCTGGCATGCTTCCCCAAACATGCACATTTGCAGAGGCATCACTTATATCAGGACTTGTGGCACTGGACTGTGTATAATCATTTGTTGAACCACTACATACATTATCCTCTTCACAATCACTTTTGATTTGTGTATCTCCTGGAAGGCTACTCATGGTGTTTGTCATTTCAAGAACCTCACTTGTCTCAGGACTTCTTCCAGGAGACTGTGTATCTTCACATGTGTGTGAATTCCAAACACCTAGAATTTGGGGAAAATCATGATGAGATGTGATGTCAACATATTCCTCATCTGGAAGTTTATTCCCAGATTCTAAACCTTCAGAAGCATCACTTCCCCCAGAATCCATTTCATGTGATAATGAATTATCCATAATAGACATATTTGTAATGTCAGGCACTTCAGCAGATTCAGAAGAGGGATTCACTTGAATTTTAATCTGCAGAGTCTCACTCATGAAAGGTGTTTCATGAGCATCACTTATCTCTGGACTATGTTCAGAAAAACCTAATTCAAAACTGCAGATGTCTAAATTGCTAGGAACTTCCTCAGATAAACTCTCTTGAGCGTCTCTTAACACCTCCGATGCTTCATTTATCAAAGGACTTGATGCAACTGATTGAGAGCTACTCTTCACAGACTCATTCCAGATATCTAGATTTTCAGGCACTGTAGGAGAATGATTTTCTTGGCTATCCTCGCCTCTGTTATAACTTTTAGAGGCACTTTTCATCTCGGGACTTGTTGCACTCTCTGTAGCAGTACTTTCCTTATCAGTATTTGTAGGAAGTGACTGTGATATATTACTATGGCTGTAATTTTGTGGTTGACAGAAATCTAAATGCCCAGAATGTCTTTCTTCCTCAGGACTTGTTGCAGAAGATTCTGCATTGTTCTGCAAAGGTCCTTTCCTCTGTTGCTGATTGGCAGGGTTAGACGAACAAGAAAAGGGCATATTTATTTCTGATTTCTCTGTTTCTAAAGCCTTGTAAATGTCACTGTTCCTTATTTTTTCTGGTGAGTTAGGAATTTCAGATGTTGATGTACTTTCTTCTGAATCTGTTATACATGATAGTTTAGATAACACTGATGGTGACACTCTGTTATCTTGCATGGTTGTGTTCCAAACATTGCTAATGGTTAGCTGTCCACTCATCTCATCCATTCTTTTATATTCATCTATTCCTTGTTGAGAAGTACCAGAGATACCATTATTCTCCCATCCTGCCTGATGATTCTGCTGAAGGTGTACACTCCACAGATTCAACTGTGGCTCTGAAAGCTGAGTTCTCACCTCTGAATCTTTATTAATGCTTCCTTGTACTTGCCCATTAACTGAAACCTCATTTTCTAAGTCACTTGCTTTCAAGTCCAAACCATTACCCATCTCTGAAGTTCTTGCAGATAACTGTGTATCCCCAAGGATGACCCTGTTCCGTATTTCTACATTTTTTTCAGCTGCAGTTGGTCTGGTATTCAATCCACCATGTGGCTGAGATAAGTGGTTGACTGTTTGATTATAAACCTGCATGACTCCAGTGTCCTCAGAACTAGAATAACTTTCACTGATATTCTCATCAGCTGAAAAATACTTAGTAGCTATTTGTTCTGAATTCAGTGAAACTGTACAAGTGTTTGGAAGAGCAGTAATTTCAGAGTTTTCTGCTTTTAACTGACTGACATTATTAAGAGACACATTCCACATTTCTGTGTTTCCTGAGCTTAGAAAAGGCATGCTTCTAGTGGATGGTTGTGGTAATGATTCCTTATCTGTTTCCTCCAATATTTTAGGTTCATCTGAATTTGAGTTAATCACTTCATCAAAAATTGTTTCTTTGTCAAAATGCTTGTCCTCATTTTCCCTTTCGTCCCCTATAAATGTAGGTGATATGTATGAATCAGATGTTGAATAATTGGTATCTGGTGGAGAAACAACTAAATCGTCACCTGCATTTGATGAACTAAAGTCTGAGTATCTATATGACAAGACAGAATCTTCCCATGGAACCAGAGTTTCTAGTACGTCTTTCTCTCTGTCTTTTTCATACAGATCCCAGACATCCATATTTTCAAATTGTTTTGGTCTACATTTAGTGTCACCTAATACATTTTGATTTTCTATGGCTAGATTTGAATTGTTCTGCACATTATCAATACTGGACTTTGTATTTTCAAATGTGCTGTATTCTTCCACTGGATAAGCTCTCCCTTTGTTCCAGGCTTCTGAAGATACTTCATTGTTTGGGTTTTCAGACTCATTTTCTGCAGTGATGTCTGAAGAATATGAAAGACTAGTTTTGGACATGGCCCAGGCTTCAAGATTCCTCACGGAAGTTTGATCAGTGTCCAGTTTTGGCATACTCCATACATTTTCTGAGGGCTTAGTGCCATCTTCTTGATCAAATTCTGTCCAAACATCATAAGATTTTGCATCGAGTTGTCCACTTTCACCTACACTGTTACACCATGGAGCTGATATCACTGGGGTCAGTTGACTGGACTTCCACAAATCAGTAAATGCTTCCATTTGTTGTTTTGTCTCCTCTAAAGATGCATTTTGCCCATGTGAGTGTTCAGTGGTTTTCTTCTGTAGCTCTAAGCTATGTTTATCTAGGACAGGGTTAAACTGATTCTCCCACAGACCTGTTCTTGAATATTCCATCTGCCTTGGTTGTTTTTGCAGGAATACAGAATCTGAGGCTCTTCTATCAAAGTGCTCCCGAAGTAATGGGCTTGCTTTACGATCTTTCCATGAATCAGGGCTTTGAAATACAGATTCCTGTTCACTTGAACTCCACACATCAGCATTTTTAGAATCTAATTCAAAACCATCCCACCAGCTTCCGTACCTAGCACGTGACTGAGAATAGCTTGCACTATCTATTTCATTAATTTTTGTAATTACATCTTGTGGAAAAAACAAAGGTGGTCCATTATCTAATGGTGAGCTTTCTACAAGACTGTTCATAGGAGTTGGTGGAATTCTTGTTTCAACATTTTTCAACACCCCAGGCGAAGAAGAATCATCTTCCACTAAATCTGTCAAACTTGAAGTTTTTTCAGACAAATCTCCAGGATTTTCTTGCCTAAATTCATCATCAAATTCTACTAAATTGTCTTCTTCATTTGTAGTCATTAGTAAATCGGTTGAATAATTAGCCATGTCATTTTCTGATAGATTTGTCTCATCAAGTTCTTTCTGCACAATAGGTGGTTGTCCTTCTGATGAATCACTATTCAGGAAGAAGTCATCTGCTGGGGAATAATCAACAGAATGAGAAGAAGATTCAGATCGAATTGTAACCATAGGTGCTAGATCAAAACTAAAAAGATCAAAGTTATCACTGTTGTTTCTAGATTGAGGTTGTTGTTCTTCTGGTATTGCCCCTTCAGGAATGGGACTATAGGAATCAAAACCTGGAAGGAGACTGTGATGAGCACCTTCTGCAACTGGGCTATCATCACTGAGAAAAACTGAGCTCTCCTTGGAAGACCGGCTGCTTCTAATGGTAGCCAATCCACTGTCTGGACTCACAAGGTCTATATTAACATCAACATGGGCTTGGATAGAGCCATTGAGATCTTGAGGATTTTCTATAAAGTTGACAGAACTGGGCTGTGGTTCTATGTCAGAACCATATAGCTCCATGATACCAGAAGATCCCTGTGAAAGCGGAGCACTCCCAGCAACAGCTTCAGTAGAAGAAGTTCTGCTGTTTGGTACCATTTCTGGCTGTCTCCTGTTAATAACTTCTTTAATTATTAGAAAAATTTGATCACCAGTCACCAAAGTATTGTCTTGGTGATAAACGAGGAATTGGTCACATCCACATTCTAAAGGATCCAGCTCCAGGCAAGGATTCTGACATTCTTCTAATTCACAGCAAATCTGTTGGAAAATACAGTGGTTTCAAAAAGTCATTGTAAGGATAGTTACAAATGTACACTAATAGTATTATTTTATTGCCCACCTATTCTTGTTGGTTGATTTCTCAGCTATCTTGCTTTACCTATCTTTTTAATGAACTTTGAACACACTAATCCCCTTAAACTCAAGAAGATCATTGCATAACATTTATTATTTAATTAACAAATAAACTCAGATTTTTGTTTGTATTCTATTCCCAATGGGGGAAGTACTTATTTAGGCCACTGTCCTGCAATCAGATCCATGTCTGTGAGCTCCTGGGATGGTACAAAGTCTCGTCAAAGTCAAGTGGGCTCCACCCTGGTACAAGGCTCTGCCCATGCAGATCCAGTTGCAGGATTAGCACCTCAGTGTGCACTGCACTTAAAATCATTTAAAAACAAGTCTAGAATACTAAAAATCATTTTCATTTAATAGTAACAACTATATGGTGCTCAAAGATCCAGTGAAATATTTATACTATTCATAACATCAAATCAAAACCTTGAATCAGAACCCTTTCACATTTTGAATAGGTAGCAGGAGTCTGATTTAAATTCCTGGATCTCAACCAATTCCAGTAGTCTGGTTTACAGGTTGGAACCAAAACTAGAAATTTGTTTCTTCCATTTCTGGATTGGATGTGGCCAAAATTACCTTGTGAGATTTTCACCTAAGATGAAGAAAATCTTACAAGATGGGCTCAGAGTGGAGCTCAGAAGCACTTCCTCCATTTTCGACCAAAATTTTTGTTGCTGTTAAAACCTAAACTCAAATCAGAATCCGAACTTTATCTTACATCTAATCCAAATCTAAACATGAAAACAGTCCCTTTGGTTTTTCTCTCATTTATATTGTATATGTGTTCACAACCCAGTGATCAGATTGCTATGCATAGGCCAAAATGAAACACACAATCAAGTTAAATCAACACAAAAATGTTCTGAACATTTTTTAATGAAAAGTCATCTGTATATCCCCTTTCTCTTTCTTTTGACCACTGGATCTTGCTGTATGACTGCTCTGAAACACTGACAAATACAGTAGTGTTTTGTTATGCAATACATAAATAATGCAAGAGATAAAGTGGATGCGGTAATATATTTTATTTGACCAACTTTTGCTGGAAGAAAGAACAAGCTCAAATCTGGGGAAGAGCTCTGTGAAGCTTAAAAGCATCTTTCTCCATTCTTCCATAAACAGAAGATGGTCTAATAAAAGATACTGCATCACCCACTTTAACTCTCTCATATGCTGGGCCCAACATAGCTTCAGCAATATTGAAACATAATAATGCAAAACATAAATAATGCAAAAAGTGACAAAGAGTCCTATGGCACCTTATAGACTAACCAAAAGCTTATGCTCCAATACGTCTGTTAGTCTATAAGGTGTCACAAGACTCTTTGTCGCTTTTTACAGATCCAGACTAACACGGCTATCCCTCTCATACATAAATAATGCAGTCATTCCATATCCATGACAATAAAATGTTGTAGCACCCACACCATCACATGTTAAATGGTTATTCAGTGTTTAACCCATTTAATTATACAACAACTATTTTCAAGCACACTCAGTTCAGGAAGGACAATGTTTCTTTCTTTCTTTATAGTACTTACTTGATTGCATAGCTCTAAGTTTTCTGAGTACACCACTATCTGTCGCTTAGTCTGCTCGTCCTCTGATAAATAGTTGGCCAAAATCACAAGAACATCAAAACCGTATTTATCTATAAATGCTTTCAGGTCACCAGTGATATTCCTATGAAATATGCAATCCTGGAATATGACAAGAAATTATATATTAAAGGATTTGATAGCTTATTCCTAGAACTCATCATCAAAGATATATTGGTTTCCACAAAACTTTTGTTAAGAAGGTTCTGGGGTGAGAGACAGACACTCTATAGCTAGATGGTTAGGGAACTGACCTGGGATGTGGGACATTCTCTGTTCTTTCTGATTTAGAACTGAATTTTTCATCCTACAGCACTCAAAATCAAGAATAACAGAGACTTGACTCTGGGTCTCCCACATCAGTGCTTTAACCACCAGGGTACCTGTGCACACATGCACAAGTCCTTTTTTGTGAAAATATTTGAGAGTTTTTGGTTTTGTTCTGCATTGGAATGAAAACAAATTCTGAAACCTTGAAAGTTTTCATAAAATGGAATTGTCATCCTCCGGGCAACTCTATTTGTTTCCGTTGCTCTTTAGAGTTGAATGTTTGGGCAAGCCATCAACCATGTTAAAGTACAAGTCAGTGTGGTAGCATGGGTATAACTGAGAGCAGAAACATATCCTAATCGTTATAACAACTATCACCAGCCTTAATAAAGTCAAATAACTGTTGTGATTTCAAGAACCATCCTCACAGCATAATTAAAAGACACATTACTTTTCATAATTTTTATTCACCATTTGCAATATATCTACCCTCTTAGAAGTTTGCAATTACCCTTGCCTTACCTTACCTATTAATCTGATTTGTTATTGTAGGGCTGCTTATGAGCAATAGGCTGCTGCAATGTCCAGAATGGAAACAAATGTTTCCGAAAAATTTAGATATAAAGGATTTATAGATTTTTGTCATAATGTTACATTTAAAATAACTATGCTAACAGAATGTTATTAAGGTTGCATAGTCAAACACTGAAAAATTAGGAAAAGCCACATTCAAGTTGCCTGTGCAACTTTAAATTTGTCATAAGAACATAAGAAAGGCCGTACCGGGTCAGACCAAAGGTCCATCTAGCCCAGTATCCTGTCTACCGACAGTGGCCAATGCCAGGTGCCCCAGAGGGAGTGAACCTAACAGGTAATGATCAAGTGATCTCTCTCCTGCCATCCATCTCCACCCTCTGACAGACAGAGGCTAGGGACACCATTCCTTACCCGTCCTGTCTAATAGCCATCAATGGACTTAACCACCATGAATTTATCCAGTTCTCTTTTAAACTCTGTTATAGTCCTAGCCTTCACAACCTCCTCAGGTAAGGAGTTCCACAAGTTGACTGTGCGCTGCGTGAAGAAGAACTTCCTTTTATTTGTTTTAAACCTGCTGTCTATTAATTTCATTTGATGACCCCTAGTTCTTGTATTATGGGAATAAGTAAATAACTTTTCCTTATCCACTTTCTCCACATCACTCATGATTTTATATACCTCTATCATATCCCCCCTTAGTCTCCTCTTTTCCAAGCTGAAGAGTCCTAGCCTCTTTAATCTCTCCTCATATGGGACCCGTTCCAAACCCTTAATCATTTTAGTTGCCCTTTTCTGAACCTTTTCTAGTGCCAGTATATCTTTTTTTAGATGAGGAGACCACATCTGTATGCAGTATTCGAGATGAGGGCGTACCATCGATTTATATAAGGGCAATAATATATTCTCAGTCTTATTCTCTATCCCCTTTTTAATGATTCCTAACATCCTGTTTGCTTTTTTGACCGCCTCTGCACACTGCGTGGACATTTTCAGAGAACTATCCACGATGACTCCAAGATCTTTTTCCTGACTTGTTGTAGCTAAATTAGCCCCCATCATATTGTATGTATAGTTGGGGTTATTTTTTCCAATGTGCATTACTTTACATTTATCCACATTAAATTTCATTTGCCATTTTGTTGCCCAATCACTTAGTTTTGTGAGATCTTTTTGAAGTTCTTCACAGTCTGCTTTGGTCTTAACTATCTTTAGCAGTTTAGTATCATCTGCAAACTTTGCCACCTCACTGTTTACCCCTTTCTCCAGAACATTTATGAATAAGTTGAATAGGATCGGTCCGAGGACTGACCCTTGGGGAACACAACTAGTTACCCCTCTCCATTCTGAGAATTTACCATTAATTCCTACCCTTTGTTCCCTGTCTTTTAACCAGTTCTCAATCCATGAAAGTACCTTCCCTTTTATCCCATGGCAGCTTAATTTACATAAGAGCCTTTGGTGAGGGACCTTGTCAAAGGCTTTCTGGAAATCTAAGTACACTATGTCCACTGGATCCCCCTTGTCCACATGTTTGTTGACCCCTTCAAAGAATTCTAATAGATTAGTAAGACACGATTTCCCTTTACAGAAACCATGTTGACTATTGTTCAACAGTTTGTTTTTCTATGTGTCGGACAATTTTATTCTTAACTATTGTTTCGACTAATTTGCCTGGTACAGACGTTAGACTTACCGGTCTGTAATTGCCGGGATCACCTCTAGAGCCCTTTTTAAATATTGGCATTACATTAGCTAACTTCCAGTCATTGGATACAGAAGCTGATTTAAAGGACAGGTTACAAACCTTAGTTAACAGTTCCGCAACTTCACATTTGAGTTCTTTCAGAACTCTTGGGTGAATGCCATCTGGTCCCGGTGACTTGTTAATGTTAAGTTTATCAATTAATTCCAAAACCTCCTCTCGTGACACTTCAATCCGTGACAGTTCCTCAGATTTGTCACCTACAAAAGCCAGCTCAGGTTTGGGAATCTCCCTAACATCCTCAGCCGTGAAGACTGAAGCAAAGAATCCATTTAGTTTCTCCGCAATGACTTTATCGTCTTTAAGCGCTCCTTTCGTATCTCGATCATCAAAGGGCCCCACTGGTTGTTTAGCAGGCTTCCTGCTTGTGATGTACTTAAAAAACATTTTGTTATTACCTTTGGAGTTTTTGGCTAGCCGTTCTTCAAACTCCTCTTTGGCTTTTCTTATTACATTCTTGCACTTAATTTGGCAGTGTTCATGCTCCTTTCTATTTGCCTCACTAGAATATGACTTCCACTTTTTAAAGGAAGTCTTTTTATCTCTCACTGCTTCTTTTACATGGTGGTTAAGCCACGGTGGCTCTTTTTTAGTTCTTTTACTGTGTTTCTTAATTTGGGGTGTACATTGAAGTTGGGCCTCTATTATGGTGTCTTGAAAAAGCACCCATGCAGCTTGCAGGGATTTCACTTTAGTCACTGTACCTTTTAACTTCTGTTTAACTAACCCCCTAATGTCCCTTCTACATATGCATTACGATAGAGGCTTTAATTATATTATCACATACTATTTTATTCACAGAATTCCTGCCTCATTCAGTGCCTAAACCAATGCTCTTTGAAGTCATGCAATTCTTTCCAAAATAGTGACAGGTTGTAATCTCCAGCAATAGAGATATGTTAACAGGTTCTATAAGAAATAGATATGACACAATGTAGTTTCAAAATTTGTACACAAATTATGACTATCATAATTCACTGAATAACAAATACACATAATTAAGAAGAAGAAAATTGCACCAAATACTATTGGGCTAGATTCTCATTTACTTAAGGCCCCTCTAAACCACGTTGACACTGTAAATGGGCTTTAAAGCAGGTCTAAATATACAAAATTACAGTACAAAATTATGTTGACCTAATTTATGGTGCCGTAATGCCACTGCAGTAATTAAATCGCTTTTGCATGTCCACACTACTCTCCTTGTGTCAGCGGTGAGTGTCCTAACCAGAGTATTTGAATGGATTTAGTTGCCTTATGTCAACCTAACTCTGTAGTGTAGACCAGGCCTTAGATTTTCCAACATAAACCAGGTGTATCTCTTTCAAGTGTTGGTAACAGATACACATGCAGTACTTATGATCTGTCTTTCTTTAGTTCTCAGTTCTGACAGCCACCCAGTGAAATAATGAGCAAAGTCTGAGAAAACATTTGTATTCTTCCCTTATGCTTGTGCTATTTGTATTTGAGATAATTTATTGTTGTCTTCTAGCTAAGCACAATGTCATATGCTGTGATGGTTCTTCTGTTGCTGCTAAGCTATGCTGTCCCTGAATAAACAGTAGTTCATCATCAGTACAGCACAACTGTATATACAGGTTGGCATTTTATTCCCACTCCCAATTCCCCAACCCCCACCTGACTTCTACCTGATAAATTGCTGTTTTGGTTACATGTATACAAATACTATTTATTAATCTGCCCAAACATGTCCAAAAATGTGTTTCATCTTCCCTTAAGTTAAAATTAAAACAAAAAACTCTTTTTGTCAACTGTTTACAAAGTAAAAATATTGTTTTTCTACATTAAAGATGCATGTCCATCTTGCTAGTTGTGTGGTATGTAACAATGAGATTCAATGAGTGTTAGGATTGCTACACAATGAACACTGAGTGTCAGAACAATGAGTGTCACTGGGATTGCTACACCCAAAAAAAGCATCCTATTGTTGGGCATCCATATCAGGTTCCAATAGACTTACATCACAAATAGTGCACAATGGCAAAAAGCCGTGAGAGACTGTGGTGAAATGGTCTGAATTTCCAAAATAAACACATTGCACATCTATTATCCTTTCTGAGGGCCAACTTGGCACATGTGCTGAAAAAGCCCAGCATGCACCTACGGGGGGAGCATGGCCATCTGTCACCTTTTTGCTCCTGGGGGCAGCCAGGGGCCACTGCAGTCTCTAGCATAACTTAGAGCAGCCTCAAGACCACGTAAGTCACATGGGTTCATAAAAATCTCCTAGAGGATTGTATACAGTCTATGACTGCAGTCATGCATCCTATGCCAAGGGGCAGCTGGAAGGTGCTGACAAAGAGCTGGCTATGCAGACTCAAAATCATCTAAGGATTCTCCCACAGCAGGGACTTTTCAGTTTATAGTACCTCCTCCCCCCACCCCCGCCTTTACGCTACTGGAGCAGCATAAAGGGGACTTAACATGGGCCAGAATCTGGCCTGCAGCCTGTTTGTTGGCCATACAAAGTAACATTAGATAATTAGGGCACTAAATTATGTTTCAATCCTGGACCTCATACTAACACTCCTTTTTAGTTTTTATATTGGATTTTTCTCACAGCAGTTGTAAAGGAGTTATTAAACATTCTTTCGAGAATAAATGATCCAGTTTAACAAGAAGCTAAACGAAGATGGATTTGATTGTCAGAATTCCTATCTCCATTGGAGCAGCAAGAGTAGACAGCAGAATTGTCAACAGGCTTTAGACTGAACCACATTACTACAAACAGTGAATGGTCAATATTATACATGTCATTACAGACGCTCTGACCAAAATTGGCCAGGTGCTATATGTTAGATTCATGCTCTGAAGTCTGGAGTCGAGCATTTCTTGTTGACAGTGTCACCAGAGGTGCCAAGGATTGAAAGAAGTATGAGGATGAACTATAAAGATACTATCCCTAGACATTTTTTCTCTCCGGTTCAGGGATGAGCAACACCAGGAGGTCAGTGTGCCCACCATTTGTGGGCCTCTTGTGCAGATAAAGAGAGGATTGTATCAGCTGACTGGGATTCTGTCTTTCCAGGCACGATTTAGGAATATCAATATGGCAACTTTAATTATTTTAAATGGCACTAAATAAGTTTTAAAATACAAAATACAGAAGTTGGATATCTTGATTCAGAAAATAATAGTCTAGTCATACTTTTTTTCCCTCAGCACAGAAAAGGTTGTGGGGAGTGGAGTGCAACCAGACACCTGGATTCAGCTCCTTGATTCCTGGGATAAGTTTTGGCCCTGATGCAACTTATTATTATTTATTTGTATTACCGTATGACTAGGAGCCCTATTCATGCACCAGGACCCTGGTGTGCTAGGCACTGTACAAACACAGATCAAAAAACAGCCTCAGTCCCAAAGAGTTTACAATCTAAGTATAAAACAAGAGACAACAGGTGAATACAGACAAGCAGATAGGAGAGTACAAGGATACAATGAGACAATATTGGCCAGCATGATAGGCTGTGATCTAAGCACAACAATAGACTGTGATCTAAACGCAACCTACCCATTGTCAAATTGTTTGTAGATACCAGTGGAACTGATTTAAAATAAACAAACGGATATATATCAGTGAGACTGAGGACAGAATTGGCCAAAGGGTGCCAGATTGAACACAAGCTTCCAAGGTCAGGAGCATCTATGGGAGGACTGGGGTAAGGCTGTGTGAATAGACTGAGCCTAGGTTTGGGAACCATGGCACATTTCTAAGGGCTGGTCCACACTAACCCCCCAGTTCGAACTAAGATACGCAACTTCAGCTACATGAATAACGTAGCTGAAGTCGAAGTATCTTAGTTCGAATTACAAGGTACTTACCACGGGTCCAGACGCGGCAGGCAGGCTCCCCCGTCGACTCCGCGTACTCCTCTCGCGGAGCAGGAGTACCGGTGTCGACGGCGAGCACTTCCGGGATCGATTTATCGCGTCTAGACAAGACGCGATAAATTGATCCCAGAAGATTGATTGCTTACCGCCGAACCCGGAGTAAGTATAGACGTACCCTAATAGAAGTGAACCCCAATCCCCTCTTGATTTCAAATGGGTTCTGCATTCCATGCAAACTGCTCACACGGCCCTAATATAAACACAAATATTCTAACTGAAACCTTTATGATTTATGCTAGCCGATTTCCATTATTATGTTTAAAAGATTCAGTATTAATAAATTATGGAAATGTTGACAGGCAAATGATTTATGAGAACATAAAATGCATAAATTATACATGTTATTTATTCACTTTTTGTCATTCACTCTATAACTGGTAAACAAAGATGTTTCTCCATTTTTGCCACAAATTGGTTTTCTATTTATTTTCATCAGGCATCCACGGAACTTGTGGGATTTATTATTTAGGGCCTGATTCTCATTTACATTAGATCCTCTTAGCACCTACCTGGCAGTGTAAAGGAGGTCTTAAAGTGCATATAAATTATTTTTTGCCTCAGTACGCTCCTATTCTGAATTCTACCATTCCAACACGGTCTGAAACTAAGATTGTCAATCACAAAAGACATTAATTCCATCTGAGAGGAAGACTAAAAGTTGTGAAATTGTTACTGCAGGGGAGCAGCAAAAATGGAAATGAAAATACTCATTTTTGCAACTTCAAAGGTGTTTTACTAAATGGATCTAGCTAATTACACTGCCCCCAGAGCTTTTTTGTATCTGGTTCCGTTAGGGTTCTGTACTATAATAAACTTATATTTCTTCAACTTTCATATGTTGTATGATATGGGTGTAGCCCGGGGTGGGCCAACTACTACATTTTAATCTGACCCTCGAGCTCCTGCCGGGGATCAGTCTGTTTGCCCTGCTCCACATGTGCCGTGGCTCTGTGTGGCTCCCGGAAGCAGCAGCATGTCCCCCCTCTGGCTCCTATATGTAGGGGCAGCCAGGGGGGCTCCGCACGCTGCCCCAACCCCAAGCGCCGCCCCCGCAGCTCCCATTGGCTGGCAACATTGAGCTGCAGGGGCGGAGCCTGTGGACAGGGTAGCGTGCAGAGCCGCCTGGCCGTGCCTCCACGTAGGAGCCAGAGAGGGGACATGCTGCTGCTTCCAGGAGCTGCTTGAGGTAAGCGCCACCCAGAGCCTGCACCTCTGACCCCCTCCAGTACCCCAACCCCCTGCCCCATCCCTCATCCCCCTCCTGCCCTCTGAACCCCTCGGTCCCACCCTCCTGCACCCCAGAGCCTGCACCCCTGGCCGGAGCCCTCAGACACGCACACCTGCACCCCAACCCCCTGCCCCAGCCCTGAGTCCCCTCCCACACCATGAACTCCTCATTTCTGGCCCACAGTCCCAGCCGGAGTCCTCACCTCCTCCCGCACACCAACCCCCAATTTTGTGAGCATTCATGGCCCGCCATACAATTTCCATACCTAGATGTGGCCCTTGGGCCAAAAAGTTTGCCTGCCCCTGTTGTAGCCAGTCTGGCAATTTTGGGAAGTCTGACTGTACCATTTATGTGTTCTGGTTCATACTATAAAATTGCTGTATCATGGAAGGCCTCTCTGTCTCTGAGGATCCACCTTTGCTGGTTAGCCTTTAAGGTATATACCTCCCAGACCAGAGACAATAGCTCATAGTTAAAGACTATCAGGGCCTGAATAGGCCTTCCTTGGGGAGAACAAAAGAGTAACTGTCTCCTAGGGAGTAACCAATTCTCCTTCAACATGTAGTTGGGAACTCAGAGTGTGGAACCTTACCAAGGGCAGAACAAAGATACCAAGGTGGTGATACTACCTTGTAAAAATGACTCACAGGAGTAAGACCCATGGAAACACACAGGAATTTTGGGGAAGAGGATGGTCTGACTAAGCTCAGGGAAGGCAAGCTTGTGGGAGAAGGCCCAATGTTTCAGAATCCAAGCAGTGCACTAAAGCAGAAGGACCCTGGATGACTACCCATTACTCTTGCCCAACCCCAAAGAACGCTCTAGAAGAGTGGTGAGGAAACAGAGGGAGGGAAACACGTGTTGGGTTTATTATTTTTGTGTAGCTGTGTGTATTTCTCGTGCTATTAAAGAAAGAGCAATAGGGTTTTAGAAGTGCCTGTGTGTGTTAAGTGTGTTACACCTACCAAGTGCTCTCTTTAAGAGGTAAACCAAGAGGCACTCATCATCTAGTGGAGTTATAGGAGAGGGTGTGTTTAAGTAATGGGAGAACCTGAGTGGTCAGCACTGGTTTTCAGGGCTGGGCAAGGAACCATATGGTCACAGCTCCCAGGAGAGGCTGCCATATAGAAGATCTGTACCCCAAGAGTGTGCCCAGAGGCCCTAAGACAGCAGGAGGGCCTGGACTTTGTTCAGACTGTGGAGGCTTAATACACATGGCATCCAATGACTGGATCCCCTCACAGCAATCTGCTGAGTGGCCGAGAGGTGCCGCTTGGTGGAGTTGTGACAGCCAGGGATTCTTATCTTGGGACAAGATAGAAATAGTGGCTCATTTTACACGCCTTCCTTTCATTCCATTCTCCATGATCTCCTAGAAGATATCAGGAGGAAATGTCTGAGTTGTGGCTGTGTTATCTAGGGCTTACCCTTGATTTTTGTGTGTGTGTGACTGCATAGTCTAAGGGGAAGATTTTCAAAGGCACAAAGAGGAGCTGGGTGCTCAGCTCCCACTGAAAGTCAACTGGAGTTAAGTACCTAACATGCTTAGACATACAAGGTGGGATTTTCAAGAGTGCCAAACTCCCTGTTGAGAATCTTCCTCCAAGTCTTCAGTATCTGGTGATGGTGAACATGAAGAGATGGAGGATACAACCCAGAGAGTAAAGCTAATAAGGTATTTGGGGATGTGTCATGGACTGAGTGAATATTTCCTAAGAGTATATACCTCTAAGTATTTTCCCAGGTCAGCCTTCATATCACGTTTTGCTGTTCAGAAGTTGGCTTTGACAAAGGAGATGCAGTTGGCTTTTTATATTGAAACCACCAGTGCGGTATCCTGATTCAATTCAGATAGCAGCATAGCATCTCTCCCTACCACAGCAGTATATGAGGAATGAGGAACAGCCAGCTCTGTAGTTAACATTTTGAATTACACCCAGGGTGGACTGGCAGCCAGTGTAGAGTAAAGAGGAGTAATATGCTCACTTCTGACTGTCCCTCTGATGTGGTAAGCAGCCACAGTCTGTACTAGTTGAAGCTTTCGGGGGGGGTTGGGTAGTGGGTTACAGTAGTTTAGCCTGGAGATGATAAAGACATAGAAAACTCAGACAAAGTCTGCATCGGAGAGGAAAGGGCACAATCTCTGTGACAGCTGAGCTGATAATAGGAAAAAGAATTTCTGGCTACGGCTGCTATTCGGAAATCTGAGAACACTGATGGATACAACAAGTTCCTGAGATTTAAAACCCACTGAGACAAAGGGAAGGGACACCTATTCAATAGTGAACAGTCATAACCTCATTCATTTCCTCAGAATACTTTCCCCAACCACCAGTGTCACTCCCATCTCACAAAATAAAGAATCCCTCGCAAAGTAAACCTGCACCCCTCATTCCAATAGATTCCATGGTGATTGAGGCAAGACAAAGAGATTCCTGCCTCATGAAGAAAATTTGTCATGTAACAGCCAAATACCACTAGTACTCTGTATGGTAGCTCAGCATGATGCAGTTCTCTTATTTCTGAGTCAGAGGGCTTCAAGTTCAAATACCAGCTGAGGAACCCAGCCATGCTCCCTCGAATATTACCCAAGGATGTCTCTGGGATGCTGTGCTGCTGATAGTGTCATTCTTCAGAGGAGACATAAAACCAATGTCTCCTTATTCACTCTGTGTTGTCAGGAAGATTTAAACCATATGGCCAACAAAATGACAACATCGCTCACATTAGTATTACCAGACAGTAGCTAACATTATTTCAAATATTTAAGAAAGGCTGCTTGCTAGTACATAAAAGTTTCTAAAGTTTCCTGTATAATGCTGGTATATCAATAATGATATATGTTTCATAAAGTGCTTTTGAATAGTCACTTCAGTGAAGTGTGTCCATAAAGTAGCTAAAACAACATGTTGTGCTCTGAGATAGATTTCTGTAATTATTCCAGCTAACATAAAATATAGGCTTCATTTGTGACGAGCAAGATAAATATCCTCTTAAAAAAAAGATTTTCTACTACTCATCATCATAAGAGTCAGGTTCTTCCAAATGGCAGAGTATCACAAAATTTAGACAATTCATGGCAGATTGGAACTATGGAACCTTTAAGAACAAACTTTCTATAGCTGAGTAAATAATCATCAGTAGAATACTGCATTTATTGCAAATGTTAACTGGGAATATATTATTTCCTGCAGAAATGGAAGACTACCAATGATATCACAAGATTAACTGCCACATTCAAAATTCATTATAAACACTGTAAAAATATGCTAATTGAGTTAATGAAATAGCATAATAAGAAATACAATGAGGGCACAATGAAACAATGGGTAAGGTCAATTACCTATTACTTTTTGGTAAAAAATTTTTACTTTAGTATTTTAGCTTTTGTTTAAAAATTAATTGTTTGCACAGCACTCTGCAGCTTGTAAAGCACTATGTATATGTTTTATTAGTTTTCATGCTGTCCTTTATTTACCCCTGTAACAAAGGCAAAACTATTGTGAACAGATACAGTATAATTTTAAATAAGTGTCCCAAACTATGTGGTGTAGTGATCAGTTCTTTGCAAGAAAAGCCAATATCTTAGCATTCCTACAACAAACTCCAAACCATTTCCTTCAAAGTGTGAGTTGAGAGTCATATCAAGTTGTATACATAATGTATATATGAGAAGGCTCATATTAATATAACATGATGAAATGACATAAATAACAAAAGAGAACTGTCAACTTTAAAAAAGAATATTTTGTTTTCTTTTCCAGGTCATTTACCCAATGTAATTTAGAATGTATTCCCCAAAGTAAATTGGAGTTTAAGAAATCTGAATAATTTTGAAGCACTTCTAGGCTTGACAAATTCAATAATTGGGTGTCTTTATTTTAACTTACAGTAAGTGGATTACATACGTTTCATTTTTACCAATACCATTAAACAATCTTTTCTCTGTGCAAGGTAATGTTTCAGCAGTTATAGGAATATTGTCTATTTAACAGTGGTCATGTTTGCAAATCTGAACAATTTTACTTGACAAGAAACCTCTGAACAATACTCAAAAGTGAATTGTAATTTCTCCCTCTCTAGTAACACCTTCTGATTTATGACATCCAACAGTCAATTACCCAAGTGATCACTATAAATGTACATTGCACACACTTCTGAGTCTTCTGAGCTAACTGTGTCAATATTAACCTGACCATATTAAGAACAAACTGTCTCTTTTGTTCTCCACACTTCTCACATGGAGAGCACAATATGGCTTTTGTCAGAGGTGCTCCATCATTTTGGCTCAAGGAAACTGTCAGTACAGTTTGGGATTCGTTATTCATGGGCAGATATCCTGATGGGTCTAATGAAGCCTTTCTGCTGACAACTCATTTGCTAAAAATACCCAACCATCACAAAGTAAAAGTGAGGAATATAATTGTGCCTCTATTATAATTTTCTCAATAAAAGCAATTATTTCTAACCATAATGATCCACAAGTTGAGACGTGCTTTATCTCATTAGACCCTCTTTGTATTTCATGGTCACTACTTCTGCTTTCCTGTTTCTTTTTGTGTGCTCACTGATAAACTTTACGACATACTTAAATTGCAATATAATAGGGTAAACACCAATGTTATAGCACACATGCAGAGCTAACAGTCTGTGTGCCATTTGTTGTAAATTCAGACTAATTACCGGAAGCCCCCTCCTGAAAACAGACACAATCCATTTTTATACAAGTTTTCAGGTAAGGTCATGAAATTGAAAAAAAAAGTATAGAGAAATAATACAGATATTTATCGGAATAGATCTAAAGCGCATAAATGCATTTGTTGTTCTAGCCCTCTTTGGTATTCACCACTGGTGCATCTGCTTAATACAAAATCCTTTGCTCTTTTGGAGACCATGAGAGAGGTTTATGTTCATCTGGCGTATGTACCAATCTACCTATATGCAGTTTTGCTGTTCCCACCACTAATATCCAAGCACCATGTATATGAATAAAAGTAATATGTCTGCCCCAAAAAGGACCTAAATTCTCCGCCCCTCTTTTTATAGCTGCCATTCTAAGCTTCCAGGAAAAGGTCAAGTGAAGGTGCTAAAGCAAAGAACAGAAAGAGAGGTGGTATCTGAGAAAGCTGCTTCTGTTCTATTCTATTCTATATAAGTTCCGATAGCACAATCTTCACTGTAGAATCTGAGCACCTTGTACCTTGAGTTTAACCAATTAAGGAATTTAAACTTTAGATCCCATATCCTGAAGTAGAATTTGAATTGGATACAGAACAATTAAAAAGCACAATGCCCCGGTGTCTCTGCTGAACACTAATTGTAAGGATAAATTCTTGCTCTTCCTATTCAGAGCTGTGTTGCAAGAATAAAGTGGATTGGTGATGGTTACGTGGCTCAGCAAGAATCATCCTGCCTATGCAAGGCAGAATAATTTTTCAGAGAAGCATAGGGGAAATGAGACAATGAAAGTAAACCAAGAATTCAAGTATAACCAATGGAATTATCACATTGTGTTCAATGGAGGTGTGGCTGAACAGTTTCACTGATGCATTACATTCTCCACATCAAACATACATTTCCTGTTTGTTCACACAGAGTACGGATTAAAACTCTGGTTTGTCTATTTCCATTTGTCTTTTTTAACAAATCATTGTAACTAATTTAAAATGTCTGTGCTTTATATGCATGTAGCACAAGCCGAGAAAGGGTTCTGGGAGTGCATAAGCTGAAAAGTTTCAAAATTCTGAAAAAAAAGTAATACGGGTAAACAACCAAATCTCAGTTACATCAACCAGCATTTTCAAAGCTGTCTGGGGCAGCCAACATATTTTGGCCATGCTTTGGGTTTGGTAATAGGAGTATGGCCTTTCCATATGTTAGAAGAAAATAAGAACTGTTATATTGGTTCAGGCCACTGATCCATCCAGTGGAACATCCTGCCTTCAGCAGTGGCCCACGCCTGACAATTCAGAAGTGACTCATCCTCCACCATAATAGACTTACATAAATTGTGCATTTTCCTCCAGAGGTAGGAAGGAATCCTTCTGTTATGGGTAGGCAACATATACCCTAGACTAGAACATTGACTGATTACCCTTTTCAGAGTCCTAAAGCCCAATCCCTGAAACAATTACAGTACAGAAAGTTCACTAATATGAGTAGTTTCATAGCTTCCTGTGAGAAACGTTGTTAAAGGCTTTTTGAAAGTCTACACAAATTAACTTAACATGCTCAAAGAATTTTGCTAGAGTGGAAATGCAGAAGCAGAAATAATTGGTTAACTCCTATTGTTACTGCAAGAGAGATAAGAAATGATTAAAAGAGACAAGGTGGGTGAGGTTATATATTTTACTGGACCAACTTCTGT
>NW_020664464.1:9950496-9960486 GCF_002925995.2 Terrapene triunguis | reverse complement strand
TGCCCACTTCATCAGACGCAAGACTGATGAAGTGGGCATTCACCCACGAAAGCTTATGCTCCAATACTTCTGTTAGTCTTAAAGGTGCCACAGGACCCTCTGTTGCTTTTTACAGATTCAGACTAACACGGCTACCCCTCTGATCTTTTGAAAATCTAGCTCTATACATCCAGGACAGAAAGATATAATAGAAGAAAGTATATGTCAGGGATTTGCTAAAGCACTGTACAGGCCCACCTGCCATTGAAAAGAGCAATTATATCTGTTTATACCCTTGTCAGTATTCTTTATATTACATTTTTCTTGCTATATAATATGCTAAGAACTTGTATCCAAATTTTCAGTTCTTTTATTACAGGAAATCCACTTAAAATATTATTGAGAAAACACAAACCTGCCAGGTGCACTCATAAAATCAATGCTGAATCAAGTGTAATATTTGATTTCATTGTTGACAGAGTAGCAAGAGATAATAGGCAAAATTAGCATGGGCCATCCTGCCGGGTGTGGTGTACTAAGCTGTACAGAGACATCACTAGTATACATACTGACCAGGAGTTGTACATTTTAACCAGATAACACTCAGATATAAATGTATATGCAATAATTCATACCTTACAAAATAACTTGCATGCAAACATGGTAATAAAAAAACACATTTCTAGCTGTCAAGAAAATTTCTGGCAAAATTAATCAACCATTCATCCATTCAGGCTCTTTGCATACCCTTTTGTCAAAGAGGGAATAGTAAGACATTTCTTTCCTCTTCCACGCACTCATTGCAATGGTTTGTAGAATCCATCAAGCTTGAGTTGATTTATTGAACTGTCTCTTAGCTCAGCAGTATAACTACGGCAAATGAACTGGTAACTTTTCCAAAAACAGTCGTGATTCAACAATATCTGGTTTATTTCATTCCTTCTAACTTCAGATTAAAGATTTCTTAAAGGGCCTGACATGCATTCTTCCACAGCTCTATATGCAACCTGATACTGAATATTTCATTTAAATTCAATTTCTTAGTGATCCGATGGTTTTGATTTACAGATGGCTGAACCTAGTATCAGCCTAGTATCTTTACACTAAATAGTGCAGTTCTACAGTTAGTTTGTCTGCAGAGACATTACATTTTAATTCAATGTTTTATAAACAGGACAAATTAAAATTGTTTATTTCATTTACATGAGGTACTTTACATACTGTAGTTTCCCATGTTCATTATCACTCTAAAAACTCGCAGTTCTTCGATCGCTTAGGGGGGTTGTTTTATTTTTTTCCATTTAAGCAAATAAGTTGCATGCAAGCTAAAGTTATTTTCATATTTATTTCAGACATATCAGCAGGTAAAGAGGATGATTATAAAGGGTACTTAAACCCTAAAGAATACAGATATGCCAAACAGCCTGCAATACTGTTTAAACATGGATTTTATCCCTGAGCACCGTCCACTGAACCCCACAGAGCACATTCATCACTCACCAGCTTTGCATTTTTCTTCACAAAGATATATGACCTTTGCCTATTAGATTTCATTAGCAGGGCACCATACAAGGCTCCTCCGCAGATGACAGGATAGAGAGCTAAACATCCTCGCCTGAAGGATTTGTGGGAACAAGCCCATCTTCAATCTTTGTCCCTGGGAGGCACTTTTAACACCTGCCAACCACAGCACTATCATCAGAAAAACATTTAGAGATTTATCTTCAGGCTGGTGATTATAAGAGATAATTTGTTTGGAGTATGTATAAAGTTGGTCTAGCATAAACAAACTAGAGGCTCGAATTACATCATGAACCTCATTAACTATTGATTTAACCACTGCAAACCCGTGAAAGAACAGACATTATCTCGAAACATTAATTCTTCCTAAACATAACCAAGAAATGCAGGGCATGACTGTTTAAAAATGCTCTGTTTTAATACTGATTCTTACAGACACTTTTAATTTTCTCCCCTAGGCTGCAATTGGAGGGTAGTTACAAAAATGATAATGCAAATATCTGTAGTTTTCTTTTTTTTAAAGTGCTGTATCTCACAGGTCATCATCATACTAGGGATGCAGTTCCCCCTTAACTTCAGTGGGACATTTATCTGAGAACAGCAGGACTGGACCACTGTAGAAATATTTTTGGCAGGAGGAAGCTAGATATACTATGGATGAAGTTCTTTGCACAATGGGCGCCATCGGACATACATGGCCAGAAAAATGATGTACACCGAGTGTGTCTTCAAATCTTTGAAAAACATGCTCATTCAAGTTAATAAAACATCAGTTCATTTCTGAGCAAAGAGCATATTTACAAAAAATGCAATTGCATTTACCTCTGAAGACATTAATTCTGTAGTATGATGGGGTGTTCACCCCATACCAGTCCGGAAAGGATGAAGGAAACTGAGAAAGGGGCCAATTAGTGAGATGACCACACATGCGGGGTTTAGACTGGAGTAGCAACCCCTGATTGGAAGATGGAGCTCAGCTGAGCAGTAGCGGCTGGGCTAGTATAAAACCAGGATGCGGGCAACAGAAATGGTTGCAGTGAGGCAGTCTGCAGCTACCCTCTGTGCATTAGGGAGGGAAGGAGGGAACCCAGGGAAAGAGAGCAGAAAGTTCAGCAAATAAACATCCAGGATATGAGAATTTCTGTATAGTTAAGTGATAAGAATAAACAACATGTAAATGTACATCACTTCACTTAGCATGAAATGGTTGGATATCCAGAAAAAATGGAACAAAGGAAACAACTGTGGTTGAAAAAATTTTCTTTATGAACGATGCTGTTTCCTATAGAGAAATGCAGCCACAGTGCCAAATGTAAAGCTAACTGTAAGGGTCCAGATTTACATACCTTTCACATTCTTTTGGCTCATTCTGCATTTAAATTACACCAATTTAGAATTAACCTCAGAATTTGTCCCAAAATGTCAATTTAAAATCCCTCCTAAAAGAACCAAACTGGGGATTATATCTAACAATGGCATATTTCCTTCATTAAATTATCAGCTGGCATTTACCTGAAAAAAGCTACTCAGGGCAATAATGGTAGGTGGGGAAGAGGTTCTGCCCTCAAGGTTCTTTGCTTAACAGGGTATTTTTTGACAATTTTGCCATTAATGTTTCTCCAATCTCAGCCCCTCACACTTTCTTACTTCTTCTGGCAACCTTTCTTCCAGTCCCTATCTTCAAGGAACTGCTGCTTCCTTCTCTCTCCTCACTCTATCTCACATTTTGTTTGACTCCTTCCCGCAATCTTTCATTCCTCCAATCACACACTCTCCTTCAGAACTGCATTGTAAACCCGGTCTGCAAGACCAGGCTTGTGGACTCAGTGTTTTCAAGCCCACACTTAAGTGTCCACACTGCATTGTAAACTGGATGTACAATTGCTAGACCTGTGTCTCTCAGTCATGCTAGCACATCCATATTGCACTACACAGACCTTCTGGCTCAGGTCTATGGTTTTAGCTGCATCCACACTGCAAAACAACAGGGCTTAAACCTTAGTCAAAGTGGGACTCTGGCTCTGACTCCCCCCCACAGCTCCAGCAAGGTTCTACAACCCAGGTTCTGAGTTCTTGCTGACCTGAGTCAGACTGATTTGTGTGTGGATGGAACAGGGACTTAGACTCAAACCTGAGTCAGTGCCTGTGCTTAGTATCAAGTGTAGACATAGCCTTTCTTCTTCTACAGTCTCTTTCTCCACTCCAGTACTGCTGCCACTTCCCAGTACATATTCTCTCCTTTGGACACCTGGTAATGCTCACAAGTTTCATGTCACCATTTCCAAATTTGTCACTCTCCCTGTTACTGGATGGCCAGCTGGAATTGCTGATACCCATTCTATTTATTTGGTTAATTAGATCTAATATTCAACCATTTGAAAGTCTCTGAATCCTCAGGTTGTGCATATAGCTAGTCTACACAACCATGTGTGTCCAGTTTTGGACCCCACACTACAAGAAGGATGTGGAAAAATTGGAAAGAGTCCAGCAGAGGGCAACAAAAATGATTAGGGGGCTGGAGCACATGACTTATGAGGAGAGGCTGAGGGAACTGGGATTGTTTAGTCTGCAGAAGAGAAGAATGAGGGGGGATTTGATAGCTGCTTTCAACTACCTGAAAGGGGGTTCCAAAGAGTATGGATCTAGACTGTTCTCAGTGGTACCTGATGACGGAACAAGGAGTAATGGTCTCAAGTTGCAGTGGGGGAGGTTTAGGTTGTATATTAGGGAAAACTTTTTCACTAGAAGGGTGGTGAAGCACTGGAATGGGTTACCGAGGGAGGTGGTGGAATCTCCTTCCTTAGAGGTTTTTAAGGTCAGGCTTGACAAAGCCCTGGCTGGGATGATTTAGTTGGGAATTGGTCCTTCTTTGAGCAGGGAGTTGGACTAGATGACCTCCTGAGGTCCCTTCCAACCCTGATAGTCTATGATTCTATGTGCTCCTGTCACTGTTATCTTTCTCCTATCTTCCCTATTCTGTCCTTGTGTTCATACTGTCTTCTCTTAAATTATACTGTAAGATCTTCAGGACAGGGACCATGTCCTTCTACTTGTGTGCACAGTATCCAACAAAATGGGGCCCAGACCTCACTAGGGTCTCTGGCATTACTGCAATGCAAATAGTCATTACTTGCCCCATCTGTCTGAATCTCCCTGAATCCATTACTTACTCATGTTGCATTCCTAGGCAAATACAGCCTGATCCAAAGCCCATAGAAGTTAATGGAAAGACTCATTAGTATCAATGGGCTTTGGAACAGGTCCGTATTACTATTTAAGTACTTCTTGCCATGATCAGCTCACTCAGCTGAAAATTGTCAGTAGCCATACCATTTCTGGAGGCCTGCGACTAGCAAAATGTACCACTTTTATGGAACAGCAACTCCACAAACTTTCACAAGGTGAGATCCCATAAATAAATTCTTAATCCATGAAGCAGAGTGGGTGTGTAATTTACCTCAATATATTATGTCAGCCCTTAGTACCAGATAGTTAAAACAATGTTCCACTCACACTATCCAAAAGAGAGAGAAATATAATTATAGTATATCTTCTTTTTTAGCACATTTGCTTCCCGTAAAATGAGCTGAACTGGCATCACTGAACTGAACCCTACTATTATAGATTCAGCATGGGCAGCAGCAAAATAGACATCATCACATTTTCTTGTCAATGTACAGGAACCTTGACCTGAAAAACTTCTGAGGTGAAAGAGTAGTTCATTCTCCATGCTCATTCAGTTCTTGACCTCTCTGGTGAGGCTGTCCAAGGTTCTGATCCAGTTCCCACTGAAGTTAAGGAGAATCTTTCCATTAACTTCAATGGAGTTGGATCTAGTCTAAAAGGGCGCCATTTATGATGACTGTTTCAGTGATGTGGGCACCTGTCCATTAGGAACTGGACAAAGACTACCAAATATTTTGGATCAGCCACCAAAAAAGTTCCAATCTGTTTACAAGGATTATAGCTAGCAGTTCTTTGTAATTCACTGAAGTTTTGATAAGGATACTAATAAGCACTCATGGTTACGCGAGTTAAGATATGCCTTCAGCAACTCATTTGTTAAACAGTCAGTTCCTTCAGATGAGATATAAGAGTCATTATCTACCCAAGCAAGAAAAAAAAGTTCTTTGCAGATGCTTATCCTATGCCATGCACTCAGCTACACTTGGTGAAAGCTCAGCAACTACATATGGGTTTGTTTTATACTGAAAGTGGCCAACGCAGAAAGAGTAAATGTTGAAATAATCAACGGTTCTACAAACAAAATATAAGCGGAGTCACTTAATGAGTGGATTGCACAGGTATTAATAAGGAGAGAATCTGGCTCAATCGTACTGAACTGAAAGCTATCAACATGCAAGGCCTAATTCTCCACTGTTCTACAACTTATTCAACTGTATATTTTATAACGGTATGGTTTTGCACTCACTATGCACAGGTATAAATGGATACACAATGTGCAAAACAGTGTGTCTAAGTCCCAGAGTTTCTAAGATAACTTATTTGAGATTCAGGGTCAGATACACTGCTCTAGTGGCATTGAAGTGATAAACCTGGCTTACCTGACCAGCTATCACAGTGGCACAAAGCAGCTGGAGTGTACTGGTGAATCTGGCACATATTCGCCACTTGCTGCTTGTATGTAACACCCAATGGTTATAACTGAGAATGTGTATGTGGGTGGCTAGGGGAGAATATCCCTCTTTCTCTGCTAAAGTATGATAGTAGCCCAATGGGAGTTTAGTAAAGAAGTCAAATCTTGTGCTTGCTTGTAAGTTTCCATAAATAGCTAGAGTGGCTTACAAAATATTTACCTCCAAATAGGCTCAACATCCAATCCATTCAGCTTCCAAGGATGATACTACACTGATCTTGGTACATGTTAGGTCCACTTGGTATTTCCACAACAGCACAAAGCAGATCTAAAGCTGGCCTATGTGGCTGGTGGAAACTTCCACCAGCATTAGGGGGGTGTTCATGTCAAGGGTGACTGCTCCAGCGATCGTTAGATGATATAACAGCCTTTAGGGGCTGTGACGCTATTGACATAAACTGTGACTGTATAGATCATTGTTGCAACCGCTGTTATATATTTGCAGCAAATATTGTACAAAGGTTGTCGTGTGAGGTGTCTATAAAAAGGTTATGATTTGCTGGTTATGATTATGCTATCTGTATGTGTGTATCATTTTTGTAGTTGAAATTATGAATATTGGCTATGTAGTTGTATCTCAATGTGTTTGATTCTAAATAGCATTAGTGAAGCATTTGGTCAGTTTCTTGAGAAAGGAATTTGCAGATTAAGTGCCCAATCAAGAAACAACTAACAATGGACCTTAGAAGACTCCAATCCACATATGCAAAGTCTTCCTGAGACGTTCAAGGTAGCATGTGAGCAATGGCTGCTCCCTGCAAACTGTGTCATGAATGGACATGTGACTTGCCCAGATGGCTACAAACTCCATCTTGTTGCTGTGATTTTGCACAGGAGAACAAAGGGGTTTCTGCCCATGAGAGAATATAAAAGGTCCTGGAAACCCCTCCATTTTGTCTTCAATCCTGCTTCTTACCTCTGGAGGAACCTTGCTACACTGAAGCTCTGAACAAAGGACTGAATGACTCATCCAAGCTGTGGATATACTCCAGAGACTTGATTTAAGCCTGCAATTTATTCCATCACTGCTATAAGCCTGAACCAAGAACTTTGCCATTATTGTATGTAATTGATTCCATTTAACCAATTTTAACTCTCATCTATATTTCTTTCTTTTTATAAATATACCTTTAGATTTTAGATTCTAAAGGATTGGCAACAGCGTGATTTGTGGGTAAGATCTGACTTGTATATTGACCTAGGTCTGGGGCTTTGTCCTTTGGGATTGGGAGAACCCTTTTTCTTTTACTGGGGTATTGGTTTTCATAACCATTCGTCCCCATAACGAGTGGTACTGGTGGTGATACTGGGAAACTGGAGTGTCTAAGGGAATTGCTTGTATGACTTATGGTTAGCCAGTGGGGTGAGACCAAAGTCCTCTCTGTTTGGCTGGTTTGGTGTGCTTTAGTAATAAAGGACACTCAGCTTTGGGCTGTGACTGCCCTGCTCTAAGCAATTTGTTCTGAATTGATACTCTCAGTAGTGTCCCGCCAGATGCCGCATCATTACAGGGGCTCTTTACTAGCTGGCATAGATTAGAACACCTTAAAGCCAACCTCTCGTACCGTTTAGGTCCTGAGTCAAGTGCTGTCTGGCTGGTCCCAAGGATCATTTCCTACATGAATAAAGGTGTAGGCACACTATACAGAGAACATTTATAAAGTTCATTCCCATTCTACAGTTAGTACCATGTATAGCATCATTTCCCAATTTAAACATAGGGAATACCACTCAAACCTGTAATATCTCTTAACACAGAGATTACAGTATATACTTGTTCATAAGCCGAATTTTTTTAGTAAAAAAGGGAAGCACCAGAGACGGGGGTCGGCTTATGAACGGGTATAGAGAGGGAGAGATAGGACACAGCCCTTCCCCCAACAGAGGGAGCAAGAAGAGGCAGAACAGCCAGCAGAGACAGAAGGGAAGAGGTGGGGTCAGAGTCTCTCCACTTCTGGCCACGCTGCTCTCCCCCCAGTCTCCGAAGCAGCTGCAGCTCCGGGGCTTGCAGGCTGCAGCCGTGCCGCTCAGCCCCACCCCCCAGAGCAGGCTGTGGCCGTGCCGCCCGGGCGCCGGAGCACGATGCGGCTGTGCCACCTGGCCCAGCCTGCTGGAACATGCTGCGGCCGCGCCACCCGGCCCGGCCCACTGGAGCAGGTTGCGGCCACGCTGCCCAGCCTGCCAGAGCAGCTCCGGCCAGGCCAGAGACATCCTCCCCTGGCCCGCCCCAGCTAAGGTGGGAAGGGATGGGATGGGATGGGGAGAGTGTGGAGGTCCTGGGCTAGGGGTGGGGTTATGTGGGGGGTAGTCACGGGGGGTAGTCACGGGGTTACTCCCCTGACTCCCAGCTTCTCCCCCCCAAAAAATTTCCCCACCAGTTGCTGTCCCGGCCCGTCAGGGTAAGCAGCTGGCATGCCGGGATACTTTGTTTACTTAGGTTTACCTCCGTGCCTGCGGACGCTCGAGGTAAACAAATCATCTCGGACCACCAGTGGCTTATCCTGATGGCCCGGGAGCCAAAGTTTGCTGACCCCTGAATTACAGGGTCGGCTTATGAATGGGTGATAAAAAATTTCCATTTTTACTTATCCATCTTGGGGGGGATCAGCTTATAAACGAACTGGCTTATGATCGAGTATATATGGTAACTTTTAAAGTGCACCTGCAGTACATAGCCATACACAATACACTCTGATGCTGTATATAAAGTTATCCTTCAAACCTTTTCTTGATCTAAGGAAAAGGCTAGAATATTTTGTGAATGAATCAAATGGAAAGTTTCACTAAACAAAGTAAAGAGCCAAATTCTCTTCTGATGGACCTCCATTGACGTCAACGGAGCCAGATGAGAATTTGACCCCAAATATTTAAATATAATTTTTCAAATTCTAAAATTGTTTTCATGCATAAATAGTAACAAGGCTAAGCAAAAATAGAGGGATCAGTGCACAAAGCAGGAATGTGTTCATAACAGGTAGCAACACTTGTAGCTCCTGATACAGCAAATCACTTCAACATGTGCTTAAATCCCATTGAAGGCAATAGTGCTTAAATGCCGGCCTAAAGTTACAAAGGTGTTTCAGTGTTTTCTAAATTAGGGCCATAGTACAGAGTGTTCTATTGCTTTCTACCAAAGAGTTCCATGTGTATGGGGGAATTTCTTTTATTTTTCATTTTTACTTCTTAAAAGACGCAGGAAATTCCATACCTCAAAGTTACACTGCTGCAAAGCACTAAGAGGCCAGAAAATAAAAATGTTAAGGCTGTACAACCTTAACTCTGCACCCTTATGTGTATACATTATGAGAGGTGGCCTAAATCACCATTGTGTTCTTCTGGTTTCACAGTGAGGCAATTCCACTGATTTACGCCAGCACAAAACTGGAGTAAAGCAATAGTGAATCAGACCCATAGCCTAACTACATAACTACATGCCATATTTGTCTCAGAACCCCTGCCTCATTCAGTGGACAACATGGATGATGTTCAGTGAATATTTTTGTGTTCTTGTCATTCCGTTTGTGGTTTTTTTTATTGTATACCATCTAAATCCTAAGGATTTTTAAATAAAAGATATGTGAAATCTTTGGTACTTCCTGGCTTCTGAATGCATCTTATCAGTCTTTAAGGTAGATTTTCTAAGTGGATATAGGATATACTGTAATTACACTTATCACAATAAGGGTGAAATTCAGGATCGCATGCAGGGCCGGCTCTAACTTTTTTGCTGCCCCAAGCAGCAATAAAAAGCGCCGCCCTCCCCCGCCGCCGAGTGCCGCCGGAACACCCCCCCGCCGAGCGCCGCGCCCCGCGCCGCCCCCCCCGCCGAGCGC
>NW_020664464.1:9863173-9947496 GCF_002925995.2 Terrapene triunguis | reverse complement strand
CCCCCCCGCGGAATGCCGCGCCGCGCTGCCCCCCGCCACCCCAAGATTGGCCACCCCTTACCAGATGCCGCCCCAAGCATGTGCTTGGTTGCCTGGTGCCTGGAGCCGGCCCTGATTGCATGATAGAATTATAGCCATATTTATATATGTTAAAGGTGTACATTATTTAAGCAATTCATGATAAAAATATTACTGCTTATTTTCTTTAAAAGTGAACAACTGGCACAGCAAGTAATTTCCAAGTGTCTTCCTCCGTATTCTTCCCATCCCAACATCCTGAAAAATATTTAAATAACTTAACATGAAGTACTTTCAAGCCCAACTTGAGTGGCTGTTTGCTTCCAGCTTCAGGCAGCTCCACAGTGCTGTTTAGAACAGCTGCCTCCTTATCACCCAGCTGGCCAACTTCAATGCCAACTAGAAGAGACCAAAAAATACCAGCAATAGTATGGGACCTCTGCTAGGAGGGGAAATCACAATGTATTGGCAGCTGCTTCAGCAGTGCTAAGCTATTTAAGATGTTAAAACAATACTGATTTCTCTCCTACTCACTCCCACCCCCAGGAATGTGCTCTGTGCTGTTGCCACTCTGGATTTTCTTTGCATGATAATAGGGGTACACAATAGTAAAGAACATCTGACAGACCTACTGACAGGCAGGGGAAGGAAGATATATTAGTCTCCCTTTCATCTGGGCAACTGGGTGAGGATATACTGACATCTCACTGCCTCTCCAGAATGGACCATGGGAATGCAGGAGGAAGAGGACATAGTATTAATTATTATAATTTATTTGTATTATAGTAACTCCTCAGCCTTTTGTGCAAGACACTGTACATATACATAGTAGTAAGAGACAGTCCCTGCCCTGAGGAACTTACAGTCTGAATACTATGAAGTCCCCTCCTTCTCTTCCATGGAAGAATGAGCCACTACTAGGGCAGGAGGGAGACTCTTCTCCCTCACGACCATGGTATTCCATTATTGTTGAGGGGAGTAATAGAGAAATGGGTGGGGAGTCAAGAAAAAGAGTTTTAGGGAAATGGAGGGGAGAGTTTGGTCAAAGACTGGGGTTTGGGCCAGAGAATAGAAAGAGTTGGAGGTAGTTTAGAGCACAGACAGGGAGGAGAGTTAAGTTGTTGGAGCGTGGGGTACAAGGAGCAATTGAAGAAGTCTGAAATGGAAAGGAAGAAAAGAAGGAAATATAGGATACAACAGGTGTAGGAAACAAAGGAAATAGGAAGGTAGCAGTGGAAAAGAGAAGAGGAAAGGAAAGAGAAAGGAGAAAGGGCCAAGATAAAGACAGAACATACTGAGGGGAGAAAATGAGTAGATAGAGAACAAAGAAAATGAAGCATAATGAGAAAGCAAAAACTATTCTGGAAAGAAGGATAGTTTTAGAGAAAAATGAACAGATGAGAAATATAGTATGTGTGTCTATATATGCGAGTGTCCATAAGTACAAACATTATTTATAAAGAACTCTCTGACAAGGTATTCAGAGCACTATAGAGAGCAGTAGAATAAACATTATAAAACTATCAAATAAAATTAAAATAAAATAAAACATCATATACTCATAGAGACAGGAAGTAAATAGTACACTCAGCAAGAAATGATTATCCCATGTTTAAAATGTTGAAATTAAGGTTTAGGCTGCTACATTTTCTCATCCACCAGATGGTGATCTTGAAGCATCAGTGAATGATAAACAATATATAACTGCTTCTGGAGATTTAGTCTAGATTTAACTCTAATATTTGAATTGTTCCTGTAAGAGGAGAGTTGCTGTATTATATTTGACTGCACATTTTTCAAAATCTCATTAGAAATCTGACTAATTCTGGCAGAAACATGAACTGTAGCCTGCCCCTCCCTGAAAGCAGTTGGCATCCTATATATTATCTGAATCTGTAAGCAGGAATAGGTGACAGTTCCGAGTAAATTGCAATAATTTAAAAATAGTAGGATTGTTTGCTTTTTGTTTGTTTTTTGCCCCTTAAATTACAAACTCAGTTTTAATATGGAAATATTTGATCTATGTAGGAAGTTATATTTTTGCCAGTAGCCCCACAGTGATGGAGAAAACCTTACACTTATTCGAATCAATTTGTTTATATTTGTCCAGTGACATTTAAACTGGAGAATATGCAGCATTCTTCAAAGCTTGATTGGCTGGTGCAAGCAAAGTACATAATCGGTACTAATCTCCTAGTCTGTTGCCACTGTTTTATTTAATCTAAAGATTTTTGGTAAAAAATATTTAGAAAGAAATGCTGTTCAGAGCAAATGATGCATCAAATTCAAAGAGGCCATCAAGATTGCTAATGGATTTTAATAGCAGCTATTACAGCATAATGGTATTTTCCCAACAGCTGTTTGTTTATAAAAATTTCAGTTTACAAGACCTTTATGTCCAATCCCAGGAGATATTTCTCAATTCATTTATAATCATTTGCTTCAACTTACAAATAAATGCTGTCTTATTCACATTGTGTGTAAGAGACTTGACCAACTTCCACTTCAATTAAATTGACAGTGAACATTACAAGCTAAATTCATTAGTTAATATCTCTTGACTGACAAAAGGAAGGTTTGGTTGGTTTTTATCCTCCAGTTAGCCCTGAACAGCCACCACAGGTAAAAGACAGCAGGCTGGATTCTATTGCATTTTTTGTCTCAGGAATGACTAAGTTCCAAATAGGTACATCTGTCCAAGACTTTTGAAGATAATGAAATAACACAAGTATCACCAGGGCATAACTAGAAATCAGTGAGGTCATCTGGCCTGCAGAACCTTTATCAATGGCGGGGAAGCATTAGATAGAAAGTATCCTGCTTGCCTTTCAGAGCCTGAACTGAATTAGCAAGTCTGGCAGTTAAAGAAAAAAAATTAACTTAAAAACTGAACATATTTGACCTGAAATCACTGATAGGACAAACATGGAACCCCACCTTGCCATTTTCATGGAGTCACTTTTCAGAGTAGAACCACACTTTAATACAAGTGATTTTTTTTTTTTTAGGTAGTAATTGAGTAGATAATTGGGAAAGGAAGTTAACTATTAATTGAGAGGGAGAGATTTGGTAATTATATTGAGGATTTTTAAGAATAGGAAACACTTCTTGAGGAAGGCCCAGAAAGAGCCATTGTTTTACCCAATCTTCTCCCTGCCTCTTAAGCAGTTTGTGTATGGAATAAATTTGTAAATAAAAGTTAATGGTGCACTCTGGCTAATGGTCTTTATTCTACTATATATGTTCATGGACAAGTTATTTCCAGAAACATCCAGATCTAATTAATGTTGCATACAACTTGTTATTTATAACATTTGAGGGTCTTTCAGGATGTGACTAAACTGGAAAAAATAAGTGTGCATTTTACTGCTTTAGATATTTTTTCTCTTAGACACTAGGTGGCTCTGACTTTCCAGAGAAAAGAAGACTTGTCTAAAATTCTCAGCCATGACAATGACTTAGTTTTCTCAGGTCACAGGGAAATACCTGACACTTTAAAACAAGGATTCTCAAACTTTTTCAGAGTGGAACAAACCTGTGTAAAGAGCTTGTCTGTGGGCCTGTCCTCTTTGCTTGATCGTAGTTCACCTCCTATTTCACTCCTAGCTTTGCAGACCACCTCTCCCTCCCATTCATGATTACAAAACAAAGTCTTTACTGCAGTTGCTCACATAACTTCAGCAATTTCTTACATGGAAAAATAACATTAGGAAAGTATGTAGGTATTTTTAATGGTCTTTAATATAATTAGGGTTTTTTCTTACTATTGTATCTCTGTTTCACATCTGTCCTGTTCCTCTTGCTCTCCCATATTGCTTGGGTCCTTACTCCCCTGAACATGCCACCCACCCTGCTAGTCCTCTTCTCCTCCTGCTCTCCCCAATGTTCTCCTCTCAGCAGTAGCTCCAATCTCAGAGAACAGATTATGTGTCTTATGAAGCAGCAGCCCTTAGTAAAGGCAGCTAGTCTTGCTCTTTCACTTATGGACAGCCCTCTGGGCTCTTCTTTGCCATGTATACGTTTAGAAGCATCCTGAATTAGGGAGGGCCAGCCATCCTTCTGTGGGCCACCAGCACTGGAGAACAAACGCCCGGGTTTGACACAGAAAGGCAGACTCAAAAGTTTGCTGATGTTCTGTCCCACATGCACCCATAGTCAAGGATATTGTGCTGCTAAATTTGCTTTTCTCCATCTATAGGCACAGAGACTGTATTTCATGACAATTTTACCATGGCTCACCTGTGGAGTTGGTTTCAAGGGTTTCCTCCTGGGAACTGCACACAGTCTGAGGTTAGCCTGTGGAGATTCCAGAGCAACCCTCCGTGCACATCTTTCATGTGAGACATCAACTCTCTTTCCCACTATTCTGCACTTGCCTTATTGCAATTTTTCATATGAGTGTCATAGAAGTTAAACATTTGGGGGGTTTGCTTTGTATGAAGCAGGGCTAAAAAGATCAACAACACCCTTTCTTCCTAAACACTTGAATTAACTAAGAGCATTGGCCTCTTCCATTAAAAGTAATAGAGTTACACAAGTTTTACACCAGAAGCAGCCTCTGGTCCATGTAGATGATGATAAGAAAGAAATTGGAACACAAATTCTAAATGTCATGTAAGTAAAGAATATATCACTTATATGCCCATCTTTAAAAAGGGGAAAAAGGAGGAGCTGGGGAAACTATAGACCAGTCAGCCTGACCTCGATACCTGGGAAGCTATTAGAGCAATGTATAAAACATTCAATTTGCAAATACCTGGAGGAAGAAGGGGTGATAACAAGCAGCTAGCATGGATTTACCAAGAATAAATCATGCCAAAGCAGCTTGATTTCCTTCCTTGATAAGATAATTGGTTTGGTGGACGGGGGAATGCAGTGGACATAATATACCTGGACTTTAGCAAGGCTTTTTACACAATCCCACATGACATTCTCATAATTAAGATGGAGAAACATGGGCTCGGTGGAAGTATCATTAAGTGGATTTGTAACTGGTTACACAACTGCAAACAAAGCGTAACTATTAATGGAATGATGTCAGATTGAAAGGAGGTCTCATGTGGGGTTCCACAAGGATCTGTTCTGGGTCCTGTGTTATTTAACATCTTTATTAATGACCTGGAAGTAGGAATAGAGAGCACACAGATCAAATTTTCAGATGACACAAAGCTAGGGGAGGTTGCAAACACTATGGAGGAGAGAAAGAAAATTCAAAGGGATCTTGGTAAGTTGGAGAACTGGGCTATGGACAACAAAATGAAATGCAACAAAGACAAATGCACCAGTTAGATCAGATTGCAGGGCCTATAGTTGCCACCCTTAAAAGGTTGTCAGTTTTTCCTATAATAAACAGATACTTCATTTCCTAAGGAAACTCTATTATCTAAACTTAATTCTCGATTAATGCACAGGCTTCACAGTCAGAGCCCGGGGCCCCAGCCCCTATGCTCATGTGATTACATGAGAAGTTCAGCTTTCATTTACAAAAGATTGTTTCTAGCTGTCATCATTGTGAAGAACACCTTGAAAACATGGCTCATGTGCTACTGATGCAGTGATGTCAAGTCTGCAGATGACATGAAACAAAAAGCTCTAAGAGATCTGATCTGCCCCATTCATCTTATTGGGCTGTTAAAAGGTTAAGTTACTAGAAGAGTACTTGGGATGACTGGGGCCTGAGTCATTTCTCCTCCAGAATAGACAGGGAGTGATAGTCTGGGGTGCGTCTGTCCAAAGAAGTATGATGATGGGGCTCAACCAACCCTGCAAATTATTTGTGTATGGGTAGCTTTTTCCACTACCACCCAGGCAGGGCAAGGTTTAGGGTAACCCCCATGTGGGATGTTTCATGGGGCAGGCCTGACTTGCTTTAATGGAGCCCTGCTTACAGTATTCTACATACTGTAAATATGAAGGAAAAGTTATTGATTTATCTAAGGCACTATCAAAAGTCACTGGAAACAGTATTAAGAGCATAGAACTTGGCTTTTACAAGCCATAGAAATTTCAAAATACGGGACCAATTACCATGTGTGTAGTAAAATAAAGAATATGTGAGGCTGCTCCCCCAATTTGATTAAAAAGCATTGTGTGGGGGGAGTACAGGGTAGCCTTTATATAAGCACAATACTAACAGCATGACACTCAGATTTATTATTATATCTAATAAACAAAACCCATGTGTGGGATTCAAGATAATTCACAATTTTATAAGTGAACAAACGCAATGAAAATTAACTAAGAGTAGTTACACTTTACAATGTCTTTACATTTGAAGACACTTTAATTAAAAATATTATTTCATGAATAACATTTAGGTGAGCTGCTGAATAGACAGATTCCTCACAAACTGAGATAATAAATCTTACCGCTTATATCTTATTTGCCTTTTACTTGACAGTTCGTTCTAGTTCTCACTAGATGTGTGCTCAGGGACTTTTCAAGAAATTAGATAACATGATATGCTGATAACGAACAGAAGAAGGGAAGTGGCTGACTTCTAAACTGAGGTTAAGCTTCTCATGGCTTCAGTGTTGGCCAGTCCATTGACTGAAACTCTGTCCTGCTGTAATCACATTTTAATCAAGCTGCCACAATACCCAGAGTAGAAGAATTGGAAGTTTGCATCCACAACCAAAAGGAAATTTCAAGCTCAAGTGAATCAGAAGCAAGAACGCATAAGGAATGAAAAGGGAGGGTCTGGTGAGAGTGGAAAGCACTCTGCACTTCTCCCCACAGTAATAGTCACAAGCTACGTTCTAAGACGAGGAAACTGACAGAAATCAAAGCCAGGGGCTGAAAGGAAGAGCCTATAAACTTAGCGAGCACAACATTCAGACTTGAGGGCAATACTTTTCCCTACAATTATGAGCCTTTTAGGGGAACCAGTCTAAACAAATCTATTTATATAAGGGCAACACTCTAAAGTCCTATTCTTCAAGGTATCTCTAAGGGCTCGATGCTGTGAGGAGTTGAGTTCTCCTTCGAGACGCTCAGCACCCTCAACTCCCATTTAAGTCAGTTGAATGAATGCCAAGCACCATGTAGGATCTTGCCCTGACTAAAAAATTCCAAGTCAATTAAAGAAAAAGTGCATCATATAAATGTGATAAGTTAGAGCAGAATTGTTTTCTCCCCCATTTTTAATCATGATTTCAAAATGACCCATAAAGTAACATAGGCCATATCCTCAGATCTGGCTTTGCTCTGCTCAGTGCAGGACCCAAGGTGGGGGAAGAGCACCTTTAACCACCTGGTACTAGGACTGGCTCTAACTTGTGCCCAGCTGCAATGGGCCTCAAGGGGTATTCCAGAAATTAATGACTGCTGGAGCACAGCAGTTCTCTGGCCATACACGTGACCACAGTAGGGATCAGGATCTAGCCCATGAGTGACAGATCAAGCATTTCTTCTTCAAAACACAGTTTACACAGACTATATTTGCTAAAACATATCATACAGTTGGCTATCCAAAATAGCACAGCCAACAGAAAGGAGGAGGGATGGTCTTTAGATTACAGGAGGAGATTGGATTCATTTCCTGGATCTGTTAAAGACTTTTGGGATGACCTTGGACAAGTGACTGGGGGAGGGCCTGATTAAAGGCCCACTGTAGTCAAGGGGAGTCTTTCCATTGACTTCAGCGTGCTTAGATGAGCCCCTTAATCTCTTTGTGCCTCAGTTTCCCATCTGTAAAATGGGGATTTTAGTACTTCCCTATCTCACAGGGCTATTTGTGAGGATGAACACATTAGTGACTGCAATGTGGAGGGTGTCCAAACTAAGCAATTCTTATCTACTTGTATATATTATGACGATTTATTATTTTTATTACCAGTAATGCCTAAAAGTACCAGCCCCATTGTGCTAGGGATACTACAACCATATAACAAAGAGATGGTCCCTGCCCCTAAAGAACTATCATTGTAAATATAGCACAAGAGACTACAGGTAGAAAGATGGAAAGAGCACAGTGTAACTGAGATGATACTGATCAGCATGAAAAGCTACGGTCACCAACAAAGTTTTTTACAGTTTCCAACACTTTCATTTGGTCTTATTTATAAATTGAAAACAGTTTTCAATACAAAAGAGAACCTATAAGGAAGCATAAGAAAAAAGGAAAATTGGCTTCAGAAGCAATCAATAGAAAGATAAAGTACTTTTACAGGTTCAGATCTAAAGAGACTTGTCTCTCTTAGCCCTCTTTTCCCAGCTAAATTTTAATGGGGATACCCATAGACTGCCTATGTGCTCCTTGCATTTTCAGTTGTATTGCTCACTTCCTAGTCTGAAATATTGCATTAGGTCTCTGTATTGTTAAACAGCTGTCACCCTTCTACAAAGAGATATTGTTGATGAATGAAGTGAGAGTGACATAGATTAAATACAGACCTAGATGTGAGGGAAGGGTGTTTGAGTAAGTACCAAGTAAGAACTTCAGGATTTGGTTTAGGATTCTAAGTGCTATATAAATATAAAGTTGATCATTTATTATCATTATTTATTATTACTGTATTTCAAACAACTAAAATGAAGAGTGTGTGGAACACGGCTCTTCCTCAAAGAAATTAATATTCACCCACTCAAACACTTTGTCCGGATAATGAGAAATATGGCTAGTACAGAATGGGCAAACTGTCCAAATAAACAAGTTGCAGTCCAACATAGATATAAAACATATGAAGCAGTATAGACAGTGTATAACTTTCCATGGCAACATTAAACAGGTAGCCTTTAAAGGAGATTAACTGTTCTTCAATAATTTTGAGCCAAATATATTTTCTCTTTTCACCTATTTTATTTTTAATCAAGCGCATTTATGTAACTCATTGCAAAGAAAACTCACTCTAATTTTGTGTTCACAGGTCTCCCTGTCCTTGTAGGCTATTTCTACTAAATATATCTATGCATTTCTTGGAATATTATTTATTGTATTGTGCCATTTATATACAGCCAAATGCAGCCCTGGTAAATGGGAATAGCTACACTGAAGAGGCACCCATAGTTTCTAGTTCCTGTACAATATTTTAAAAGGCATAAATAAATTGTTAACTACTGCCAACTTTGGAAGGCAGTCAGTCTCATCTTTATAGTGCCTTCCCTTGAACTAGCTTGCCTCCTGTGTGATTATTGAAAATTATTTTATGTGCAGTATATGTAACTTTTTTGAACATTTACGACACGTCACACAATGGGTCAGATTCTGATCTCAATTACACCACTGTAATATGAAATAACTTCAGTTAAGTCAATTTAAGTCATTTGAGACAATTTACACTGCAGTAGTTGAGTTCAGAATCTTTCCCAATAACTTTATCCTGAAAATTGTCTAGACAATGCGAGCTTTAATGTCGCTCATATTTCTTCCTGTTCCACATTGTATTGCTTGCAGCATAGCTTAGGGTCTTGTGACTTTTTACTGTAGAGTTACTCTAAACTAATGGATAAAATATTTCCATACGACAAGATATTTCATCAGGAAATTCAAAACACTGTCCAGGATACTCATAAATACTGTAATGTCTGAAATGACTTATCTCAGTAGTGACTTGGGCTCAGATTTATTGTACAGTTCATCAACTTCTCAGCATGTTAGATAATGAATGTTTCATTTACATTGCTAATTGCCAAGCCATGGTTCCTTCAACCTTTAACCCTTATGCTTTATCACATTATCACCATATGTCAATATAATTGCACTTAACATTCCAAATAACAAACTTTCACTAGCTGAAGAGAAACGTTTTTACAAAATATAACCTCAGAAGTAGCTACAAAACTTAACAAGAGAGCAGGACTGAAGCAGCACTGCAGAGATACTGCATAACTACTAAGATCTTTTCCTCAAGAAAAAGTTACTCTAATCTTTTGACCAAAAAAGAGCATTTTCCAAAGATTTTTGTGTAGCTTGGCCTAATTAAACAGCAACAAGCAAAAAGTTCTCAGTTAAACTTTTATGAAGAGCTTCAACAGTACTTCCTGTGCTTATGTCTCAAATACTATTGCATGCAGTTCAGATTCAGTATAAAACTCCCTTCTGCATTTGGATAGTGGGTGTTTTCCTCCAGTTTTCTTTAATCTGTGGAATTGTCATTAATTTTACATACCATATGACCATGATAGACATCCCACTTTCTCCAGAAGGCAAAATGTTTTTTTGTTGGGCACCCCAGGTTCTTTTAGTCCTTTCAAAACTCACTTGCAACACGAAAACCATTTAGAGACTGAACCCATTTCCGAGAAAGCTCAAAACCACCACAGGAGAAGGCTCACAAACAGACAAGTGCATAGGGTTAATAAGTACCAACCTATTAGGATTAAAAAGAAAAAGGGGGCGAAAGGGAATCGAAGACAAAAAGAAAATGGAGCAAACACCTCTGTACACTTCACATTGCAGAATGTCCTGTTTATCCAGATATGTAGGTGACACTTAAGTGAGACAGTCCAACATTTCTCATGGAAACAAATCAAAGCATTGTGAGAAAAGATACTGCCTATACAAGGCATTACATATCCATCTATCTCTATCTATATAGATGTCTCTTTACCTCACATACAGTGTTCAGACCTAGTCATCCTATCTCTAAAAGTAGTGGTTTTCTACATTTTACTGTTCCTCGTCTTTTTTTATTTAGATCAAGTTCATTTATAGTACAAGGGATAGTTTCAAACCAAGATTTTAATCATGCATTGAGGGACAATTTCAGTGGCACAGTTTGATGTGCAAATACCAATATTTTCGCAAGTGCCATTTAATATCTAATTATGTTGAGAAAGTGTCGATGTAAAAATGGTACCTTCTTAGTCCATAAGTCTGCTCTTTGTGTCTATTCTGGGTCACATCTCATCTCTTGTTACCCCTCACTCTTCCCCTGGTGCTATGTTCTGCCATTTCAGCCTGCCTTGATGCTCCTCTGCTTTCCTTTCTCACAGGGGACTCTGTGCCTTGTCTCATGTTGTCCCCTACCTCCAAAATGGCCTCCCTGACCTGGCAGATGCTGCAAACTCACTCTCCTGCATAAAGCTCACTCCCTTCAGTTACCAGTCATCACTGACTTCCACCATGGACTCTTTTCCTGACTCACTGTCGAAATAGTAATATATTTTTAAAACACCAGACTAACATGCAGTGGATGGTGTGCAACAATCAGCTTATCTCATGCCCTGCACATGCCCTCCCTGGAGTTATTGTTAAATATATTTGGTTTTAAAAACCAACATACATAACATTTAAAAAACGAATATTTGTTATACTAAATTAAACTGTGGTCTTCATTACGCACCTTGTGGCAAGCATACACTGGGGTGCAGTTAAGACAGATTAAGATTTATTGGGGCCCTGGGCACAAAGAACATTTGGACCCTCCACACCCCAGGAGCCCCAGGACCCCCCTCACTTTTAAAAGTGTGAGCGCCATGTCTGCCCACTTTTTAACATGGGTGTAGTAGCTTAAGGTAGGCACTCAGGAGTGGTGGTGGCAGGGGCTGCGCTTCGCGGCAGGAGAGCTGATAAGGTGATAAGCTCCCCTGCCATGAAGCGCAGCCCCTGTTAGTGGTGCCAGCCTCTTCCCAGTAGGAGGCTGAGGTGGGCCTTAGCCCTCCCTCACCAGGGGGCCCTGACCGCTGCTCCTCCTCTTCCTCCCCAAGGCCCCATCCCCTGGCCAGGCCAGAAGCTGGAGCCAGGCAGTAGTAAGAGCCCCCCCGGGGGGGGGAGCCGAGCTGCTGTGGGGAGCCCCAGACCCTCCACTTGCCCGGGTCAGAGTGCCCTCGGGGCTGAGGACATGGGTTGAGGGCTGCTCTCGGGCACCCCGCCCAGGGCAGGCGGAGGGCCGGGGCTCCCCACAGTGGCTGCTCTTACTATGACCCAGCTCCGGCTTCCAGCCTGGTCAGGGGGTGGGACCTTGGGGGGAAGAGGAGGAGCAGAGGGTGGGGCCACAGTTCTAGCACCGGTGACCCTCCATTTCTACACAGGTTCAAGTGCTCCTGAAATTGGCTGGGGCCTCTGGGCATGAGCCTGTGCATTAACCCACCACTGGGTGCAGTAGTGAGGCAAAGGGCATAGAAAGTTTCTCCCATTATGCAGCAACTGGACAGGTAGTGAGAGAGAGCAGAAACGTGATATCAGGGTGGCCTGCACAGCACAGCCCCAAGTAGGTGTGGTCTGATGGTTAGAGGATATGGACAGCTGCAAAGTTAGCTAGTGTGCATGGTGGTGTCAACAGCAGGCATTGGTCATGATGTACGCTGTTCCTTTTCAGAGGAGCAGTAATCCACACCCCAATGTAGAACCCTTAACCAACCCCTTTGGAATCTTACCCAGGATGTCATGGTCCCTGTAGCATATTATGCACTGGGGAGCTGTGTTCCTGTTCCCCATCACAGTACTGGCTAGTGCAGGATTTGGCCTTTCGTTACCAATAAAACACAAGGAAAGATTATGAAATCATTGGCATAAAAAGCTTTTGGACTTGATTATCACCTGAAATGTATGCTCCTTCTCACCAATACATTCCAAAACCCATTCAACGTCTCAGAGAGATGAAAAAAAAATACAAATTCTGGATTGCCACTGAAAAACGAATATTCCCAAATTTATTCATGTACCACACCAACTGCATTCCAGTGCAAGTATTTTGCTTAAAAGGAATCCTAACTATGAGGAACTTTTAACAATATATATCAGTGTGCATCTAATGGCAGGAATTAGATTTATGCATATTGCGGTTGTCCACTTCCAGCTGCTTTTGTGGAGTCAAACTTTTTTTTTATGTTAACACATCACATTATTATCACATTTAGAGAAGAATAATGGCATAGGGTGTTGATACATCATTGGCAGCGCACAGTGTCATTTGAAAACATGCTTGCCTTTTGAATCTGTAATAATGGGTCGAAGATATATTCTGGATTTAGCACCTAGTACTTGCTCACTGGTTCCAAATGCAATAAATGAGTGTCTATTACATGTGAGATGTCTTATCCCTTAGTATATAAGAAACCCTAACTCTTTTCCAGTTGGCAGATGAAGCTGCAAGTAGAGTTTTTAATAGGTTGAAATTAAACTATTATTGAATGTGTCTGTAGGATTTGATGGGACCATTGAGTCCCATTCATTTATGGATTTAGGATGAGATTTTTCTAAAACACTTAAACATTAAGAGATACAAACCTCCATGCTTCTCGGTACAAGACAACTCCTAATTGACCAAGATTCAAATTTTCTATAATTGGCCAATACACGATTATCTTGCACCTTCTTCTGAAGCACATGGACACAAAGAAGCAAGATACCTGACTAGATGGACCACTGGTCTGATCTGGCATGGAGATGCCTAAGTTTCTAACCAGCACTGGTCAGAACACCTCTGGAAAGGGAGTTTGTAAACTGTTGTTGCTGCAGAACCAATAAAGAGGGAGCCCAAGCCATGCCTAATTTTGTATTTTATTTTTGTAACTTTACAGGGCCATAGGTCTATGTCAAATAGATGTGTTCATTTATGTAGCAAAACTGAAAGCACTCAAGTAGAAGCAAGTTTCTTTGTACAGTTGACTGTACATATTTCTTAACTGCTCCTAGATTTTTTTTTTAAAAAGCTTGAAACTTTAAGGCATGTTGCCAGCGCAGTGTGTAATGATACTGTTCTGATATCCCTTGTGGTTAACCCTACGTCATTTCCCTCTCCCCTTCTCCTGCTCACTGTGCTGGGGACACTGAGGAAAAAACATGCAGCCTTTTGGACGAGGGAGTGCTTCTTGTTGGTCCACAGTAGTTTGCCCCATTGATAGACTGAAGAATGGTATTGACAAAGCTGCAATGGGATTCCGCTTCTCCTCTGTCTGAAGGATAGTAGCCCCAACAAGGGCCCCCAGTGCAGAGAGGTACACATATGGTGGGAATTTTTGTACAGAGACATCACAGGATCTGCAGAAGGCAGCAGAATCTCAAAGAAAATAGGACCCTTTGAAAATGTCAATGATATAGCTTTTCTGTTTTAAAATATGGAGAAAAAAACCACCTGGGGTTTATTCTGGCTTCTGCTGTTGTAGATCCTGGCAGAGGATGACAGAATCAGCTCATCTGTTCAGCTAGTGGTACCCCAGTCAAAAAATAAAGCTCCCCTTTCCACAAGGAAAGTGGTACCATCTCCTACCACCTACTCTCCATGGTGTAAATATTCCCCTAAATGCAGGCCTGGCAGTGTGCCGAACTGGCACAGTGAAGTATAATTCACACATTGTCACACCAGCTTTAGTCAGTCCCATGGCAAGAAATATGTGTGAGACCAGGGCCGGCGCAACCCATTAGGCGACCTAGGCGGTCGCCTAGGGCGCTACAATTTGGGGGGCGGCGACAGCGGCGGTATTTCGGCGGCGGGATCTTCCGCCGCCTCTGTGGGGGGCGGCATTTCGGGGCGGGACCTTCCGCTGCCTAGGGCAGCAGAAAAGCTGGCGGCGCTTCTGTGTGAGACCTTAGTCTTTAGAAACTCTGTATTTTATGGTATATACCACAGCTGCATATCCCAACTGCATGGACTTAACCTGAATATATTTGGGACAGTAAAATAAGAGAAAATATTAATTTTGTGGTATTTTCTTTGTATCATCTTTTCTTCTGTTCAGTCAATGTGAGTTTGCCATAAATTAGGCCTGCTGAGAGACTGATGCTGAGCCTTCCATATGGCAAATATTGAACTGAGAGATGTGAAAGAGAAATCGCTTTTTTATTCTTGAATTCATTCTTTTCCCTTTACGTGGAATGTCAGGTTAAGCCACAAGTGCAGAGAAACAATACTGCTAGTGATGTTTCTAAATACAAAAGGAAATGGCTAATGAAAAATAAATTAAGTCCAAAAAAAAAAAAGGCAAGTCCATACAGGGCATAACCAAATACCTTGAATGGATTTTGCATCCGGCTCAGTACTAGGACTTTTAGGCTATAAAGCACAGTTCTTTCATTTCAAGGAACAGCAGTTCACTATTACAATCAGAGTTCATTCAAACACATAACTGCATTTTTTTATTAGATAAAGTAATCTTCAGGTCGGGAAAATCAGCATAGAGAAAATCATTGAAATCAGTGATGCTATGATACAATGATTCCCACTTCAGGTAATCTATTCTAACATCTTTTCTGCCTAGTACTCTACACGCTGTAAGGGAACAATTCAGAAAAAAAAAATCTGAAAAAATCAACTTTTGTGCAAAGATGCCAAGCATATTTTTTGCAGGTTAGGGCCCTCTGTGGAGCTAGTAATAGAGTGGAGAGTGAATTTCCTGGTGCTGCTGAGTCATATGGAAATAAAAGATTAAGAATTTTACTGGTGGTTTTGTCATTTCTGAAGATTAATTGTGCAATCCCTTGGAAACCTCACTAAAAAAAAAATACAAAGAAATTTTTAAATTGTCAAATGTGACCATAGTCAAAATTCTACAATGTATGTAAGCCCCTCTCTTTCTGAACACCAGGGTTTAAACTTCCAAAGGGGCTTTTTCATTTTGTATTTGCAGTTTCATGCCTCCAATTACTTATTTCTGTAATTTTGCACCCATAACAAATGTAAGCACAAATAGTAGCAAACAGACACCCAGTTACTGGTTTTTGATGGCAAAATTAGAATTCAGGTTCCAATTTTCAAAAGTGCTCATCATTTGACCTAATTCTGTTCCTAAAGAAGACAGTATTAACACTCCTATAGCCTTCAGTGTGTGAAGAGTTAGGCCAATACTGAGCACTGTGAAAATCCCACTCATTAAGGCCTGGCTGGAACCAAGCCCTAGAAGAGGAAGCATGGTCTTGTGGTCAAGGCACAAGACAGGCCCTCAGGGAACTGGGTTCTGTTTCCTGTTTTAGCACAGACTTCTCGTGTGATGCTGGACAAAAGGGCTGGACTGAGGGTGACGGGTTTACAGACCCTATGCAAAACCAAGCAAGACATGGAGCAGTATTGGGCCAGGGAGGCCCCAGTCCTCAACAACTGCAAGGTATGCTCCAGGTGATATGACAATTTAAAAGGGCAGTGGTAGGCCAGTGACAGGGGGGAAGGTGTTACAGGCTGCACCAGAGCTGTGAACCCACAAGAGGCCCTGAGGAACGGGATATTGTACCCCGCAGGTGAAGCAAATATTACTAAAACTGTGACCACACCCTAAATGGAGGAGCCACACCTGATAGGAAGTGACCCTGGGGGAATGTAACTTGGGGTGGACCAACAAGTGGTCTGGACACTGCAACATCCCTTTAGGGCCCTATGTTGGGATCTGGTGGAGTGGAATGACCTGCGTCGTCATCTCCTGCTCCCCTTCCCCTCTGTTGTGAAGGAACCTGAAGGGGGGAAGAAGGGACACATAGGAGAGACTGAGGCCTGCTGTATAGGACCTGACAGGGCTCTGTCCAGGATGGGCATACTGAAAAGCCACTGCCTGACCAGTAGGCCAGCTGGCTATCAGACTGACCTGCTACACTGAGCAACTGTTATTCATGCTCCATGAGCACTTTTTCACACAACCTAGACTGAGCATTCACCCGTGTGAGTAAAAGTTGCACAATCTCATCCCATGTCTCTCTGTGTCTCAATACCTCATCTGTAAAATGCAGATTTCCCTACCTCACAGGAGTGGTTTAAGGATAAATTCATTGACTCCTATTCCCCCTCACTCTGGCTTTACATGGGTGTAACCTCATTGACATGAATGGAGTTACTTCTGATTTACACCAGTGCAAATGAGAGGTGTTTAGGTATGAAGATGAAGGGGGCCATAAAAGTACCTAGAAAGAGAAATACCTATGCAGTTGATTCCCATAAGTCATCAAATACACACATAAAACTCCATTTAAGTAAATGGGAACTGCACATTTATATCTGAGGATGGCCCTGTGATTTTCACTTGTAAATAAGAATTAAGAAGTAAGGGCTGGTCTATACTTAGCCGCTAGTTCGGCGGCTGGAAATCGAACTTCCCGGTTCGATTTATTGCGTCTGGTCTGGACGCGATAAATCGAACCAGGAAGTGCTCGCCGTCGACTGCGGTACTCCAGCTCAACGAGAGGAGTACCGCGGAGTCGACGGGGGAGCCTGCCTGCCGCGTGTGGACCGCGTCTGAACCGCGGTAAGTTCGAAGTAAGGTATGTCGACTTCAGCTACGTTATTCACGTAGCTGAAGTTGCGTACCTTACTTCAACTTGGGGGGTTAGTGTAGACCAGGCCTAAGAAACAACAGGGTCTGGTGGTATTGTCTAATGTGGCAAGAACCACCTTGTAGAAAGGTGGACAGTCTCTCCAATGTTAAAGCCCAAGGATGCTTTTGATACCAACCAACTTCCACAAAGAAGAAAACTAGGGACATTCAAAATTTTCAGGTTAACCTTCAATGACAAGTATTTTTCATGAATGTTAAGGAATCGGAGCAATTAGTTTTCAGAAAAAAGAAATATTAAGAGTCCTTGAAACTTTGAAAGGTGCCTATAGTTCCTTCATATCTCCAGATCTAGTGAACAGATCCAAATTGTACTACACAACTGACTAGGGATAATTACCTCGTACACAGGATAATATTCAGGACCAAAAAGAAAATAATATATCATTCATAAATGGCATTATTTATTGAAAAAACTCTGTATGAGTCTCCATCACTGAAGCCAACACAGAAAAGATGTTATCAGAGAAAGCTTTTACTGACTGGTGCTTCAGTGTTTTGCCTGAAAGCAGGAGGCTGCAGATGAGAAGAAACTACAACAACAGATGTTGAGATAATTCTCCCTGCACCTTTTAAGGGATGCATGAGGGGAACCCTGAAATATATACATGCATTATAAACTTTAAATAGTCAGAAGTATCCTTATGTTAGTGATGAAAGAATTGACAAGTATTTCCTGTAAATCAGAATTAAAGTTGTAGTTGGATTTTGGGAGTACATCACTGACCTACATAGGACAATTGGTTTGAACAGTTTGGAAATTCCTATGTTCCTATGTCTAAGGATAGAATATGGATTGCAGATTAGGCCCCTAAGATTTAGCATAAGGTGTATAAGTAGTGTGTTATCATTCAGGTTACTGTATATATTACAAGTGAACTGCCATCTATTTAAGCTCGGATTCAGCAAAGCACTTTCGAACATGCACTGGTAAATAGGGATGGACTTAAGAACATGGTAAGAACATGTTTAATTGCTTTGCTGAAAGGGGGGCCTTAATCCTCAACAAAATATCTCTATTTTAAATAACTATTGCATGGTATAATGGGATTTTTGTAAATTAGGTCTTAATAAAAAGTTGGAAATCATGGATTAGAATTTTTAGTGACCAATCAGACAGTTCCTTTTGGTAATATTCTACTTCAGTTAGAGGTTCTGTAACTTTTTATAGCTAGAATAAATAGCATACGTATTTGTCTTCATTAGTAATTTTATATTACACCACATGCATATCCAAACATTTCAGCAACTTATAATAGAAGAAAGTGACTCTACTTTTTTATTTAAATTTGGTATTTAGTAACATTGGTGAGTTAACAGTTTAACATCCTGCCTAGATGATCTCCCACAAAATATCAAGAAACAAAATGAATACTACGTAGTACAAGATCAAATTTAAATCTACAACAACTTTTGTTAATAGGTTCTCAATCAATATGTTCAAACAATGTATTTTCACATACTAAAATTGCTTTTGTATTGAATATCCAGACTATAGATTTCTATAGGGATAAGAAAAGTGTATGATACATCATATGAACATATTTTTATGCTGAACATTTCTCAAAATAGCACCTCCCGCTGTCAATGTCTATGCCCCATGAACAGCTGAGCTGAAGTGCTACTGACAAAAGCAAGAAGGGTACAAAAATGATAAATTAGTCAAATTTATACAAGTCAGGAATGAAGTCCAATAATGAGCCTTTTCTTTGCCACCGAAATGAAACTGAAGAAACTATGTATGTATGAGAGAGACACTTGCTCAACATCATACAATCAAGAGTTCATATTCTATAAGCAAACAGTATTATTTTCTTTACACCTAGAAACAAATATTCTTGTAAACGTCTAATGAAAAGAAAAACCTACTAACTTTCTTAAATGGCAGATATATTTAAAAACATAAAAAATATTTGCCTATTATAGAAAATTAGATTAGAACCAGCTAATGTATGGGTACACTTATAAGATTATAACTTTTTAAAATTTATTTATTTATTTAACCAATTCATACCAGCTATCTGAATTTTAAACTGAGATTGACTAGCAAAGAAATAGTATGGGCAAAACTCCCTTAATTACAGCATATGCCAGAAACAGATTTAGATCTGATACCAAACAAAATATAGCGCAGGTCACCGAAACTTCATTTAACATAAACTGCTACTGAAAGAAACGGGGGAAACAAATAAAATAATATTATGAATGACAATATAGTGTACCAAGTGCATTCTTAAATGACACCAGCAGTACAAATCTTGTTTTTGTTTTTCCAGTTTATACTGTGTATAATGGTGGTAGCTGTAGAATAAAATAAGCAAATATACCTTACAAAATACTATGCACCATCTTCAAGTTCAACATGACTTGAATTTACTAGTACGTTCCCTGAGACTGGTCATTGTTATTCATAGATTTTAAGGCTAGAAGGGACAAATATGATCACCTAGTCTGACCTCCTATCTAACACAGGCCATAATATTTCACCCAGTAATTTCCACATCAAGCCCATAACTTTTGTCTTGGCTATCGTATGTTTTGTAGAAGGCTATCTAATCCTGATTTAAAGACTAGAAGGGATGGAGATAATCACTATAACCATTACTGATGACACTTTTTGCTTTCCTACAGTCAATTAATAAACAGTTAAGGTCATAAATAAACAATCTGGGATGACCCATACACATTCCCACCTGTTTCCCTTCTGCACTTGTAGAGCAGGATAGAGAACCACAAAAGAAAATCCACATGCTTTGCCTAGCTTGTCAGCATCTAGAACCAATCTGTATTCATTACAACTGGGATTCTTCATCCAACCTGGGGCATCAATAGCACAGGTAACATCCTCCAGAATGGTAGAGTTGCGTAATTATGGTATTTTCATTAATGGATCTTTGACTGTTCTATTCATTCTTGTAATGTAATGACTTAACTCTCTGAATACTTCTGGAATAGAAAATTAAAGTACATTTAGCTCTGTACGTATGTGTATATATATATATATACATACATACGTACACCTATAGGCAGATCTCAAACACTGACATTTAAAAAAAAACTTAATTAAGGTTGATTTATTTACAAATGCAATGTTTTCAATACACACAAAAGATGTATTTAATGTTTTATTTTTAAACACAATTAAAAAATAATATATAAATATATACATACTGCAAATGTAATACAGATAACAAATTCATTTAAGCCCATTTATGCACATTAGTAACACACCATGTGGCAGAAAGACTATGACTACAAGAAGACCCCTTGGCGATTTATTTTATATTAAATCCCTAATGGCCTCTCCTCATCTTTGTAAAAATATGCACAAAAGTCCAGACTATGCAGCCATTGAAATGAATGGTTATTTATTTGCTAAACGAGAACCCTATGTTTAATGTTCCTTAGACATAAGGTAGCCTGCAAAAGTCGCATTCCTACAGCTCCATACATCATTTATTTTACATACCCTAACTTCTCACAACAGGCATCAGAAAAATATCTCTGAACAGCATTGTAAGTTGCTGAGAATTTTGTTTCCAATTCCATTACTGGAAGATTAAATGTTAACATGTTTACTTGCTTTTTTAGCATCAAAAACAAATCCATGTACCAATCTGACACCATTTCAAAAACATAATGTGTATATTTATGCTGGAAAATAAAAGTTTGCCAAGTCTGTGATGTGATCATCAAAAACAGACAATGGAAGTTCAATCCTTCAAATAAAATAAAATTAGAATACATTATAATTTATGTAGTAACCCAACTAGTTTAAAAGTTGTTTGAAAATGCCTGCCATGCTACAGCTGAGAGAGTTACTGATTTTTATATAGGTATAGTGTGTAATACTTAAATAAAAATCTGTCTTCCTAATACACAAAACACCATACAAATCTGCCAGAAAAAAATTGCAAATGTATACACTGTGCTACTACTAATGCTATTTTGAAAAAATATTTTGAAATTTAACCAAGAGGTTTTCCTTCTCTTGGACACAAGTTGGGCTGGTTAGGAGATCAAAATCTAGGGCTAGAACCTTGAGTCTGGCCAACGTTTGGCAGAATCAAAGGAGGGGAGGCATAGGTGATGTTATGCCACCTTTCTGTCCTTCCCCTATCCAATCCTTGAGACAACTGAGGGCTGTTTCAAACCCAAGTGAAATTTATAAGAGCCTCCAGGCTGCTCTAAGTTATACTGGCTGTAACAGCCTCTTAGGGCTGTTCCACCAGCCCAAGATCAGCAGAGCACAAAGTGCTGTGTCCACTCCCTCTTCCATTCCTGGGACACACCCCATCCAGACCAGGAGGGCCAGCAGCGGGAAGTATAGAGTCAGCTACACTATCATGTGGGGATTGCCCTATGTAAAGAACACTTTACAAAATTATAAGTGTGCTCAGATATCAGGGTGAGGAATGTGATATAAGAACCTTAATAGAGAACTATCTCATCAGTCAATCAGCATTCAGTTTCTCTCACATATACTGATCAAGACCAGATACTCATATACCTGTTGGCCATATTTTTTAACTGGCTTCCTTAAGTCTCCTCTAGGAATCTCTATTTATGTTATTTTTCTTCTCTTTAAAGATATTGCTAGTTGTGTTATCATTAAGTGGTCCAACTGACAGCCTGCGGGCTGAACCTGGCCTGCAGGACAATTCCATCCAGCCCCCAGAACTCCTGTGGCATCCACTCCCCCAGCAGCTGTCCAGAGAGTATTGCAGTGAGTGAAATGCTGCACAATCCACATGTGGAGACAAAATGGTGTCCTGCATGTGAGGTCACGCCATGCGGAAGAGGCCATCTTATAGAGCCAGTCTCCCTCCAGCACATGCAGCACTTCTCTCCAGCAGCAGGAAGGTAAAGGTAGCTGATGAGGTAGCCAGCGAGCAATGATGATCCTCAGAGTCATCTCTCTGGAATTCTGTTTTGGTAATGAGCCTACGGAGGTGCCTCCAGTCCAAACTAGCATCCGGCCCACAGCATTGTAACGGTTGGACCACAGACTCCAGCAAAAATGTCATCAAGCTTTCATAAGAAACTATAAAGAAAAGGGGGTTCCATGAAAGCTGCATGTCTTGTTCACTATATTGCATCTTGAGGAAAGAGGAGAATGGAAAGTTCAATTCACAAAGTATTATTCATCTCTCAGAAAAAATTGACTTTCCCGGAAAGTCACATTGAGAAGATGCTTCTCATTTCCAAGGGAATTCCAACAGAGAACAAGCAAAATATACTCTCGGGGTATAACATAATAAAACAGAAATTAACAGCAGTGCAAGCACTCAGTTTTGCTACAATACCCTATGAATAATCTCCATCATGACTTGGAGAAACTTCCCAGTAAAAATAATGAAAACAACAGCCACTTGGGCCATGTTACTTCTCTGTTGCCACTATCTTGAACAAATGCTGCCATGCATGTAAATAGGATTTAGTTTGTGTGTGATATGGCTCTGTTCATTTCTTGTTTTAACCTGGAACTTCACTGTAATTTAAATCTATAAAACCCCAAACAGAAAGAGCATTATCTGAAAAATGCAAAGCTGTGTACATCCAGCTCCCCACACAAATCCTGATTTGTATGCATGAAATGCCTTCCCTGAATTGATCAGTAAGGCCCACTATTCCTTTAATACTACCCTGTATTTCTTTAAAACTCTCCTCAAGATCCATCTCTGCCAAGATGCCTATAAGAGATCAGAAAATTGATGCTGGGCAGGTGGGGATACGTAACACTTTATTAATATAATAACAGCGGTAAATATACTCACATATACATAAAATGTATATATTTGATTGTATTCCAACCCCTCACACCCCTCATATGTCCCTTGTCTTCCCAAATTGTAAAAATATTGGAGCAGGGATTGTGCCTTTCTATGTGTTTGTATAGCACCAAGAATCATAGACCTTGATACTTTTCAGGCCTCTCAGTGCTACTGCAATGTAAATATTGACTAGTGATACTAATAGTGAATTAGTTGGTAACTGAAGGAATTATTGAATTATTGCCACTGTTACCTTCCTCCTAAACCAAAGAACATTTTCTCTAACAAGGGATATTAGCATCTATATTTTTAATAGAAAAATCAGGGCTTAACTCCATAGTAGCTGAACAGTTCACAAATATTGCGGAATTTATCTTCACAACTCATCTAGGAGGTAAAGAAGTATTATTATCCCCATTTTACTGAGGCAGAGTGACCTATTCAAGATTGCACAGGATGTCAATAGCAGAGTTGGGATATGAACTCAAACATCCTGAGTTCCAGCCCACTGCCTATCCATAAAACCATCCTTCCTCTCAGAAACACAGGAGCTGAGACAGACTCTAATTTCATTATAGATCTGTAAAACCAATAATGAAAGATAGCACACTTTTTATGGGTATATGAAAGACTATGTAAGGTATTTCATTTATTAGCATATCAACGTCACTTGATATATTGATTTTAAAAAGACTTTATCATTCTTAAATACTCATTTAACCCATTCACAGCCTGAGTGTTTCAGGTGTGACATTTTCATTCTTCATGACACATCGCAACTATAGCAATAAACATGCGTCTGTGAATGACACACTATTCCTGACGGGTTGCAGTAGATATAATCATGTTATTATCACTATTAGTAGCAATAGCAGCAGCAGCTGTGTAACCATCAGAATCAATAAATCCTAACAGATCAGGAGAGATCATGAAACCAAAGCAAATAATCAGGCCTAAGAAAACTCTTCATCAAAAGATGCTCTTATGTATCTGTTGGCTGGAAGAACAGTTTGACCCTGTTCGTTTTCTAAAGAAGCAAACACATTATAGATGCAACATCTGTGGCATTAAAGCAAAGCAAAAGCTGTGTCTCATGTCCTCATTGATGTTTAATTAGTTAATGTCTGTACAGCACTTAGAACACAGAAAGCACTGCTAAGTAGTAGGAATTATCATCATTATTACTGGAGCAAATCTGGAAGTATTTATACAAGCAAAACTCACAGGAAGGTGAACATGAGTTTTACCTGAGTAAAGACTCATGTCTTCAGGATTTTGCCTGAAGTAAAAGACTCAGGTTTTCCGATTTTTGCCTATTGTTAATTATTATTCCTATTTTATGTGACACAGAGTTCTGCTTGCTGGAGGTGTGGCAGGCAGAGCAGTACACTATGGTTTTGCAAATCCATCCCTGTCTCTACTGGTGCTGTTGCAGATTGCTCCATACCTGACAAGGCTGTGAATCTGAACAAGCCAACAACTGTCCTGTGTGCTTCTGTAAGCCAGATAGAGTTCTGGAAGTATTTGAACAGGGTGTAGTAACTCAGCACCGCAAAAATTAATCTCCAGCCAGAGAGGCTGGAGCAATGCCACTTCAGTTACAGCATGTTTCTTTTGAAAAGAGAAGAACTAGAAGGAATGACTTCTAGGAATCACTTCCAGGTAACTTCAGTCAAAAATCTGGTAATATCAGTGACTTGATGGATTCAGATTAAAGATCATTTAACTCATGGAAATCACTAAGAATTGATTGTTTTGTGCATATGCAGTTGAATCTCCTTCCCCTAGATAGTTCCATTTAGTTATGCCTCAAACAATGTTCTTGTGAACCACTTCACTGCTTGAGAATCAAATCTTGGTATTCCCTGAACAGCAGTATTCTAAAGTCAGATGTGATACAATATATTCACTGAGGCCAGTTCTGAAACTTGTCTGCTTTTAGAACTATAAAAACATTGCTGCGATCAAATGTCTTTTGTAGGCAGTAGAAGAAAGGGATACAAATTATAGACTAGAATGTGACTAGCCTTAATACAGTTGTGCAAAGTAGAAGTAAAGATCCTCCATCTCCCAGCTGAGCTGTGTTAGTGCTACCTGGATGTTAGATCTGGGTCCTGCGTAGAGCACAGAAGCTGCATTCCACATACTTTTTCAGGAAGTAACAAAAGCATCTTAATTTAATACTGAAGCTAGCTCCTCATTATAAGCCTAATTTGTACCACTCATCTAAATTAGCAAAATGATAGACAACGGTTAAAATAAATTATTAGAAGATTATAAAATCCCATTTCTTATTCAAAGAATGCATTTCCAACCATCTTGTTATTGGTTATTTTGACATTTGTATATTTTTGCAAATTTTAGGGACCAAAGTTAAAGTTGAGTGGGCCATGCAAGTTTGGTGGAGTGATGGAGGATGATGGAGGATTGTATGGCAGTGAGAAAGTGGCTGGACCCTTTAACTGTTCATTTCTTGACTTTCTAACATGTAGTTTTTTAAACTGATTGATTACTGTGCCAGCATGTAAATTACTATCACTGACACTACTGACATTCTACCACTTATTTAGTAAGCTAGACATTATAATTGCTGAGAGAAGCATGTTTTAGCATGTTTTGTATCAAGATATCTTCTGTGAAGGGATTTCAAAGCTACATACCTTGAATCATACTAGATATTAATTGTACTGGCTAGTATGTCAAAAATTTAAGTGTTTTGAATAAGTCAGGAAAGAAAATCCAAGTCTGACATTTTAAATACACCAGGATGATATTCAACAGTACAAAGCTACAGACTAGATCCAGCAGACCTAAGCCTCTGGAACTGCTATCCCTGGAATTTCCATAGGCCTTGTGGTGTTTGCAAAGATGAAGACTAACCTCTATTTTCAAGGGGAACTATCCCTCTCTTGTACCCCAAAATGCTGTGTTTCATGGACTCTCCCATTCTGTACTGTCCAACTGCCATAATTAGAGTAAATTAGGTTATTTGATATTATACCAAAATACTCTGTACCTGAGCACACTTAATGCCCTACATGTCCTAACAGGTTCTTCTCCAACTGACTAAACATCACTCAATGAGGGACACGTTTGAAGGGCTCACACCATTAAGACACTAGGCTCTTCCCTTGCTGACAGTATCACTACAATGAGAGCATGAAGAAGACCACAAAATTGAAAGGCCAAAGATTAATTCATACTTCATGGCACCCAAGAAGCTTGGCAACAGAAAGAAAGATGCCCAGCACCTCAGCTCCTATTGAGTTCAGTGGAGTTGTGAGAGCTCTTAAAATCAAGTTCTTGGTGATTGGGGAGGGGTAGAACCCCATCACCTACTTGCAACATTCATCTACCAATAAGAGAGCCATGACGGCTACTCCCAGGCAGCCTATTTAAAATAACAAAGGAAGGGAGAAAGAATAAAACATGACCGAATCATAAAACATCTGTTCCCCACTTCCCTCCAGCTTAACTCTGCTTGTTTCATAGTCAGCGAGGCGTGAAGTTTGCAGAGTTTGAGAGTCAATCTTTGTGGCACATAGGGGGCTCATTCACTGGTACCCATAACGCTCGTTTTTACTTGTTTGAGTTGGTGATGCAGCACAAATACAGTCCTGGGTGTTTGGCCAGATTGGCCCTCTGTATGTAGGGTGACCAGATGTCCCAGTAGCGGGACCGTCCCGATATTAGCGGCTTTGTTTTATATAGGCAACTATCCTCCTGGGTGGGGGGGGGGGAAAGTCTCCTGATTTTTTACTCCTGCTATCTGGTCACCCTATCTGCATGTAAAGGATCATTTTGGCTAACACAAGATAGAGGAGTCAGTAATACAAAACACAATGCTGTTAGATGAGGTGTGCTTTATATGCACCTGCTGAGTGTGTGAGGACTGGGCTGGAACTAAAAGTGACCACCTGCACTGATGGGGTACGTGAAGGGACTGCAATGTAGTAAAAGCCCCCCGGAGAAATAGGAGCAAATGTAACAGCTGCCTTAGGCTCCTGTCTTACCCCACTCCTTTTGAGGTGACTAATGCCACTTGCAGGACTAGTCACGCTCAGTTGCTGCACTTCCCACCCACATAGTGGCTAGTCCCTGAACAGGGGCTTACGGGGAAGGGGAAGGTTCCTCGCGTGTCCCTTTGCTCTCTCACACCTGTGAAGAGCCAGCCTCAACCTGGCCCTGAATGATTCTGATCTGTACTTCTACACATATAACAGCTAAATCTAAAGTGATATTAGCACAATATTCATTAAAAACAGTACACTAGAGGGGAAAGAACATCTGTAAAATATGCATAACACTGAACAGCTAATAGTTATGCACACATTTAACTAAGAGCACTCCAGCTTAAGTGGGGTCAGTTCAGAGGTGTGACACTGAAAACCAGCAATCAAAAAAATGACTTTCACCAGTACTGCTAACACAGGAAATGCCTGAGACAAGAAGCCATCTAATTAACAAATTGAAAGGATTTCTTATCAATCCTGGAACTTCTATAATTTATGACCAACGTGACTGTTTTCACAACATTCAAAGCAGGTGTATAAAAGTAAAAAAACAAGGGGACACTTTTCTCAAGAAGTTGAGAGACTATTAACCCCACTGCATGGAAGGGTGGGTTATGATCCAAGCATTGCAATTTTCTGCAGCTGTCGCTCGAAAGCATCCTGGTAAATTACTTTTATTTGAAAAGATATTCAGATGCATAGTAATGAAAGTCAGACCACAAATAACTACGGCATTCATAAAAATTAATTACATCATTGACAAAATCTGCTCATATTCTATCCTGAGAAAACAAGTAACTAAAAATCTATGTGAAAGAACAGGCCACCTTCTGCAGCTTGGTTGTTTAGCAGCTATATTCTATTTATGTTTCCTCTTACCTCAAGGGTCATGTACACCGTGCTAACTGCAACTTTAATTTCTCCATCTGACAGCTCCTTGAGATCCTTCAGCAGAGCCTCCTCGATATTTAAACCTGTTTGAGATACAGAAAAACTGTTCAATACATACAAGTTTCAGAGCTAGTCAAATGCAACAAGATGAGTTAAGACCAGAATTTTAGCCTTAATGTTAACTCTTCTGGCTTTTATGGGTTCACATCAGAAAATTAACATTATTTTGTAATTTAAATTAATATTAATAGTATGGCACTACTACTTTAATATCAGAGTAAACAAAGTTCAAAAGAATTAAAAGACAAAGATACTCATATATTCAGTTTCCCTTGATGAAGTTGTAAAGGCTCTGATCTAGAAGCATATTGAATACTACTTGTCAACGAGTGCACATAATCTTTAATCTTCAGATCATGGATATAAGACTTTTGGCACTAATATAGAATTGTTGTAACAAATCATTCAGAGCTGAAGCAATTAAGGTACATGTTGTAAATACAAACTTCAGATTGCATTCTACCATTGACCTTCCTTAAACTAACATTGTACCAATGGATATTTCTGTGTGGGATTAAAGATTAATATAACCCTCAGGAACAGATTAACATGTGTATTGTTGACACAGGAGATTTTATCATCATCATCATCTAGTGGGTGACTCTTTAATTGTGGGATCTGGATTCCTCTATATAGGAGCCAGGAATGTTGTGAATTTTCAAAATATTTCATTTAACCATATAGCTTTCATTTACTGTAATGGGAGATGTCCAGCTACAAGGCTGCAACATTCTCTTAACTATATTTAAATAATTCATGACGCACAGGAACATGGTCATTTGATCCCTACTGATAACGCAGATAATATAGCCAAATAGCCACTCATGAGTGAAACAGCCATATAAATCATAACTGCTCATCAATGAATGCAGTAGCTAGATTCTCTTCAATCAGCAATCTATTGACAAGATGAACTGGCAGTTTCTCATGTATATTCAAAATCTTTGATATTTTCATTTAAAAAATAATTATATATAGACAATAGAGTCTTTAATAAGCAGAATATCTATTCTCCTCATTGTACCCAAAATAACCAGTACACCTATGGATTCAGGTTTGTAAATGAGTGCTGCTTCTTAGATGAAACCTGGAACTGCTATTTTGTTGAATTGTTCCACTTCTGCCTAACAAACTAGATACAAATATAATAATATATGTCATAGAACTCAAAGGGACCTTGAAAGGTCATTGAGTCCAGTCCCCTGCCTTCACTAGCAGGACCAAGTACTGATTTTGCCCCAGATCTCTAAATGGCCCCCTCAAGGATTGAACTCATGACCCTGGGTTTAGCAGGCCAATGCTCAAACCACTGAACTATCCCTCCCCCATCAGGGCCAGTGCCAGCGTTTTTGCCGCCCCAAGTGGCGGGGGAAAAAAAAAGCCGCAATCGGCGGCACTTCGGCGGCAGCTCTATCACCACCACTTCATTCTTCGGCGGCAATTCAGCGGCAGGTCCTTCCCTCCGAGAGGGACTGAGGGATCTGCCGCCGAAGAGCTGGACGTGCCGCTCCTTTCCGTTGGCCGCCCCAAGCACCTGCTTGCTGCGCTGGTGCCTGGATCCGGCCCTGCCCCCTATAAAGCCTACATAAAGGCAAAACTTTCATCTGATTTGCAAAGGACCTCAGAATCTCATCCCCACCTATCTGCACATAGAGCACACAAACACAGCAATGCTAACTATGTAATTTGTAATAAAATCATAAACAATATTGATAAAACACAGAACAATGTAGCTGGTATGCTATGTCCCTGTTCAGAGGCACTTAAAATTATGATGCATCCATGGCCATACTAAAGCTGCTTCCAAGAGTAGTAGCAAAGTGGCTAATTTTTTTTTTTTACAGTGTAGTTTCATTAACAGCCAACTATGGTCTTATCTCTGTGCATGAAACTCCATGGATCCCAATCCTAAATAGACACACACGCAGACTTCACTTGACACATTGTTGTTAGTAATCCTGTTAGGTAAAATCCTGGCCTTACTGAAGTCAATGGGAGTTTTGCCACTGACTTCCGTACACTGAAGTCAATAAGCCTACACACAATGAGCAAAGTTAAGCACATTTATTAGTCTTTGTAGAATCGGGGCCATGAATGTCAAATATGAATAGTGCTCGTGATCACAGGCAGCGTATGGCCTTTTAAATATAATTTAACATTTTCATTAATGATCTAAAAGAGGATCTAAGAGCATATTGGTCTAAACTGGCAACACTCACCAGGCACCTAAAGGGACCAGAAATATGAAAATAAAATTCAGTTCATTTCAACTGTGCAAACAGAAAGCTAACACATTTGGGAGGAATAATCCAAAATTTTTTTTAACTCAATCGGAGGGAGATGTCCTAGGGAAGCAGTGATGATTAAAGGGATTTCGGGGTAATAATGAAAAGCAAAGTGGACATGAGTTTGCAAAGTCACTTCACCAGCATAGAGCCCAAGAAACTGAGCTCTATGCAGGTGAAGTAGGTTCAGAAGGTAAAATCCACCCCCAAGATGGCATTGAGCTGTAGCTGAGTATCCTCCCTATGGCTGGAGCGGTGGCTATAGCCCACCATGTTGTGTTGGGGCCCACTAGACAATATTAATTATCTCGTTTAGAACCTCAGATAGCGCTGACAATGCTCCACCTTAAGTCAGTCGTTTAACTTAAAAGTAACCATCATGTTAATACAAATGAAGACTTTTTTTATTTCAACTACTGTCATCTCACATAATGATCCATTCTGTCTAGATGTAGCCACATGACAAAAATGCCAAGCTGCCTGAGGAATGGAAGTAAACTGCATTACCTTGAGCCTTAAATGGGGTCTGCTGGAAAACAGAGATAATGTCTTCTCGAGGCGGCAGCTCTGGAAATTTTTCTTCTAGAATTGACAGTATTTCTTCCTGTTGTTCTGTAATTCTTTCGGGTTCCACAGACATACATTTGAAGAGAATGCTTCCTGAAATGTGAAACAGCAAAGTCAACCCCTTCTGTACAACAGTGAAAAGGTACTAGAGAAACTACAATTCTTTACTGTACCCTTGTTCCCCCTTCCCCCTTTAAAGCCCTTTCCTCCTTTGGGCTTGTCTTCACAGTAGAGTTAACTCAAGTTATAACTTGAGTGCTCTCTGCACACACAGAGCCTTAACTGGCATGTGTTGATGCTTTTTTTTAATTTGAGTTGGCTGGCCTGTCCGAGGATATAGATTTGTAGGTTACAGCTAGACTTAGCGTAATGCATCAGCTGCTAACAATCACCCCATAAAGTAATCCAGTCACTCTTGTGTAGCTCAAGTGTTATTTCCCAGTGTGGTCACTCTCACTAGAGCTACGCTTACTTAAGATGCATTAATTCAAGTGTAGATAACTCAAGCTTACTCTGCAGTGAAGATACAGCCTTCATATACTTGTTACAAGGACCAGTACAGACTGACATGCCAAATTTCCATTTTCTAAGCAGCCAAAATATCAAATTCTTTAAAAATCTACACTGTTAATTTGTTATTTTGATAAATCTAGCATATTAGGAAAAGCTACTTCAATTTTTCATATAATTTCTATTTCTATAGGGTTTTGTTATATTTAAACATAACAATGCCAATCTTGCCCCAGGAAGGCAACGGCAACATTCCCATTGACCTCATGATAGGTCCCAAATATAAGCATGAAGTTTTTTGAAGTGAACGTCTCTTTAAGTACAAGTAATTGCTTTTTCCGGGAGCCACCTGTTTACAAATCCATCCTGTCTGGTAGCTGATCTCCCTTCTTTTTCCCCACACAGGATGTCAGTATCAATGGACATAGAGTGTGACAGCTAAAATACAGCCAGCAGAACCTTGAAATAAGTACACAAATACATACACAGTATCACCCAAACCACAATTAAGCAAATCTAGATTAAGCATTTTAAGCAAATGATTGATTTTATCATATTTATTGACTCCATTATTTCTATGTCCGAGGAATTCTAATGGCCCTTCTTATTACCAATACAACACAAAACTCTTCCCGAATACAGCACACAAGTAGCAACTTCACAAAGGACTTTGAGGATAACCTTAAACTTATGATTTAAGTCAGTCAGTAGTCATTCCAGTGTAATCGACTCTAGATGACTCCATGCCAATGTATTTCTAGATGAAAGCACAGCACGTTCAGCCAAATACGACACATTAATTTCAAAGTTAAAAAAATGAGTCCATTAAATAATTGCAGCACAATTGGCACTCTCTTACAACACCTAAATAGAGTTGATGTATTTTCAGAGGATTACATAGAGCATACCATCTTCCAAATTCCATCCTTGATGTGACAGATATTGCTGGCGGGGTAAGGATTCAAGGTCATCCTTTAACTCCCAGAAGGCTTTGTTCCCATTTGCTAATATGCCCAAAGAAAACATTCATTGCCAATTATTCATGCTAAATGAAGAATAAAAAAATCTTATGCTTCAGCATTATTATTTATATTACGGTAGCTCATAGAGACCCCAACCAAGATCAGGGCTCCATTATGCTAGGACATGTACAAACACATAGGAAGAGACAGTTAGACCCAGATCCACAAAGATACGTAGGCACCTAACCCCCAGATTTAAGCATCTAAATCCCAGTTTTAGGCTCCACTGCGATTCACAAAACTCCTGCCTAACCCCGTAGCACCTGAACTCACTTGGCGCCTAAGTTTCTTCCTGAAACTTATATAAATAATTAGTCATTGGAGTTGGGGGACTGGACTTTGGGTCTCCCACCTCTCAGGTGGGTGCTCTAACCAGACTCATAGGGTCATTCTCACTCTCTCTCGGGCTCAATGACTCTTTAATTATTTATACATAGTGGAACAACTTCAACAGGAGAGACTGAGGGAGCCCAACGTTAGACTGTCCCATAGCTCTGTGGTTAGGGCACCCTCCTGAGAGGTGAGTGTCCCTTGTTCAAATCCATTCTTCCCATCAGGTAGAGGGGGGGAATGGAACCTCATCCTAGATGAGTGCTCTAACCACTGGACTACCACCACCTCCTCTTTCTCTGGCTGTTGTGTGTGCAGCAAGGGCACCAGAATCTTTGTAGAAGTGGGGGGACAAGGCCAAAGTGCCCCCTCCCTCTCCACGGCGGGCTGCTCCAGTGGTGAGCCAGCTGCCTTCTCTTCTGGCATCACAGCAGCCCCTAGTGGGCAAAAGGTGTAATTGCAGTGCCTCCCCAGCAGAACCTATTATTATGCGGGGTGGGGGAGGGGGGAGAATCTGCAGGGCACACGAATTCTGTACTTGTGCAGCGGCACAGAATTCCCCCAGGAGTACATAGTGCATGTTGGCCTTTAGCAATACGATTATGTTTTTCCCACAGCACATATGTTTCTTTTGTTAAAAAGTGGGAGGCCTGATCCTCTCCAACCCCTCAGTTCCAGCGCTGGTAGTGTGCAGTGAAGCAGGCACCTAACCCATTCTCATAAAAACCCACGTAGGTATTTAAGCCATCTGATTCTGGAAAAGGAGTTCCTGATTGTGGATTGCTAGCAGCCCAGACTCTGGCGCCTATCTCTGGGAAAGGCTTAGGCCGCACGCCTCTCATCAGCATCTCCCATTGGCTAGCTTAGGGGGTCCCTGCCTAGCATTGCTGGCTTTGTGGGTCACATTCTTAAGCGCCAATTTCTCCCCAGCCATTGTACAGGAAGCCTATGCACCTAACTCAGACTTGTGGATAGCAGTGCTGTTCCTGTGATTCTCTAGGTGCTTGAAATGCATTGCAACATTTAAGTCCCTTTGTGGATCCAGGCCTTAGTCCCTATCCCAAAGAGTTTATAATCTAACTAGACAAGATGCACAGAGAGCTAAGTGACTTACATAGCATCACAAAGCAGGTTAATGGCAGAGCTAGGAATTGAATCCAGGTCTCCTGACCCCCACTCCAGTACCCTGTTCATTAAACCACAAGCCTGCAAAATGAGTGGAATCCCCCCCCCCCCTTCAATGTAAAACACTGCATAGTTGGATAAGTGCCGTATGGGGGCAGGGGGATTCAACTCCCTGTGAAGCAGCAAAGATTTTTCCAACCTAGCAAATACACTCCTCTCCTCAAGGACTATTTGCATGTCAAATTCTTTGAAATTTCAAATTTTGGTTGTTTTTGGCCTAGTCCTGTCAAAAAAGTATAGTTTGAATGTTTTTAAATTGGAAAAGTGGGGGGGGGGGTTCCACCCTTTGATCACTGAAAGGATTTTCCTCAAACTTTACAACCATCACCTTTGGATAGATTAATGTTTTATTCTCAATAGTAACTTTCTTCAAAAAGTTATAAGTGAATGAAAGCAGGATGATCTGCTACTGGAAATAATTTTGCAATTTTAAGTATAGGCCTCACTAGCAGGCAAATGCTGGTGTGGGAGTAGTACTCTGAAGTAGGGAGTGAATCTCTCTGAGAAACAGATTAGTTGACATATTAGTTCAAGGGATGAATATGGCCTAACGTTAATATGGAGACATATAACCTGAAAATAAAAATTATTGTAACTTACGACTCCCTGGAGAGACTGCAGACACTTTTAATATTTATTGTAGGGTGAATCCAGGATGGAATTTCTTTCTTATCTCAGAATTTCCAGAATTTCTCTCTTATGTCTTAATACCCTTACTTTTCTTGGGTTTATGTCAGTCTTATTATTTTAAATATCCCTCTCTGTGTGGTAGTATTAAAAATCATAAAAGAAACAGACTGTATAGAAAAATACACCTCTACCCCTATATAACGCTGACCTCGGGAGCCAAAAAATCTTGCCGCATTATAGGTGAAACCGCGTTGTATTGAACTTGCTTTGATCCGCCGGAGTGTGCAGCTCCCCCACCCCGCGAAGCGTTGCTTTACCGCATTGTATCCGAATCTGTTTTATATCGGGTCATGTTATATCGGGGTAGAGGTGTATATACTGTGGCCCACATTTTCACAAGTTGCTAGTGATTTAGGCATCCCAATTTTTGGACACCTTAAGGGGTCTGATTTTCAGGTATGTAAAGTTGGGTATTCAAAAGCTGAAGCACCCACAATCTTTATTCATTTTTCAAAATGTAGGCCTGTATCTTTAGTGGTGGTTCAGTTGGTTGGGGTTTAATATAAGAAATGGAATAGTTATTATTGTATGTGTCATCTGAAACATTAACCAATGGATTTAAAAAATAATACCTTAAGAAGCAGAGGAAATCAGAGCAGAAAGTACTGGAAAGTGCAATAAAGTAACAGGTATTAGATATAAAACCATACAAGCTCATCAATTCAGAATTAAAGATTGCTAGAAAGTCAACCCAGATTTGTGTACCTAATTGTATAGAAAGAACTAAGATCAAGTAAGTTATGCTTCAGTACAATTACAATTACATCATCTTACTAATTTTCTTTTAATATATCACATAGTCTAATTACAATTGATTACAGATTGAGCAATAATTATACTACAGCTTTTGTCTAATCAATCCAGGTTTTCAGTTAAACTGGGAGATAAGTGCAGGATTATGTAATTCTAAAAAAATGATGAAGGCAAAGGCAATACAGAAACAGTAAAAGGGAAATAAATTTTGATTCTTGCAACTTGAGCAAAATATTTTTTCTGTGTTTCTCACACAGTCAATTTCTATTTCTTTTAAATAAATAGTGGAGTTCAGGTAAATGAAAATCTAGGGCCCAGAGTTTCAAAATAATTAGGCCCCTAATGCCCACTGACATCAATGGGACCTAGGGGCTTTTGAAGATCTGACCCCAAGACACTATGGCAGCTGGATTCTAATCTCACATCAGCCTTATGCTGGCATAAATCCCTTGACTTTAACTAAATTACTCCTGATACACACATGTGTGAGGGAAAGGAGAATCAAGCCCCTTAAATCAGAACGAACCTTCATAATAAAAATTCTTATCAGTGACAATTCCATTTTTCAGTTCAAGAACAATTTTATTATAGAGCATTGTAAAAATGATTTTCTGAACATTCATGAAGCTAGTTTAAATTAATCTGCCAATCCTTAGAAATATATTTTAAAATAGGGACTTCTAATGTTTCTAAAAGTTTTTACCTTTAGCTCCCAAATTAAAAGAGCTTGAAGGATTGTTTGAAGATAATACTACATATAATGGGGGGAGGGATAGCTCAGTGGTTTGAGCATTGGCCTGCTAAACCCAGGGTTGTGAGTTCAATCCTTGAGGGGGCCATTTAGGGATCTGGGGCAAAAATCTGTTTGGGGATTAGTCCTGCTTTGAGCAGGGGGTTGGACTAGATGACCTCCTGAGGTCCCTTCCAACCCTGATATTCTATACTGCTATGTCCCTCTATCTGGTTTTCACTGGCATGATATGTTCTTATGAATTTCCATTGGGAAAGCTCTCTTAGAATTTGATTAGACCCTCATTAGGATACACACATGTGAGTTATTGCATATTTTTAAAATCAGAGTTTGAACATGGGTGCAAGAAAGAGTACAGATATGCATTTCACCTGGCTATCTGAAAGCAGACTTGAACTCTTGATTGCTAGGTTCCTCTCAATAGTTGCAACTTGAGATATTCTGGTTGTGTGCAAAACTTTCTGATTGGAAACCCACTTTTGGTTTTAAGAGGAATAAGCATTCTCATCCCAACATGAAATGTAGGCCTTATAGCATTAATGGAGTAATTAATCAAACAGGCACCCAATTTAAAAGCTTTTTTGTCATAGTCATCTGTTGTTTAACTCTTCTGCTAAGAAAAAAGGAAGAGAGAAAGAGTCTTCTAAACTAAGGTAGGAACATCTGCAATTCCCAATGTCAACACAGGGCTGTATTCTTCCTTCAATGTATACAATGTGCTTGTTAGCATTAATAGGACATACACACAAAATCCCTGCATATTAGTGGGATATGGACCCCTGAATTTCTTTATGGGGTTTAAGATCCCACATAGTTTAGAAAAACAATGAACTGAGAGTTTGTCCTAAGTAACATTGCATCACCTCATTTCTCTTCATCGTAGGCATGCTTTCATTACCACTTTCCCAGACTGAGTCAGGTCAGCAGTCCATTTAAGTCATGTACTCTTTTAAGTATCTGTTGTAAAGGATATCCATCAGCTAAAAACACTGTGGCACACTAGGCCCCATATTCTTCATAGAGATATTTTGATGTGAATATGATATAACTAAGATATGTTTTATGCAAGATGGGTCATGTGAGGTATCATTGGAAAGGTTATGATGAACTGACTATGATTATCCTATTTGTATGCATGTATCATTTCTGTATCTGAAGTTAGGAATATTGACTGTGTATAAATTACTAAAGTGTTTGCACCTGGGGAATGCCCACCAGACAGTAGGCAATCAGCCTGGATGGGCCATTAGGACTTTGAAGATGCTAATCTCCCTCCTTCCTGAGAAGCTTTCGGGGATGCTGCTTTGACACTGCCAGGTCAGGTGATTATGTCACCTGGTACTGGACCCCATCTTGGCCTGCTAGTATTTTTCCACAAAAGGGGTGGAGACCAAACTGGGAAACAAAGGATTCCCACCATATGTAAATCCTATTTAAGGCAGGCAAGCAATAGTTAATCAGGGCTTCTTCTTCACTGAATCCCTGCCCAGGATGACTGCTGAGAAAATCTAAGAAACAAGGACTGAGCAGGGGAAGAAGAGCTGAGCCTGGACCAGAAAAGGTGTCTGGCCTGTGAAAGAAATGCCTAAAACAATATTTAGGGTAAGAAACTACTACTTCTAACCAGTTTCTTTAGTTTATTGAGCTTAGTTTGCATGTTTGTTTTATTTGCTCACTAATCTGCTTTGATCTGTTTGCTATCCCTTATAATCACTTAAAATCTATCCTTTGTAGTTAATAAACTTGCTTTTTTTTCTAAAACCCAGTTTGTGCAATTCATAATGGGGGGGGGCAAAAAGCTGTGCATATCTTCCTCCACATTGAGGGAGGGGGCAATTTTCATGAGCTTACGCTGTACAGATTTCTGGGCAGCGCAAGACAATACAGTTTTGGGTTTACGCTCCAGAGGGAGTGTGCACTGGAGTGCTGAGCAATCCCCGAGCTGTCTTCCCATGCAGAGCTGATCTCAGTGTCTGTGTCTTTTGCAGCTGGGTGTGGCCCTACCTATGTGTGTGCTGGAGGAGGCTTGAGGGCTTGGCACTGCAGGACAGAGTGAGGGAGCCCAGGCTGGTGGAATGGGTGGGCTCAGTGGGACCCCAGTATATTGCTTTCATTACCACTTTCCCAGACTGAGTCAGGTCAGCAGTCCATTTAGACATGTACTCTTTTAAGTATCTGTTGTGAAGGGGATCCATCAGCTAAGAACACCTGCTGCCAACAACTTGTTTTTACTGAGAGCTAGTGCAACTCCCATTGGATTCCTGAAAGGACTCCAGAAGCTCTTCTGTCCACTGACACACAAACAAAAGAAAATACAATATATAATCCAAGGGTTGATATTACTTACTATGTGCATCACACTGCATTACTGGGTTTTGGGGGTGGGGTGAGGGGAGAGGACATTGGATAATATGCTATGCCACTTTAAAAAAAAATGATGGGCATTTTATTCTTTTTGCAAAGCAGTTCAGAAGTACCACTTTTGCCAAAAGCAATTGCTGTGCATTAATATTCAACATGATCTAATGAAGGCAGAAGTTGTTTTGGGAAAACATTAAAAACAGCACAGGCATCTCCTGCATGATAAGTTTGTGGCTGAAAAGAACAGTGCAGTGAAAATACAGAAGCCTCCCTTTTTCACCTAGGTTTTGATCTTTAAGCTGAAAAAGAAAGGATGGTAGGGGGGTGGGGAAAGAAGTAACCTTTCATGAAAACTGTACATAGAGCAAAAAAGCCCTTATTGATGATCAGCAGTTAATAAAAAAGATTCATAGCTGAAATGCTACACAATCTTGCTGGCAAAAATAGTTGCCTTCCAGAAAATGCTTTGTTTCTAGACACAGTAGGAAAAACATCTTATCAGGCCAAAAAATCATTGTTTGGTGGAGCTGAAAATGTTCCCCTTTCTCTTTCATATTATATGTATAATAAGGGATGCAATTCACTTGGACTTCATGACCATTTAAGAAAAGTGTGAGTCATCCATCTGATAAATGCTGGCACCTTTCCCAAACTCCCAAAAAGGACCTTTAAAAAAAATGTTACTGGTGTGAGTTGCTAAAATAACAAACTAATTTTGAAAGCCAAACTGCACCAGCACTGCACTGAAAGGTATTAATGCTTCAGCTCATATCCAGAAAAATCAAATTAAGTATCCATAAATACTGTTGTTCATCTCGGTCAAAAATTGCCAGTATTTACATGTTGCAATCTGCATCTTGTGGCATCCTTCAAGGCCTTATACAAACAAACAGAAGGAGGCATTTTCGAGAATGCACTGACTCAAGGTACCTGACAATCAGTGTTTTGAACCACTCCTTGCCAGCTGGCTCTAACAAAAAATGTAATGATTCAGCAATTTAATGGATCTTGAGCTTGGCAACAGTCCCCTAGTAAACATCTCTGGGGAAATAAAGTAATACAGGCCCAAGACTCTGGCAGATTTTATAATTGTTTGCTTCTGGCACAAATCCAGAGTCAGAACAAGCACTGACTTAAGGCAGATATGACTGTGCAGTACTTTGACTATTGGAGCAGGTTCTGATTAAGGCCCAAGGGTAGAATTAACTTACAGTGTGTCTGAAGAAGAGACAAAGGTATCAGGAAAGCATACAGCTTAAAAAAGACCTTAAATATTAATGCTGCCTACATTAATGATGTTGAGTTTTGCATGGATATGCCTTTTCTTCCCTTCTCACTTTTTTCCATTCAAAAGCATGTCTAATTTGTTCAAACTTATAATAGTACACGTCAGAGTATTTTTAAATACTTTCAGCTATTATTAAAATTAATAAATAGTGCTAACAGGCTGTAAGCCAAAGTTTCAGAATTCCAAAGAAGTCTGTTGAGATGGCACCTAATGAAACTGTCACAACTGGCACAGCACAACTGAAAAGATCTCTAAACCTAGGCATTTGAATCATGTTACTAACCTTGCAAAATCACCCCTCCATGCATTCTAAAGGCCTGAATCAGTGCCCACTAAAGTAAATGTCAAAGCTCCCATTGACTTCAGTGCTGATATTTCTGCTCAGCAATTTTATGAAATCAAATCCAAATTCATAGCACTTTGACTTTCACGTTAGCTCTCCGAACCTAAACTCCAACAAAAATTGCTCCATGTAAATTATACAATTATTTTACGCTATAGTATAAAAAGAGAGGAATAGTAGTGTTGGTACTTCTATACTGGCTTTATGCCACTGGAATATCACCTATGCCCTGGGGCAATCCTGCTAGAGTGAGATATGTCAGCTTTACAGCATATATCCACTGGCGGTGCAGCACAAAACAGCCATTCCTCACCCCAGAATATGGTCCTTTGCTGGTAGCTACAAAGTCAGAATGGCCATGAAGAGCAAATCATTTTGGTATCTATATGAGTAGGAATTCTTCTACATTTTCAGTACTGTAATTGATTGACTTGTTCTCCATGGCTACTCCCAACAGTGATTTGAGATCCCAGCATTTAACAGTCCTCTTGCAAAAGGCAAGACTCTCATAACAGTACAGCTGTATATTTAGGATTTGGGTAAGTTGTAAGGATAGAGTTTGGTCTACTATCTGTAAATATTTATAGTCTTAACAGCTTGGACAATGTATTAAAAATTAAAATTAAGAGATGTTGGTATTTATTAATTTTTCCTCAATTTGTAAATGTGGTTTCCTAACTGCTAAAAACTTTTTTTTAAAAAAATCACATCAGAGCTTATTGTACTGTTTAATTCAGTACCTTATGATTTTTTATACCATTAGCTAGCAACAGAGTAACCAGATACCATGGTTGTTGAAGCTGTATTAACATGATAGATAACTGTAATTCTACTAGGCATGGGCCCAATTCCGCAAACACTTACTACCAAATAATAATGTTTACAATCATGAATAATCCTCCTGATTTCAACGGCACTAATTATGGTGCTAATCACTACACACAGTAACAAGTATCTGCAGGATTGGGCCCTTATGGTTGCATCAAAAGAAAAATCTTGTCTATGTTTAGCTTTTATAGCAAATATATTTAAAGTGTTTGAATAATAAGCTATAATTCTACCTCTAAATAATGAACTACATAAAGGCTTTATTATCTGTAATATCCTACTAGCTCCAATCACTTTGCATTGTCACAGAGGCCTCTTGACATAAATCCCCCAAATGCCTTTTTTTTTGGTTCTGTCACAAAGATAAATGATTATGCCTACTTGGTTAGTTGAGGGCACAGTTTCCCATAGAGCTATTCTACAGAGATCTGCAGACAGCGAAATATTTAATGGCAGCTTTACTGGGGACCATTAGTTATGAAACATGTAAAGAGCTTTGGCCAAATTCTGTATTACTGGTAACACCCTCTCCTCATGAAAACATGCACAAGCCTCATAAAAATACCAAATTTTGTAGTGTCTCAGTATAAATTCAATAACTCAGATACCATGGTGAAGGGCATGTTATGAGGTCCAGAACAGAACAGAGTAAAATAAACTCCTATCTTTTCTTAAACTTAGGTGTATGCAAAAATTCAGGGCTGGAGTTGTGACATTTGTCTAAGTTAATTTTTCAGGAAAAAAAATGTAGCAACTATGAGTTCACAATTTAAACTAGTTATTTTTTAAAATATGTTCTGAAGCCGGAATGATAAAATTACATAACTAACTTATGGGAAACAGTCAGTTCTTTTACAGCTTCACCTTTCTATCTAACAGATATCACAAATTTAAATGCAGTGACTGCAAAAACTGAAGATGCTGACAAATGTAACAAGCTAAAAAGAAAAACTGAGACACATTTGTGACTATACTGAAGCCCCACTGCTTAATACTGTGGTGCACAAATGAGGCAAACTGAGAAGAAAGTGTCATGGCAATTTGATTATGGCATTTTTAGATCATGAAAGTTACACATTATACCATCAAAACAAGATTAAATAAACATGGCTTTGATTAGGAGAAGTTTTAACATGCAACCATGGGATCTTGAGCCATATTCATTGTACACCACAGGGTAGGAGTATCTTTATTGCCAATACCACACAATCCCTGGAAACAAAGTTAGAACTATAAGAGCTTTTCCATCCACCCAACTGATATTCAGATAGCTCCATTTAATATTCCTCTCTAGCGATACAGTAAAGACCCCTCATGCCTGTTTTTAAATGCACATTTTTAATATTAAATATAATGTTACTCTTTAACAAACTCTTTACTCCCTGCTTCTTTTATGGAGCTTCCCGTGGTCTTTAAAGGGATTGTTAACCAAAGAATGGATCGCACTCTTTCTGCATGATCAAATTCTGCAACACTCCATTAAATCTTTCAGTATTTAATATAAAGAGTAATCTCTCACCTCTGAGGAGATGAGCCAGTTGCTGAGTGATTAACTCTGGTGCCTCTTGAAGAATCTCTTTTACTACTAAAGAGGAAGAAGATGCCTGTAACCCCAAGTTGGCATCACATCGCTCATCTGGATTGATGACTTTGACAACTGCTGATTCCAAACTTTTATCATCACTATCACACAAAATTTTAAAAAATACAAATTACAAAAATTCTAATTATTTGATCTGTAAACACACCAGTGTAGCTTTTTCAGTTACTTTGCTATGGTTAATAGTACAAATTATTTTTTTAAATAACAGCTGCTATCACAATGCTACATTCTAGTCATTCTTATTCAAATTCTACTGTGAATGAAACAATAAAAAAATTCATTAACTCCTTGACCACAATGTCCTTAACTTAAGTCACCATTGTAGAGTGATAGATTCTTAGCTTCTTTAAAATAACTACTGTTTCATATTTAGTATGTACTCAGACTTGAATGCTTGTAAGAGACAAGGTGGGTGAGATAATATCCTTTATTGGACCAACTTCTGTCGGTGAGAGAGACAAGCAGTTGAGATATACGGAGTTCTTCCTCATGTCTGGGAAAGGTACTTTTAGAATGTCACAGCTAAATACATGGTCAAACAGATAGTTTAGCATAAGTAGTTAGCACATATTCTAAGAGACTGTTCAAAGTGAAGTGTCCCATTAACAGCCCTGTAGTCACAGGAAAAAAAGGGGATAGGGTTTAAAGGGTTACAGATTGTTGTAATAACCCCTAAATCCAGTCTCTTTATTAAGATCATGATTTTTAGTGTCTAGCAAAGTTAGGAATTTAAGCTCCCATGCTCTTCTTTTGAAAGTGCTGTGCAGGTTTCCTTTGAAGATGAGGACTGATAGGTCAGATATAGAGTGATCGCTTTGGGAAAATTTTCACCCAAGGATGATAGGGTGTTTTTGTCTTTTATCATTTTCCTCTGTGAGTTCATTCAAAAGCGTAGTGATTGTCTGGTTTCAACCACATAGTTGTTACTGGGGCATGTAGTGCACTGGATGAGGTACAACACATGTTGTGTAGGACTCATGGATCTTGACAGGTGTGTTGTGGGGGATGTTTATCATTGTAGCAATGGAGATACGTCTGCAGGTTTTGCATTGGTTGTTCTGGTAGGGTCTGGTGCTGCTTTGAATTGGTGTGTCCTGGTCTGTGGGGACCTTGCTTCTGATGATGACCTTGGAGAGGCTGGGGGGTTGTTTGAAGGCCAGAAGAGGAGGTTCAGGAAAGATTATTCAGGATGGGGTCCCCGTTGAGTAAGGGTTGTAGTTGTTTGATACCCTGTATGGGTTCCAGTTTGGGGTGGTAGGTGACAACTAGGGATGTGTGGTCGGAGGGGATTTTATTTCTGTATTGAAGCAGGCTCTCTCTGGGTATTTGGGTGGCCCATTCATGATGCAAAGACTTGACAGCCACGAAGTTAAAGAAGTTGGAGTTTTATGTAAAACTTTTAATTCACATTTTAGCAGGCTTTCCACATTTCAAGGGATTGTTTTTTTCCTCTCACTAACACAGATACAATGTTGTTTATCTTAAAGCAAGAGGAAAAATGCACTGGTGAAGGTGCGAAGAGAGGCTGGTGACCCAGTAAGTGGCATTTTTCACTCTGAGAGCCTCACCCCAACTCCAGCCACTTTACAAGGGCCAGAGCTGTGCCAAGGAGCTCTAAAAGCTCCACTTTGATCTGGGGGGAGGATTTACCCGGAACAGGAATAATGCCATTTTCCAAGGAACCATTCTCCCAAACCCTGGCATACAGGCTGCAGCATATAGGGCTGCAGAGTTTCTGGCCCATAGGCAGTCAGGGACAGGCTGTTGTAACAGACAGGCCCCACGGCTGTCTGCATTATGCTGGGGCCACTAACCATCCCAGAATTGGGAAGATGCAAAGGTGGCCTAAAGTCACTATAACCTTCCCTGGGCATCCTCTGAGTTTATACTGGACCAAAGATATTAAGGGTCTGTGGTTGCAGAGAGGCCATGTTTTCGGATGAGACATCAACCTGAGCTCCTGAGCACATCTAATCATTAAGGAGCCCGGGGCACTTTTTTGTAACATGATGTGTTAATCCTTGTGCCCTGGCCAAACCCAACTTGGGTAGTTCCCCCTACAGTTTCAACTAGATACAATAATCTTTTTCACTTCCTGTCCCAAATGATTGTGTAGTGCTTCCGTGTAGTGTTAAATAAATGCTGCCTGTGGATTTACCGTGCCTAACATGGGGGGGGGGGGAATTAAACTTATATAAAAACTATATATAGGGATAAGTTTGTACAGCAGTTTAGAATCCTTTGGGATGAAAAGCTTTGTGTACATGTACCTTATTGATATTATTAAAATTGAAGGACAGTTTATCAGAGATGAAAGGGGAAGCCTCTATATTAGCCAGGGTTGCTTTTCACATTACCAAACTCACTGACAACCAGTAGAGACTGTAGAGGTATGAAACTGCCAACCCTATCCATAAAGAAGTGGGTATTCTATGTTCAGGAGGTACCAAGGGCCCACTGGTCACAAACCCTGTGTTCCAAACTGCATGCATCAGGCATCACATGTGCTCCAGCCGTGTGCATACAAATCTGAAATTTTGATTCAGTAACACAAGAGTCTACGTTCTTACACTTTAGAACTGATGCCTAATTCTCTTGATCTATACAGGGTCAAGACAAAGGAGTTGCACTTTTCACAAGACATGTATTTACATATTAATTAAATCTTTGTTTGGAAAAATTCCCACAAACTTTTTTAATTTCTCCTAGGAGCTACACAGTGTCCCATTTCCTAGTTGTCCATAACCAAACGAACATCATTGTCAATAAGCAACAATGAACATCGTTGATAAGAACACCGTGGTTTCGCTTGACTGGAATGCATATGCCAAATGAATAACCAAACTGACGGTACAATCGGTCCCTCTGTTACACCCATTTACTTCAGTGACACTGTACTGGTGCAAATGTGGGCAGAACTAAGCATGCTGTGTTTAATGCCCTATCTCTCTATGTGCTTATATGGCCTCCTCATGTAGAATCTGAGTGCTGTACTGGGAAGTTTCTGTTTCTATGTATCTGTTCTTAATATATCCAGGATACGAAGTATTTCTGAAGCTTGGAGGGAATATAAGATATGTTTTAATGAAAAGTCAATTAGCTAAAATAATTAAGAACACTAGTGTTACAGCTTTTTTAGTCAACTACAACAAAAGGCTAAAGTCCCAAAAAAATGAAAATAGAGCTAGGAACCTTACAGACGAATCAGGTGAAAATCCTAACCCCACTGAATTCAATGGCAACTCTCTTTGACTTCAGTAGGGCCAGAAAAATCCATCAGAGAGGTGGGGTAATCTATTTTAGAGAGACACACACACACACACACAAAAGGCAAAAATGGGCTTTGTAACTGTGTTTTTTCTGCTACTGTCTTTATTATTGCATTTATAATTTAAGAATACTGAGCCAATTTCTGCCCTCAGATACTCACACACAAGTAAGTGGGGCTGCATCGATACTGAGGGGAGAATTTGGCTTATTGTAACTTGCATTTAGAGCATGTATTGTGTTTAAGGGTTAGCCTGTTTTAGATACCTCATTTTCTAGACTGAAAATTCCCCTTGTACTTAAATTCTAATCTGTTCTTAGAGGAATGTTAAAAGCAACTGAGCAAGTATTTGGCTATCTCTGAAGGAACGTGATAGTTAGCCCTTGCTAAAGGAAGAAGGCTAACCGGCAGTGAAAGTGTGACCTGCTGTTTACAGACCTTACATAAAACTCTGGGATTATAAATCTAATTCAGTAGTGTCTAAACTGAGATCTGTGAAGGTACATCCAGGGCTTTTAGCAAAATACATAAAATGGTCCATCAGAAAAGTGAAACAAACAGACTAACACGTGTAGCATGTTGTATTCAATGGTCATAATGAAGGGAAAATAATGTTGGGTCTTCTATCTCTTCTGTGATTCCACATTGTGTCACAGATATAGAACAGAAAATGTTAAGACAACATTTATAGTCATAAAACTACTTAAAAGATAACCTTTAAAACAGCTCAATCTAACATGGCCACTTTATCGTACACAGAACACTATACCTTGCCAGCATGTTGCTGTTAACAAGCGTTAAAGACAATTTCCCTTCATCATTCAGCTGATGCAAATTGATTTCATCTTGGAAGATATGGAATGATTCTGGGATATTCAGCTCTTCCAAAATAAACCTTGTTTCTGGGTAGTAGCTGAATTCTCTTCTTGGTATGTTCAGCACGGGCAAGCATAGAACATCCGGAGGACTGACCTGTAACAGGAGAATGTGTATCTGTCAGAATGGTGTAAAACAATAACTGACTTTCACTGGGACAATTTTGTCTGAATTTTTGCCCATCAATAAACCTTATTTTCCCCCCAGATAATTCCTTTTTGCTGATTCCTCTTTATGTAGCTATAGTAGAGATGTTGGAAAAATGAGGGGGGGGGATTGCTAAAAATTCTATTTCTGTTTTTTCAGCATGTGCCTAAATCTCCATCACCTGCAGTCAATGTTTACCTTTCAAACTTGGTTTGGTCTCATGGTTAAACTGTTGCACTAAAAATCAGGAGATCTTAGTTCAATTCCCAGCTACGACACATATCTTGTATAACCATAGGCAAGCTACTTAATCACTCTTGGTGAAATTGTGATCCCACTGAAGTCAAGAGAAAAAATTCTGACCCCATAAAATTCCATTGACTTCAGAGGGGTCAAGATTTCACTTTCTGTGGTGACTGATTTTTACTATGCATATGTACAGTGCTTAGAGCAAAGGGGTCTTATAGATGCAACTGTGACACAAGTAGTAAGTAAACAACAGTAATCTGTCCTCTGTTTCCTGTGAATCAACAGTCTAATGAACAAAAAGAATAACAATGGATATGTTATTTGTATCAAAGATTTTAGGATGAAACTCAACCCTGTGCAAAGGATTAGGATTTGCATGAGTTCTATGCATCACTTAAATCAGATTTTAGCAATGAATAGGCCATGTGCTGGCAATGAATTTCACCTAAACTGCATTAAGATGTTCTTCGGGTTTTCACTAGTGCCATTCGTCTCTTGTATGTAGATAATCTCTAGATCATTACTTAGGTATAACAAAGGGCTGCCATCTGCTCCCACTTAACTCAAAGGGAGTCTTGTCTTTGACTGCAAAGGGAGAAAACCCTAATTTTGTACATGCATGTTTTTATTTGCTGAACATTATTACATCTATAACAAATAAGTCAGGATCTCATTTTTCTTTTTACCTTGTCTAGGAAGTAGGCATACGTTAATGCAGAAATGAGAGAATCCAAATCACATGGTTTATTCCCAAGAACAACATGGACTTTCCCAAGGCGTTTGCTCCGGTTCTGAAACATATAAGACCGTTTTAAAAGGTGACTGTGAAAAACAGCAAGGAATGCAGACATTTAACTTACCAATTGAAATATCTAAATGTTTTGCTTAATTGTAAAACTTCTCAATCAGCATAATAAATGTGCTCATTATGGGGTCAGTCCAATCCCCATGCACCCATAATTCCCAATGAAGTCAATATGAGCTTGGAGTGCATAGGGGACCCAGGTTTAGACCCTATGGACTGAAATCACAAGAGTCAGTTCCCACTAAAATTAATGGTGTAGGTAGAATAATGGGAAAAGCAGCTTCCAGTGTGAGTGGGGAGATGCTAAAAACACTACACATACCTAGTGAGAAAAGCAGCATCGGGGCAAGGGGTGAAGACCTATTTGACAGACTCCTGAATCACAAAGCATGGTAAGTTCTTCTGGTTGTAGCTGTTTTCCTCTGCCACTTGGCCTGATATTTGCAACTTAAAAAATGTAACTAGCCTTAAGCAATGATCCTGCAAGAAGATGAGCACACCTCTGTGAGGTGCTGCATGTCTTTAATTCCCACTGACAGCAATAGGAATTAAGGGCATTCAATATCAGGTAAAATTGGGTCCCTTCCAAACAATAGACAGGGAAATGCCAAACATGCTGTGTAAATGCAAAGTATTTCAGAGAGGTTCATGCACAATTCATACACACACCCCCACACACGTCAGATGATTGTGAATTATGCTTTTCCTTGAACACATCATTAATGAGATGCCAACTGTACAGAAATGTTCTAGCCTATTGCTTTTAATGAGCTGTGCATCTTAATTTGAGAAACAAATCTGACTGACACTAAGGTATGTGTCTCACATCCAAACATACACAATTAAACAGGTTCTTTTCCATGTCTGAAGGTTGAAGTGCATTTTGTTATTTTGAGTTAATTTTCTACACTTTTTCTCAAGTGAAAACTAATCTTCCTATAAAGGGCTATAATTAGCATACTTGCCTCAATTACCTGTTAATAAAAAAATACAAATGTCTAATCTTCACTCTACTAGGACAGAAAAAAGAGGTACAGCTCTTTTTTCATTATGTAGAACACAATGATTCAAAATACCCTTGGGTAATAAAACCAGGTCAATTGTTCCCAATCTCCTATGCACTTGGAAGGAAACTACTTAAGCAAGATACCTTTCTGAACAATGCAGTTGTAAAAACTGTCTAGAATAGACACCTATGAATTAAATATACATCTTTTCTATCATCAATATTTCTCTACTTCTTTATTTCCCTATGTCAAGCTGTCTAGAGCTGCTCATGACCGTGAGTGCCAACCTCAGGGCAGACTGTGAAGAAACAGGGCACAAACCCCAAACTGGCTGTGTGTTCTATACTTAGATTTCACCAACCAAGTATCAGGTGTGAACTCCTCAAGCACTACAATAGCCTTAATATGGAGTCACAGACAGTCCCCTTGGGTACTCCAGTCTATCTTGCCCCCTATCTTTGTGATAGATGGTCCCTTATGCCAAAAAAAAAAAAATCACAATATTCAGGTTACTTCCAGTCTCAAAGGACTAGTGACTCACCCTCAGCTCAATTGTACCTTAGATCTCTCACCAAAGACAATGCTTGTAGCCAATCCTATAATAAACTAACTAAAGACTTACTAAGAAAAAAAAAAAGTTATTTACAAGGTTAAAGCAGGTAAACATACACACACAAATGAGTCACTGTCTTAGGGCATGTCTACACTACAAAACTATGTTAAGCTAATGTATGGCATCGCACAGTAATTACATCACTTGTGCGTGTCTACACTTTGCTCCTTGTGTCAGCAGTGTACTTCCTCACCAGGAGTGCTTGTACCGATTATACTGTCTGTGTGGGGTATTGTGGGATAGCTTCTAAAAGCCAGTAACTGTCAATGTAAGCAACACTAACATTGCTCCGACCTAACTACATCAACACGGACTCTGTCTCTTGTGGAGGTGGCGTTATCAAGGCTATGTCTACACTAGAGAGCTTACAGTAGCACAACTGTACTGATGGAGCTGCGCCACTGCAAGTTCTCTTGTGTAGCTACTCTATGCCAACAGAAGAGAGCTCTCCCATTGACATAATTAAACCAACCAGTGGCGGTGGGAGAAGCTCTCCTGTCAACATAGTGCTGCGCACACTACCACTTATGCCAGCTAAACTTCTTAGGAGGTGTGTTTTTTCACACCGCTGAGCAACATACATTTTGCTGACATAAGTGGTAGTGTAGACATGGCCTCAGTCAGTGTAGCAGGACAGTTACGTCAGCAGGAGTGAAATTTTAGTGTTGACACTTACATATTTAGGTTGGCATAAGCTAAAAGGTAATAGAAGGTTCCAAAAGGTAATAGAAGTTGCTGCGATATGCAAGCTTTCTATATACTTCAGAGCTAATCCAAGCTAAGCAGCTTGGTAATCCCTTCTTTATGCTTAGAAATATTGCCCTCTCCAAATTCCAAGCAACATAATACAGTTCGTCTGGCCAGGGATTTTTATTCCCTTTCTCCAGAGTTCAAACTGATGGAACAAGTATTGGTGCCTGTCTCCTCTTCTGGGAGTTGGCGAAAAGGCAATCAACAAGTCTTTGTCCTTTGATGTTTCACAATGGACCAGCGGACCAGCATTTTACATTAATTCTTCTTTCTGTCTGGTGAGTTACACAACTACAGAGGTTTACAATGCAAACACTCAATATAACTTTTTACCATGGGCTACAGATGATATAGTAAGATCAATGCATGCAGCATTCTACAAACATTTTATCAGGTCTAAACACTAAACACATTCTTATCAGCTTAACATCTATTTTATCAATGCTAACGCACAGTTGAACTAGACTGGTTTCCAGCTATGCATTTGTCAGTGTTTGGTGAGGCGTAGGGGCCTTGGCATGAGCTGGCACCTGGTCTACCAGTGTCACACCCAATTTTTAACTTATCCCCTTTCTCAAACTGTCCTTGCTCAAAATATTTTTAGGATTACCAAATAATGCCAATTTCAGTGCCGTCCTAATGACTAAATAAAAACGCATGAGTTCATGGCTTCTTTAATACAAACTGAAATGTATTGAAATTCTTTTTCTTTAGCTCCTTGACAAGTGTGCTATACTGGCCTTTGGGTTCTTTTTGTGGCATTTGTGTATTCTACAAAAACAATAAGAGATTGAATGGATCGGGGAGTTGATAATTGGATAGTGAGCCCGTCACCTCTCAGAATCCAATCCAACCAGTAGTATCTGAAATTGCTACCATCTAATGGCAGTCATGGTGCCTCTATAAAATGAGTTTCTTGATCTTGTCTATTTTCCAGTGAACACACAACCACATCCTAAAAATGTGACACTAGCAAGCAAGCAACCACAGTGGCAGTCCCAGCAGAAAGGCCTAAGTTTGAATAGGCACAGAGATTAAACTCCAGCTCCAACTTCAGCTCCATATGATTGCTCAGATGCCATCGTGTTTTCTTAAATAAAAATAAAATAGAGAGAGAACTTCAGCATTGTCAACGTGGCACCTTTCCTGTGCACTAAAATTCACACAAAATACCCATGTTACTAGTTAGCAGTGGCTTTGCTATAAAGATATGCTGCAGTTCCAAAGAGAAACAGATTGGGGAGGTGAGATAAAAACCTAAATATAGCAGCTTCCAATAATCCTTTGTCTTTGTAGTTGCTTTAAAGGACAAGGAGAGTTCAAATTTCTAAACCAACATTTGCCTTCTTCACATGCCCACATTTACTCTGCTTTTATTTCCCCATCCCATTATGTACCCATCTTCTCCTCAACACTCTTGTGACTGACATGGTATTACTATGTAATAGTCTAAGAATACTGAGATGTAATAATTTTGTGAACCCTATACATGACTTGGGTAGGGAGATAAAATTATTGTACAACTATGGTGGGCTATTAGAATTTCCTGTAGGAATGTATTGATATAACTCAGTAGCGGCCAGTGGGAAAAACAAGCAGGGAAGCGACACAATGAGCCCAGACAAGCAACCTTGGAACAACACTTCAGGGGCAGTTACAAAACAATGAGAAAAGTATTCGCTTCAAGCAGACTATATCCTATCTCCAACTAAGTGACGCAGCTGTTCTGCTGGGAATGCTGGGAACAAAGAGATCGAAAGAACTTCAGATCTGAAGAAGAGCTCTGTGGAGTGCCAAAGCGAGACTCTTTCACCAACAGAAGTTGGTCCAATAAAAGATATTGCCTCACCCACCTTGTCTCTCTCAGACTTTAAACAGTTGTAAAATTCTCTTCTCAGGAGAGAAAGCGGGGGGAGGGGGAGGAAGGACATCAACTGCTGTCAAGGGGGACATGCTGACAGAGAGAGAGGCTCTGCAGAGGGAGAAAAGACCAGGAATGGTATGCCTTAGAGAAAGACAGGCAAGCATGTAGACTGTGTATTGTTTTAAGATCTGTTTTCTCCTAAATGCTTTTGTTCTAAATAAATAATGCTTTGCTTTAAGAAGGCAATGTAGTCACTGGCTATCATTGTCATTGTCCTGGAGGGGATGCAACTGGAGGAGCTGAAGACAAACCAGGACAGCTAAGTAATCACAGTTGATCACAGGGGACTGCAGCCCAGTCTGAGTGTGGGAGAATTGCATGACTCTACCTTGAGGTGATGGCTACAGGCCCGAGACCTGGGAGGGGGTGCACTTGAATAGACAAGAAGGGTTAAGACTTGAGGTGCAGTTAACTGTAACATCTCCTTCCGAAATTCCCATTCTCTAATCCTCTTCCATACTGCCACTTATGTGGGAATTTCACTGCCCCTCTTTGTGTGCGAGAAGAACCAAGAATCCCATGTAAAGGAATGTTCCTAAACAAACACAGGCACTGTCCTGAACATACCTCCAGATTTTTAAAGGACAAAGTCAGGTTAAAAGTCCTATATTTAATAAATAAATACATTAAAATGTCCTTATCTATGTTTTTCATAACACCCAAAACTATTAAAAATGAATAATGTTTAAAAAATAACTTTCACTATTTTTGCTGCTTGTTCACCATTTGTTTCACTTTCATGAACCACAAAGAGCATAGACTAGTAGGTTTCACTTTAACTTTCAGGCTATTTCAGGCTCCCATACTTTAAAACAATGCTGCAGTGTCCAGAAATATGGCAGTTGAATTTTAAAACCATTTCCATTCCATTTTTTATTTTTATTTTTTTATTTTATGAAAACATTCTAATTGCCCTGGGGGTCTGCAAAAGAGTTGTTTTCACAAAATCTATATTTTTATCACATTTGATCAGAAAACATTCCTTTAAAAATGTATATCCGAAAGACCTTCCAATGTTATTTCATAGTTTTATAGCATTTAAGGCCAGAAGAAACCATTAGATCATCTAGTCTGACCTGGTGTATAACTCCCCATTCATAGTTTGAGCCTATTCTCAGTTATGGAGAGCCAATTATCATATGACTTCATTTTTTCTAAAAGTGTAAAAAAAACAATGACTCTGAGAAGAAGGCTTGAGACCTCATCTTGTTTCTCCATCCTAAAGATTATTTATTGCAAAATAGTGTGTCTGCAGTAGTTTTAAAGAGGCACTCTGCATTAGCTGAATTATGCATGATCAAACTAATTATTAATGAAAAGTCCAGTAAATAGATATTAAAATGTTACTTTATAGGAATAAAAGTTCTGCCTGTCAATGTCCCCTATAAAAATCAAGTCATCTTTAATTATTGTTAAAAGGTACATCTTAACCTAAAGCTAAGTTAATTTTATGTTCCTATATGAATTTCTCCATTATCAGAATAAATATCCTTATCCATTAAAGCATCCTGATCTCATTAGGCCAAGATGCTCTTGGAAAAAAGCAGCAGCACTGATTTGTAATAGTTCTTCCTGGCTACCTCCACAAGCTTGTAGAAGCGCATTAGATACTGTATATCAGACAATTAGTAGATAGCATATACCAGCTGCACTAAAGGTAACTATGAGAACTCACCACTAATACCCACTCCACAGGTAACTTTCTGTATTTAAGGCCACTCATTTAAATACATCCAAGCGAAATGCAAAAGAATCGAATCTTTGGAACTGAAGCAAATACAAAGATTAGAAACTTTGGGTCAAATGATGCTCTTGCAGAGTGTGGAGCCCCACTCCCCAGACCAACAGTGGTGCTGTGAAATTTGGTGCTGGCCCCAGAGCCCTGGCTGGCAGGAGAAGCTGGCCCCTCACCCGCACAGAGCTCTGACTGGCTAGAGAGCTGGCACAAAATCCCACCCCTATTTCCTGCTGTGATCTGAGCTTTCCTGCTCCTGGATTAGAGGAGGATGTGCAACTGCATCTGCATAGGCTGTAGTAGCTGCTGCTGTTAGGACCTAGCAGGCTGAGAGTCCGAGCTCTGGGCTGGGGTCCAGACTGCAGCCTGAGTTTGTAGTCTTTCAGCCTGCACCTCACTGCATATGAGGATCAGGCAGAGCCCAGAGGAAAGGAGGCCCCAGTCAATGCTGCAAACTGAGGGCTGGTCTATACTTAGCCGCTAGTTCGGCGGCTGGAAATCGAACTTCCTGGTTCGATTTATCGCGTCTGGTCTGGACGCGATAAATGGAACCAGGAAGTGCTCGCCGTCGACTGCGGTACTCCAGCTCAACGAGAGGAGTACCGCGGAGTCAACGGGGGAGCCTGCCTGCCGCGTGTGGACCGCGTCTGAACCGCGGTAAGTTCGAAGTAAGGTATGTCGACTTCAGCTACGTTATTCACGTAGCTGAAGTTGCGTACCTTACTTCGACTTGGGGGGTTAGTGTAGACCAGGCCGGTGAGGCAGGGATATTCCACTGAAGAACCAAGAAAGGTTCCTATGAACATTTTTTTTTACATTTTTAAAAGGATTAAAGGGGAGAGAAAAGTACAGTAAAATATAAGGAACAATCACAAGGCCATTTAAATAGTTTTCTATCAATCAAATCACAAATTAGCATAACACCTTATAGCTCATATGGGGAGTCAGGTTTCTGCCTGCTCCCATGCTCCCTCCAGCAGCATCTAAATTCTAGCAAGTAAGGCTGCTTTGACTTAGGGAGTTTATCCCTAATCCCTCCCATAAAATGTCAAATGCTGCTTCATGCCCAAACAAAACAAAAATTACTCATATGTGATACAAAACTGAGCAGGTAACTCACTGTGCCATTTGCATATACAAAAATAACTCTTAGTAGCACATTCTCCAGTGTAACCAATAACATATAGGCAACAGAAACACAATGACCCTTTGTTATTTCATTTGATTTCCCAGAACACAAAGCATGTTATCAGTGTGATATATTAGTTAGAATTTGTTTCATACTGTCCTCTGATGTATGGAATATCAGACCTGTTCACATGTACGTGATCACCTAGACCTCTAGCAGCAGCAGCTTGTAGATGGTACAGTATAAGCTTTAGTGCTACTCAGTGCTTATCAACTTACTATTTAGCACTAAGTGACAAAACACTTTTTCTTTAGCTCAAGTGGGAAAAGTTTGTGTGTTTGGAGCCAAAAATCCTGGGGTTTTTCTCCAATTCTGCATGTGTGCAATTTAGCTGGTGATCATTCAGTCAGCTGTTTTTAACCTTGGATCTGTTCTGCTGAGGATGCAGTGTTTGAAATACAATCTCTAAAAGGCAGTATTTCCTGGAATTACATCACTGTCTTAGCTAATGATTATTGACAAATAATGCAATATCATCCCTGGGTTACTTAGAGAAGTAACATGAATTCATGACAGATTATAAATTATCAAACATAGTTCCAGAAAGAGCCAAATTTTCACTGTTTAAAGCTAAATTATCTTCTGCTGGTTTCAAGAAAAGATGTTAATAGGCAATTAAGATCTGGAAAAGAAAATGGTACAAATAGGTTTGAGATTATAGTAAAGAGAATATTTAAAAAAAAATTATAGTGTTATTTTTTCTGATTGCAAAATTTAAAAATATAATTTTATCTTCAAAATTTAGCATTTAGGGCCTAATCTTCTAATATGTCTGTGACAATAGAATCAATGCATAAGGTACTGCTTCCCTAAGACAACTTCATACTGCATTTTCAGTACATTGTAAACAAAGAGATACTATCCCTTTGGAGCATCACGGTCAAATAGCAGTGGTCAAAATTTGTATTAATGCACTCAGAACCATACCATATCTGCGGTATTACTTGTCACTGGTGACACCTCAATCTGCTGCCAAAGATTTTTCTGAGAAATCCATTCTGTTAATTTGTCACAGCCTCTTCAGAAACTAGCAGATACTCCAAGTCAACAATCAACATGATGCAGGCAGCCTGTGTTCACGTTTGACGTGATTTAGCTAGCTTCTTGGCTTTCAGAGGATCACTCCTCATTAACAGGAAGACTCCACAAGGCCTATACTCCTTGGAGAGTTTAGCTACACAGTCCTGCCAACCTCTCCTCACGTCTGCTGTTTTATTTGATAGGAATGATCATGCTCTCTTCGCTTATGATGCGCTAAGAAGTGCCTTTGCTCTTGCTGCAGAGCCCCATGCTTGCTTTCATCAGCATTTTCTCTCCTGAGTACAGCTCAAAGGCTGCTTCAGTGCTTACTCTTTAGTCCCAGCCTCCCAGGAGTTGCTGAACTGCCATTGTATTCTCAGTGAGAATACCCCTAATGTGCTTTGCAGTGCCGTAGGCCCAGGGTTAGTAGAACTTGAATTAGCAGACCTTGAGTTTGTTAACCTAGGGTGGGAGTGTCTACACTCATTTGTAACCCCAGGTTCGGAATTATTGAACGCTGTGTCCCAACCTCCAGAATCTATGCTGCATTATGTGGTCCTGAGTTAGGGTTACCATACGTCCGGATTTTCCCAGACATGTCCGGCTTTTTGGGCCTCAAATCCCCGTCCGGGAGGAAATCCCAAAAAGCCGGACATGTCCGGGAAAATAGGGAGGGAGGGGTCGTGGGGCTTGGGTCCGAGCCGGAGCCGCTGGGGCTGGCGGTGCTCGGCCGGGGGCCGGAGCTGCTGGGGCCGGTGGTGCTCGGCCGGGGGCCGGAGCCACTGGGGCCGCCGGGCCCAGGGCGGGCCGGAGCCGCTCGGCCGGAACCAGGGCCGGCGCCCCAGGGCCCGAGCCAAGCCGAGCGGGAGACACCGGGGCCAGAGCCTCTTGGCCTGGGCCAGCCGGCTGCCGGAGGGAGCCACTCAGCCGGGGGGGCCGGACTGGGCCGGGCCGCACCCCGCCCCAGCCCCAGCTTACCTGCTGCCTCCCTGTTTCAGGCTTCCCGCGAACATTTGATTCGCGGGAAGCAGGGGAGGGGGAGGAGCAGGGGAGCGGAGCATTCAGGGGAGGGGGCAGAGTTGGTGCGGGGACTTTGGGGAAGGGGCGGGTCAGGGAAGGGGCGGAGTTGGGGCGGGGCGGAGTTGGGCCGGGGCCCCTTGGAGTGTCCTCCTTTTTTAAATTAAAATATGGTCACCCTATCCTGAGTCCAACCGTCCATATCCCAGACTTCCTACCGCCCTCCCAAAACGTGACCACTCTAGCCCTTTGTACATGGTGCAGTGTAGGAAAACTTGATTGTTCACCAAACTTGACTGTCCAGAGGGCAAAGAAAGTCCGCTTGTGGAATTGTGGGATACTTTTGGTGGACTCCCAGAGCATGAGTCCGGTGGGTGTGCATCTACACTGCAAAGCAATAGGGTTTGAACCCTGGGTCCTGACTTGATTCAGGCTCTCAGACCCTCTACTCCTATGCGGTCCTGGGACCCGGGGTCTGAGCCCTGGTTTAGCACAATTTGTATGTAGATGGAAGAGGAGTTAGGCTTGGGCCTGAGTTTGAACCCGAGGCTTACATTGCAGTGTAGACATACTTTCAGAGAACAGCAGCTCTTTCCCCACATACAAACCTTGCCTGCATCTCCTGGGGCTAGTCAATTAGCTAGAAGAAAAGTATGGAGGTCAAATGTGAAGCTTCCTTTTCCAGCTCAGCAAAATTTGTAAAGGAATCCATTCTGCCTAGCAGAGCCCCCTTCTACTAATGCAGACCCATACTCCATTGTTAGTAATTCTGAGAACCTGAAAGCAGCCTAGTTAGAGGAGTGAGATCTGCGTTTCTAAACTAATCTCTGTCCCTCTGAGTGGAGCCCACAGATTTCTGTTATAATTAATGAGTTTCTATACGGCTTTATAAAAGATATATTCTGTGCAATAGTCACACTGTAACAACGTATTCACTTTTAAAAGACTGACTCTTGGTATTCCAGGTGTGAGGTATGAAATTAATTAGACTCAGGGTCACATTCTCAGCTGGTGTAAATCAGTATAGCTCAATTTAAGCCAACAGAGCTACACGGATTTACATCAGCTGAGGATTAAGCCCATCTTGATCAAAAAGTACAACACAGTTTGAGATTTCTGTATATTATTAAACAATAAACTGTCCCTGCAATCTGGTACCCAAATAGAAGATGCACTCTGGTATTTTATTGTAACACTTCTTTTTCTACTCAGCTTTGTTCTCTGCAAATAAGACATTAGACAACTGTGGTAAGAAAGCATTTTTATTCATTCTTATCTATAGCAAGCCGCTGACTCATTCATATGTCCTACATATGCTTTGAATCAGGATTGCAACAACTTCAGCTAATATATACTGTAACAGTGGCTAATCACATCATGATATCTCAATTACAATCAAGACATCATCTTCCTTTCCTCCTTACTGTATTAATACAAGGTTGAAATGCTCCTACATAGAAGGGGCTGCTGTGAGCTGACTTCCTCTACTATAAAAAGAAAATCATATATTATGTTCACAATCTCCAGACCTGTACTCTTGCCCAAGTTCCTCTGACTCTCTCCCCAACAAAAAAAAATACCATAACCTTGCATTCTGAATTAGGTGTTTTTCATCCTCATTGGCCCAAATCTTACTCTGCACTCTGTGCATGTGGTGGACCCTGCCTGCAATAGAACCACTGCAACATATGCTCCCTGGGACAGGGGCAAGATTTAGAGAGTACAGAGGGCAGCCTTATGAGGATTCTCTGCATGTCTCTATGCAGTAGTTCTTTGGAAGAGTGAAGTGCACGGGATGATGAGAATATGGCCAGTAGGTGAGATACTGCACAGTCACTGCCCACTGGCAACCACATGGCGGGTGATGTGTCTGTGAAGGCTACTCCAGTCCTGATGCTAGAGTAGCGATCATGGAGCAGTTCTGCTGCCACAGTGTGGCCCAGAGAATTGAATTCTGCCCCCATGAAGAATCCTCAGCGCTAAACCTGGCTGCCTCTGCTGGGAGCTTGGAACAGGATTTGTCCCTTTGGGAACAGGGTATTAATATATACTGTGAACAGAATGTGACTTTAAACCATTCAACAGAGAATTTGTCCATTGGATATTAAGGGCTCAGTTCTACCTTCTGATCCATGAGCACAACCCTGAGCAGTAATTTCAGAATATTCTCTGAATTTGTCTCAGAATAGCAGTCAGCATGACTCCATTGGCCTGAGGGCTTTTGAGTTGAGCCTAGTACAAGGCCTGTGTGCCACTGGCCATGAGAAGAGGACTTATGTTGGGCTTAAGTGGTGAATATGTAACAAACACATTCAGTGCGGAGTTCTGTCCCCCTTTAGTAGTGGCTGGACTACATGCAAAAAGTTGATGAGTCTGCTATAGGCTTTGTTAGCAGATCTGGGTCAGTTAGCTCAGGCAGTAAAGGCTCATACTTTAAAGTCCAGAGTAGAACTGGTTGAAAAATTTCTGATGGAACAGTTTTCCATCTATTCTGTTGAATTTTCATTAATGAAACCAGGCTGGCTGGCTGGCAGAGCAGTTGGGGAGTCAGCCAACCCCCTGACTGCCTGGCTGGTGGAGCTCAACTAAATTGTTCCATTTTGCTGGAAATTCTGTGATGTCAACATTACATCCCCATGCAGATCAAAGCAAAACTTTGACAACCTGGAATTCCCTGAAAAATGGAAATTCCCTTTCCTGGTCCGCTCTAATCCCCAGGTTCAGGTCCCACTGCCGACAGTCCATTCAGGGAATCAGCATTACACATAGGCCCTGTTCTGGCCCTCTGCACAAGAGTAAATTTCACTTCCATTCAAGAAATAGTTTCCAATTATTTAAAATATGCATTTGAAGTGATTGATGAGTTTGTTTACATGCTAATCAGCTCTTCCTATTTCTGGATTCTACCTCTATGCAGTCTAACTTATTCACCACGGCAACTACCCACATTGTGAAAACATAGATTTTAAAAAATGATCTCTGCATGCCATTTCCCCCTAAAAAGGATGCTTGAAAGCACAAATAAAGCACAGAAACTATTTAAATATCAAGAGAACTGCCATAGAACTAACAACATTCCTCAAAAACTTTGTCTGCTCCTTTAAAATCAGATCTATTCCATCAATTGGTTTGGCACAGATTTTCCTTGATATTTTCTAATCTTTAAATGTTAAATGTTCAATTGTCGAGTGTTTCCATAATTTACTATTCAGGACAGATTTTCAGACCCGGTGCTGCTTATGGACTTAGCATGTATACACATCATGTGTCTAATACCACCTGACATCCAAAACTGCTCATTTCTCAAGAAAACAGGGACATACATATGCAACTGCATATTTTGATCACGTTGTAGGTGTGTGTACAAATTTTGTGGGTGCAACTTTGGCACCAGTGTCTGAAAAATTGTCTCTTAGAGCCCAATTCTGCACTTACACCTGGGAACAACTCCCACTGAAGTCAGTCAGATATTAAACTAACTTGATCTTAGCCAAAAAGAAAAAAAAAAAACTTTTGTGACAACACAAGAGAAAAGAAAAATCCATTTAAATGATCTCAGGCCAAATAAAGATATCTAACTGCTTTCCCTGGCAAGACAAAAGCAGGATATATTTTCTATGACTGAACGAGGAAAATGTTCTCAGTAGAACTATTATTTAAGCCTGAATCAGTAATACTTCAGAGTCAAGAGGACTCTATCAAAGAGGTACTGGTTTTGGATGCAGTAAGTACAAGTTCTCTTCCTGCCTATGCCACAGATTCCCCACCTTGGGCAAGTTACTGTGTGCCTCAGTTCTCTAACTCTAAAATGAGAATAGTCACTTAACATCTAAAAATAAAATTTCAAGATATATAAATAATAAAATGATAAATGTATCAAGACTCAGACATTGCATGCCAGATGAGAGCCATAATAAAGCCTATAGCAAACAAACATTTCTTATTCAGTCATGGTTTGGATGGTATGTAGTACATGAAACGTCGTCACACACAGAACTGAGGCCAGGGTCCTTGGGAAAAAATAGTATGTAACCATGTAATTAGACTATATTGTAATGTATTTGTATTGGGGAGCAAAGTTAAGATTGTACAGGCAGTATTAACATTGTCATTTTCTGATCTGAGTGCTTTACCTGGCAATCTTAAGATTTTTAATGTATTTTTTTTATTTGAATATATGTACTGTGTGTGTGTGTGTGTGTGTGTGTTTGTGTGTGTTGTTTGGAATATATATGTGTGTGAAATTGCATATTTTGCATGCATGCGCACACACAATTATATAATATGCATGGTTACATTTCATTTTGCTACAGATGTTCTATGTGAGCTTCTGTCTCATATTCATCATTAACAATACTCAAAATTATGTTGGATGCATAGTGGAGTGAAAAGAGATTATCAGTAATTGCACTGACCCCATCTTGGGTTTCAGGTTTGCTTCCCCATACCTGTGAATGAATTGAGGTGAAATATAATGAACCAGAACATATTACTTATAGATGAGGGCAAAAATCATAGTTGTAGGTAGAGCAAATGACTGAGCTGTTGAAGTCAATTTTTAATTTTGCCTTTTTTTAAAAAGAACATTTTAACATAATTTAATTTTTAAAATTCACTCCCTTTTTTGTCTGTAGCATGGATGGCTCTGGATATGTCCAATATTATCTTATATTAATATTATTTTATTAATAATTTCTTTTTTCCTGGTTGAAAAATGTAGAAATTAATTAGCATGACTCCCCTAACTCCCTTTATGCCCGCTAGAAACCCCACTTCCTGGAAGGATTTTCCCAAAAGACTCTTTACCATAGGCAACTTTTCTTTTTCACTGGGGAGATATATTGTAATACTCTTGAGTGCAAGTATCTTTGTGAGAGTTATATGTCAAGGTGATATCCCATGGAAACTGGGCATGTATGAAAGAGAAAATAGGCTTCCAACCTTGGCAACATTAATGAAATGATGGTATACTAGAAAATGCTGTACTGGAAAAGATAGGTAATTACTGCTTTTCCAAAACTGCAGTCATGAATGCCATTATTTTAGTATAATATGTTATATTATTTATCAATAACTAAAGAGTGCTTAGCCTCCATTTGCTGCCTCCACCTTTTGCACAGAAGAGTAACTGTTGGGTATTCACTCACGAAAGCTCATGCTCCAATACGTCTGTTAGTCTATAAGGTGCCACAGGACTCTTTGCTGTGAGAAAGAGGTTTCTTTTTTCCAATAAATTACTAAACCAAAACAGCTGTAGAGCAGGTAATAATCTAATTCTCCAAATGAATTAATAATATATGTATAAAATCACTGTTGTTAATATTAATAGGAAATATATTGCAACTGATAAACTAATCCCGAGTGTTCTGTTTTTTATAACTCTGTCCACTTGTCTGTGTGTTTCATTCTTGTAATGAAATGTCCGTCTTCATAAATAAAGGATGCACAAACAGAAAGACAGAACATTCTGCACTTATATATTCATAACCCCTGGATGCTTTATAACCATTTAAAAATGACAAATATATAAGCAATCCATATGCATGTAAAACCACTGCCCCTGAACACAAAAATACTATGTCTGTTTTTACACGCTCACACGCATCTGAAAATTTCATCTTTTTGGATAAAGCTTTTCATGGTTGGTCTCCACCCAAAAATTTTCTGGTAGTTCCCCCTTCCCTTTGGAGAATTAGAGCTTTACCTGTGCTATACTGTTTTTGACTTAGGAATGTGTTGGGAAAAGGAAACACATTTCCCACTTTAAGACACCATTGCTACCCTTTCCCTACCCACAAATAATTTGAATGACTAAAGCCTGAAACTTGAAATTTGGCATGTAAATAGTCCTGTCTGAAAAGGACCTCCGGGATCAAGTTTGCGTGGAAAAAGAAGTAGAAATTAAAAGCTATGAAGGTTTGCATATGATAAGCTATTTTATATGGGTTTTTGTACTACCCGCATCACTATAGTAATCAGAGAGCATATTGTGTATTGAGTATGGCAGTGGAAAATATCACAGTTCTAGAGAGATGTCATGTTCATGTATCATCTTTTTCCCCACATGTACACTTTTCAACATATGTCAATAGTCATCAGTAAGTCTTCAGTCTCCAAAGAAGCTCATCCTTGTGAGGATGATATAAAAAGAGGGAGAACTGGGGAGTTACTCTATTTATAGTCATGGCTAAAAACAAGCTTGATTATGTCCAGTCCTCCGGAGGTCAGAAAGGGATGGGGGGAGGGAACAATTAACCTTTTGTATCTATATGCGAGGGCTGCACCCTTGCAATTCCCCAAGTGTAGGAATTACTCTGCATCCCTTCTGATCATGGGCTGCAGCTTATAACTTTTGCTGAGCCCATAAAATCCAAATAGACTATTAACAGAGTAATCCATGCAGTATTATTCCTCACAGCAATCTGAAACCCACTTGTTCAGTCTGCCTCAGAGGGCAAAACAATTAAACCCTCCACACTGACAGGAGCACAGGTGAGCCCTAACTCAAACCCTAGAATGTAATGGTCTAACTGTGACAAGGGTGTAGTCCACACTCCTTCAGTCACCACTAATTTAGCTTACACTACATCTGAAAGGGCGCTCTCTTTTTCAGTCAGCCCAGTTTTCTTTTGTACTAGAAGTCTCTTATCAAAACAGTGTTGGAGCTGGTGTATCAAAAGTGGGACACCACAGATTTAGGACCTGATACTCTACTCCATTACAAAGCATAACACCAGAATAACTCCTCTGTAGTCAGTGGAGTTAATGCTGATAACATAACACTGGCATGAAGGATTAGGCACCATATATTTTGTCTTCTTTGCTTTTCATGTTCCCAGGGCTGTCCTTAGGCATACACGGCTGCGTAGGGCACCAGAAAATTTGGGGCACCACCGGGACCAGGGCTGGGCAGCTGGGGCGGGTGCCCAGGGCAGCACACCAAAGAGGGTGCTGTGCGCTGGCCCGATGCTCTATGCGCACCGCAGCCAAGTGGCCACGGCACTGGTTCCTCTCCGGCCCAGCCCCTCCCCCTGGCTGCTTTCGGCCAGCGAGCCCTGGACTGCCTTCTCCCTCTCCCCTCCCCCTGCCCACTTGCTCCTCTCGGCCAGCCGGCTGCCAGCTGAGGGCTCCTGCCAGTGACGGGGGCGGAGAGGCGCTCTCAGCCTCTGCGGCTCCGCTCCGGCCCCACCTCCTACCCCCAGAGGCTCGTACCACTTGGCGGTGTGACGGGGGAGGCTCAGCGGCAGGCCTAGGGGTTTCTGGTGGCTGCGCCACCGCGCGCCACGGACAGCTGGGTTCCCCGGGATGCGGCCGCCTCCTCCCTACACTCTCGGGCCCCTGCCAGGCCTGGGGCAGCACTGGTGAAAGGGTCCTGTGCATGCAGCTCCCCCCTCGCCCCATGCGCCCGTCCTGGCCCCACCACTATTCAAATGCAGAGGCTTGGGAGCATGGGGTTCCCGGACCATGCTCAGCAGGAGGTGGCACCGGCACCCAGTGGACGGACACCCCGACCAGTGGGTGCTCCTTGTTCCAGATAAGCCACCTTGGCCCTGGCCCCACAGAGCAACTAGAGACCCAGTTCCCCCTGCCCCTCCTCCCCCCCCCACCTGCACCCCTGGGGGACACCCAGTTCCCCCGTGCCACCAGCACCCCTGGGGGACACCCAGTTCCCCCTGCTCCATCCCCTCCACCAGCACCCCTGGGGGACATCCAGTTCCCCCTGCCCCATCCCGCGCCACCTGCACCCCTGGGGGACACCCAGTTCCCCCTGCTCCATCCCCTCCACCAGCACCCCTGGGGGAGACCCAGTTCCCCCTGCCCCATCCCCCCCACCAGCAGGGCGGCTCGGTATCCTTTGCTGCCTCGTCCCTCCCCTCTGGACTGCGAACCCGGGCTGCCACAGCATCTGCTCCATATGAAGCTTGGAGTGTGCCAGCAATTGGGGGGATGGGGGGGAGGGACATAGTCCATCAGCATTATAGTGTGCTTAATTTGTTTAAACTGGTTTTAATAAAGTGCATTTGGTAAGTTTTCCAATACTGTAAGCTTATGTTTGTGTTACTAAGAGCAAGTTGGGCATAGGAGCACCAGTTTAATAATACTGCGTAGGGTCCCATAAATCCTAAAGACGGCCCTGCATGTTCCCAGCAGTACACATTCCTCTCGTCGTAACGGCAAGCAAGCCTCTACAGTGTTTTCCAAACTGCTCCCAACTAACAAAATATATTTTGCCATGGCACCGTAACCCACCACATGGACACTACACAACACCACATCATCCATTTATGAAGACTAACCAACTGGACAACACAGCTGCAACAACTCTGCATACAAAATATATTTCAACATAAACACTAGGTAAAAGCTTTTAGGAACCAGACTTTGCCCCCCCGCAACATCCTTACACTATTAAAAATGGACCTTAATACCATTTGGCACACTATGGGGTATGGTTTTTTAAATTCACTATAGTTGCATTAAATAATCTCATAATCACATTTAGAGGCAAAGTGATCTATTGCCACCAATGTACTAAAATATATGATAACAAATACAGTCAGCATTTTCCATACCGTATGCTGGTAAATGTTATTCTACAGGGAACCAATTAAAACTCTGGAAAACTTGGAACACAGACATATGGAACAAAACAAAGGAACTTACCTTGTCACTGCAGTGCTTGCTCAGTACAATGATTAGGGAATGATAATATTGTAGGACAAATACACATTAATTAAATGCACTGAAAGGTAATATACAGTGGTAATCTAAAACTTTTGTCTGTGGTGATTTTAATGTTAATGAGATGAAAAAGTAAAGCCATTATTGTAAAAACAATAATATCAACAAAAATGTTCACATGTGCTCACAACAGGAACACAATATGGGAATTAATTTACTAGAGATTTTTCTATTGCAACACACAAAGGCAGGGGGTGGGAGACTGAAACAGGGCAACTTTTGGTCAGAAATGTGGCTAAGAGTATATGATGCTTCTGTCTAAAAAGATGTGTGTGTCTGGCATCTTAGCAGCCCATGTAGACTAAGAGGGTCTAGTAACTTTTTGCAGTGCCATGGTGGAAAATCAAGACAATAGTTCTTACTGAGGATTAGATTCTGCCTAGTGTAGTTGCCATTCTGAGTTGAAAGAATTGCCATCCTTGCTCTCTAAGTACACCCCAGCACCCCCAGAGACAGGTGTCCCAAAGGGAGCAGGGAGGAGAGAGAGAGAGAGAGAGAGTAAGCAGAGCCATCGCTGTCTCCTCTGCACTGGCCAGAGCTGGCCATATTCACAGAAAGAAGCATACTTAACCCTGCATACCTAAGGTGGAGAAAGCAACTAGGGGCGAGGCTGTTCTAGATTTGATTTTGGCAAATAGGGAGGAACTGGTTGAGAATTTGAAAGCGGAAGGCAGCTTGGGTGAAAGTGATCATAAAAGGATAGTTGTCATGATTCTAAAAAATGGTAGGAGAGAAAACTGCAGAATAAAGATAATGGATTTCAGGAAACTTCAACAAACTCAGGGAGTTGGTAGGTGAGATCCCGTGGGAAGGAAGTCTAAAGGGAAAACAGTTTGAGAGAGCTGGTGTTTTTTCAAAGAGACATTATTAAGGGCACAAGAGCAAATTATCTCACTGCACAGGAAGACAGACCACCCTGAGTTAACCAGGAGATCTTCAATGATCTGAAACTCAAAAAAAAGAGTCCTACAAAAAGTGGAAAGTAGGTCAAATTACAAAGGATGAATATATAAAAAAAAACAACACAAGCATGTAGGGACAAAATTAGAAAGGCCAGGGACAAAATGAGATTCAATTAGCTAGAGACATAAAGGGTAACAAGAAAACATTCTACAAAATACATTAGAAGCAAGAAGACGACCAAGGAGAGAGTAGGCCCATTACTCAATGAGGGGGAGAGACAATAACAGAAAATGTGGAAATGGAGGAAGTTCTAAACGTCCTTTTTGTTTCAGTTTTCACCAAATAGGTTAGTAGTGATTGGACATCTAACACAGTGAATGCCAGTGAAAATGAGGTAGGATCAGAGGCTAAAATAGGGAAGGAACAAGTAAAAAATTACTTAGGGCCTGTCTCCGTGTACAGTGCTGCAACAGCACAGCTGTACTGATGCAGCTGCACCCCTGCAGCATGTCTGGTGAAGATGCTCTATGCCCATGGGAGCTCTCCCGTGGGCATAATAAAACCACCTCTGCGAATGGCAGAAGTTATGTCGATGGGAGAAGCTCTCCCACCAACATACCACTGTGCACATGAGCGCATATGTCGGTGTAACGTATGTTGCTCAGGGGCGTGGTTTATTTACACCCCCTGAAAAACATAAAATATGCTGACATAAGATTTAGTGTAGACATAGCTTTAGACAAGTTAGATATCTTCAGGTCAGCTGATGAAATACATCCTAGAATACTCAAGGACCAGACTGGGGAGATATCTGAGCCATGGCCAATTATTTTCGAAAACGCATGGAAGACAGCGTGGAGAGCCAGGGGCCCAAGCAGGCCAGGCAGCTCCTACCAGCTTCCAATCTACGGCTCCTGGCAGGAGCTGACACATGGGCACCTCCTCCTTCTGCTTGCCTTTTTTTTTAAATGGGGCCTGATCCGGTGGACAGCCTAGGTGGCTGAACACCTCTCTTCCCATCCCCAGTTTGTGAATCACTCGGGGACTTAGGAGATAGGTGCCTGGTTGCCTAGAGGGAGGCAGCAGGACACATGCCCAGACGTAGAAACTGAGGGAACTTTTACTCTGAAAACGTAAGTGCCAAGTGAGTTTAGGTGGCTACAGGGGTTAGGCAGAAGTTTTGTGCATCACAGTGGAACCAAAACTAGCACTTAGATGCCTGAAACAAGGACTTCAGCACCTAACTCCTTTTGTAGATCCAGGCCATTGCTATAATACATTTAAGAGCCCATCACACATGCATTATAGTACTTTTTGCCAATATTAGGGAGCTATGTACTAACTGTAGTGCTATATTAGCATTATAATATCTACATGGAAAGTTTCCAATTTTAAAAAAAATCTCTAAAGTACAATGTGTATATTAGCATATTAAAGTTTTTGTTATTAAGTGCATACCTTGAAATATATGGGATGTGCAATGTGTCTGAGTTAACATTACCACAAGGAGCTTAAATTTTAATTTCCTGATTTCTGGATTGCGCAATCAATTAACATCAGGGATGCAAAGTGATACTTGTGCTTAGCACCAAAATAAATCCTGGCTTTAAATGTCACTTTGAAATACCCAAGGACAGGGAGATCTTTGCATCATAGTTTAAACAGAATCAGGTGTAGATTCTTTTTTCCTGAATGTCACCTTTTCAATAATGCTCCACTAAAGAAACAGCATTTGGAGAATACAGTGGAGCCACTTAAATGGCAAATCTTCTTAATAAAGACATATCTCAGGAACAGATGCTAATCAGATTTAGGGATCTGAATAATAGGATGTCTAATACAAATATCATTCAAGTCTAAACAACAGGTTCTTCACCAATTATTGCTATGCATTAACTAAAACATGACAGTGTCCAAGACTAATTAAACCATCAGAGGCTTCAGTTTAATTACTGTAAAAGACAAAAGTCTACAGACCCTGCACAAATTTTCCCCACAGCAAAAAAACACACAAACAAAACAAAAAACAGTGCCAGTATAGAATCAGTTTATCAGGTGCTAGTTGCTTGTATTATTGTCCACAGATTTTTCAAATTTCTCTTATGGTGACATATTAAGTGCAGTGGATTCTCAACTTACCACAATATTGATCTTAATACAAACTACAGCTCATATTGAACCTTGCATTAGAGAAATTCATGACAAGAACACAGCAGAAATGTTGACAGCTTTTAGAAGTAGCAGTATTAGGTTTTCTCTGTTTCCTCTAAGATATTTTCAATCTTGCACCATAACAGTGAGTCATGTTAGTGGAAATAATAGGACAAACATCCTATTTATTTATGCAACTCTTGTCTCTTCTCTGTTGGAAAAGATACTATGTCCTGTCCTCTCTCACCAGCTTTGTTGTTCAAGTGATTACTCCGGTGAACTCCACCTCTAAAGAATACTAAAGAGGCTGCTTAACCAGTAAAAATCTCTAATTTACAACAATTTTGTGCATGGCTAATGACAATCACCAAGCTATTTATCAGTATATGCAGGTGAATGAATGACAGACACATAGGATAAATTTAAGCAGCAGGCTGCAATTTTATTTATATATTAAATACTGGAAGGGGCAATATATGCCTCACCGAGCAGTCTCTCATGACAGGCATTTCACTGGGTCCAGTGCAATGTTCAGGATTCCCACCATACTACCGGTAACTTGGAGTAGACCTGCTTGGGCCCATCCCTAGGACTCAGCTCACTTCTGAATCCTCTTCACCTCCCCTGCATGGAGGGGTAGAGGTTCCCAAGGGAGCACCTCAGTCCCTCAAAGACTTCAGGACCACCAGTACAATCTCAGGTCTCATCTACCACCAGGAGCTGGTCCCTTTTATCCTTATCTGCACTGGACACTGGCCTCAAGTAGCAACATGCTAAAACAGTATCATTTTTCTTAATATTAATCCTTTCTCAGTCTTAATGTTATGATCTAACTGCCTCCATGATGCTGTGAAGAAGGCAAAATAACCCCACCAGACCATGTTAGCTTGCTCTATTGGGAAAAATTTCTTCCTCATCCCCAACCAGGCAATCAGTCAGATCTGCAGTGTCATAAATAACACAAAACACAATGCTATACAAAGGGGGTGGTGGGGTTTGATGGCCTGAATAAGAGGCTTTTGAAATGCCCAGGTATGCTTAAATAGGCAAGGGGGAGGGCCAGCAAAATCCAATCTGTTAGCTTGTTCCCCACCTCCACCCAATGGAAAGGTGGCAGACCTGAGAGGCACAGCAGCCCCCATCCCAGCCATACACACTCCCTTGCATTGGCCCTGACACCCACACCTGCCAGCTGAGGGCTGTGGCCTTCCCCTAAGCTCCTTCAAAGCTCCTTCCCCACTAATTGCTGGGAAGGGGCAGCCTGTTTCTGCAAACAAGAAGCAACAAGTTATATTCTTGAGACTTCAGAAGAACATTTCAACTCAACTCTAAAATCTAGCCCTAACACAGGCACTGTGTTGTTTAAGAAACTGATCAAGGAATAACAGAATATTACAATATATGTAGGTGTTGAGTTTTCAAACCTTATGTGAGGCACAACAGAGGAAGCTAAGTAACTTTAGCACTTGGCAAGTGGCTATAGCATACACCTGTATTTCCATATACTTTGGCGTGACCTATTCTAATAATAAAATGATAGACATTTTAAATTTTGTTTACAAAACCTTATCAAAATTAAATTGCAAAACAAAGTGTTCTAAACAAGACTGGAAAAGAGCCTATTCCCCAGTAATGATGTCTGCTGACAAGTATCTCTTTAATGACCACCAAGCAAATGAAAACAAAGTCTTGTGTTACTACTAAAGGGGTTCAAGTGAGCAAGCCTTGATGTTCCTATTGCTGCCCTGTGATCACAACAGAAATTTAAAGTCATGAGAGTCAAGCTGCTTTAACTGCAGCAATGTGTCTCTAAACATGTTGGGAAAGAAAGAAGAAGATAATGAAGGGAAGGATTGATAAAGTGGGGAAAAGAAAGCAAGGAGACAGAAAATGAGGTACTAACTAAAATGAGACAAAAGGGAAAAAAGATTTAAGGACAAAGGAATGGGACTGAAAGAGAAACAATTTTACATGGTCATTAAAAACAGACAGAAACAAACACATGAATAAACAGAGAAATGGACACAAACAATTACACTGACAGAGCAATTGTTGACAGAAAAATACTAAAAGGACCAGGGAAGAAGAAACAAAACAGTATTAAGAGTCAAGACTTTTTTTTCAGCAATGATCTAGCACTATTATCAGGGCCGGCTCCAGGCACCAGCTTGCCAAGCAGGTGCTTGGGGCGGCCACTCCGGAGAGCGGCGGCACGTCCAGCTATTCGGCGGCAATTCAGCGGATGGTCCCTCACTCCCGCTCGGAGCGAAGGACCTCCCGCCGAATTGCCGCTGCAGATCGCGGCTTTTTTTTTTTTTTTTTGCGCCGCTTGGGGCGGCAAAAACCCTAGAGCCGGCCCTGACTATTATGACTTTAAACAGTTCCAAAGTTGCCTGATACATATACGGTTTCTTTTTTCTAACGTTTGTGAACAGAAAGGTCAGACAAGATTGAGTGATATATCGATGGACTACTGATGTCTTTCAACACATTAAAGAGGATATAGAGCATTTCTACAAGTAATATTTTTCTGCCTCTGAGAATTTAGACATTACTCATTAGTAAACACTGTAAATAAGCTTAAAGTGTCTGGATGTAAGGCCCTGCGTGGAGCCCAGGATATAGCTAAGGCCAAGGTTTGTGAGTTTTGTTAAATTATGAATAGAGAAAAGCCCAGGAAGGTCTACGAACTATGGACCAATCAACTGTGTGTGTGGGGTGTATGTATGCTTGCTGTGTTGAATGGGGTGGGAGTTTGTCCATTCATGGAGCCATTGTTTATTATTCTAGAAAATAAAAGGACTATTTCTGCTGTAGTTTAAAAGGTTTTAATGTTATTTGTATTGTGGTAGTGCTTAGGGTTTCCTAACTAGGGATCAGGGCCTTATGTGCCAGGTACTGCTCAAACACATAACAGAAAGCTGTTCCCTGCCCCCAAAGAGCTTACAATGTGTACCAGCAGTCTTTTGGTGTCTAATCTTCCTCTGGTTCTCTGTATTGCCATTACTGGAGAAAAAGAGTTAACTCCACCCTGCACCATTCCCACGCCCCAATTGGTTCCTGATCCAGAAGTGCACACGCCTGGGGTTGGGGACAGAAAGGACATGACACAGCCATTCCTCTTTCTAGCCCTGCCACCCATCTGCTGACAGTGGGGAGGAGAAAACTAATTTCCCTGTCTCCTGTAATGCTCTTTTCTTGGGTTATCAGTCAAGGCCATCCACAAACTCCAGCTTGTACAATGCATATCAGCAAACCTGTAAAGTGGAATTAGCCACAGTGAGCACATCACACCAGCGCTCTGTGTCCTCCATTGGCTCCCCATTCACTAGTAGGTCCAGTTCAACATTCTGGTCCTAATCTTTAAAGCCCTCAATATGGCTAGGATCAGACTACCTTAGTGATCATCTCTCCTATAGTGACACTCCAGGACACTGCTCTCAGAGGGGACGCTGACACTATACCAGTCTGGGATTTTTCTGAGACAGAGAGCAGAAACGTTTAGTGTTAGGTGCTAAACTAAGGAATACCTTATTCAAAGAAATCAAAATGTGACCCAATCTGGCCTCCTCCAGAGCCAAGTGCAAAATCCATTTTTCAGCCTATGCACAATAACAGAAGCTAAAAAGAAGAAAAAGGATTATAAAAGAGGAGGAAGAGAAGAAAGAGAACTCCACCCCAGGATATTAGGAAACACAATCCCCTTTTCAACACACATTTTAGTTTCCTTGATTTACATTTCTTTGTGGTCTCCCATTAGAAGTATTCATGCTTTATAGGTGTGTTTGCAAAACATTGCTAGGAAAAAGCCTAATTATTAAACCTTGATGGGTTTGAGCCATTTTAAACTTTTTCTGCATGTTGATTTTAGTTAATTAAATGCCCTCAGAAACATTTGCAATTATATAAATCTTGGTTGTCAAAATTAATCTCTCTCCAATGATAGCAGAATGCAAAGCGGGCAGTCACAGATAGAATCCAGATAGAGAGAGAGAAGGAGATACTCTTGATGGCATTTTCCCAGTTTACTTCGGCTCTTGCAAGAACCAGGAACCTCACACGAAACAAGATGCTTGTTCCAGATTCAGCAAATCATTTTAGTGTCATTTCCCACATACTATCCTGCTATTTGCCACACATCATCTTTTTATTTATTTTCATACAATAGGCCTGATTCTGATCTCATTCACATTTGTTTTGCACTAGAATAGCTCCATTGACTTTAAGTGAGCTGCTCTTTATTTTCACAGGTGTGAGATCGGAATCAGGCCCATCATTCCTAAGAAGTATTTTGGATTATGCACTACCACTGTGATTGTTTTGACAGAACAAGTTCCTTAGAGAAATAATCACTAACGAGACTGATTGTTTTCTTTCCCTTTTATTTATTTTTATTAACTAGCGATGTGAATATTTCTTGCCCACCTGTGTTAGGAGAAAAATTATGAGAAACAGGATCGTGCACCCAGATTTTCAATGAAATTGTGCTATATAATAAAAAGACTCAATCCCAACTCTCGGGAGCTTAAAATAGATACATAGGGACTAATTAATCCTTGTGTAATTCCAACTGTCAGCTGAAGTACATCAGGATGAATCTGGTGCACTGAGCCAAATTCAGAGGTGCCATACATGTTATATGAGTAAGTATGAGTGTAACATTCATGCAGAATGATGGAAAGTAGGGGTTCTATAAATAGGAACATCAAGAAATGTAAGATAAAGCAGTCCTTCCCCTGGCCCCCTTCCGCTGCACTTCTGTGTTACATTCTTATTCCGTATTGATTGCTTTTACTGCTACAATCCCACCCTTCTACCCCTTTGGCACACAAGTCACACTTACACCAACTTACCAACATGTATTACTGCTGCTGTTATTTTTCAAGCACTCTGAAATGTGCTAGGCACCTCACAAGACAAGCATGACCATGTGACATGCTTCAAAACAATATGCCACATAGTCCGTCTGGGCCAGGAAGTATTTCACTGTCTAGCTACCCAAGACTGTCATATCTGACCTGCTTATCATGAAGGTTGACTTTTTTACTTCAAGATAAATGATCTTTCAGCTGTTGCTGTATAAAGTACTGGTGACATCCAGTCATCTGTTATATTAGTCACAGATGTGTATTCTTTATGGATCCCTGGGGGATGTAGCCAGGCTCTACTTCCTGTTAAGTGACAGTCAGTTGACTTTAAATGTGTTATCAAGTACCTGTGATGCTCTGAATATCTCTACTAAAGACATACTCATTAATCTCCAACTTTGAAAATACATATCAGAGCATGTCAAATGATGACTTCATAGAATATTAGACCTAATTTTGTTATGGGAGAAGAGCTTGCAGAAATTTAACTGTTGTACACTTATTTCAGCATTTAGCTCATTTTGAGGGTAAGCAATAAAAGGTTCTTCCAAACCAAATTAAAAAATAATTTAAAAGACTGTGTTTATTTCCTTACCTGCCTTACCTCTCAATATAAGGCCCTTTCTCTGAAATGCAAAGCCCGTGTCTGAAAGGGCAGAGATGTAGGGTCTAGTTTATTCTACCTTTTACTTTTGAGTGTGTGTTTAGTACTGATGAAAGATGCTGTATTGACAGACCTGGAGATTGAAGTCTTCTCACCCACAGAACAGAAAGTGCAGAGGGCTTCCCTGCACTGCACACCTCAACCCTTTCTTGGAGAATCCCTCTCTGGAAGCAACAGAGGAGGAGAAAGACTCGTGTATTGGTTGATCACAGGATGACTATGAGCCACCAATGCAATGCAACCGTGAAAAAGGCTAAGGCAGTCCTAGGATGCATCAGGAGAGGTATTTCCAGTAGACAGGGAAGTGTTAGTACCAATATGCAAGGCACTGGTGAGACCTCATCTGGAATACTGTGGGCAATTCTGGTCTCCCATATTTAAGAAAGATTAATTCAAACTGAAACAGGTGCACAGAAGGGCTACTAGGATGATCAGAGGAATGGAAAACCTATCTGATGAGCAGAGATTCAAAGAGGTGGGCTTGTTTAGCCTAACCAAAAGAAGGCTGATTGCTCTCTATAAAAACATCAGAGGAATAAATATGGGGAGGGGGCATTATTTAAGTTAAGCACCAGTGTTGACACAAGAACAAATGGATATAAACTATCCATCAATAAATTTAGGTTTTACATTAGATGAAGGTTTCTAACCATCAGAGGAATGAAGTTCTGGAACAGCCTTCCAAGAGGAGTAGTTGGGGGCAAAAAATCTAACTGGCTTCAAGACTTGATAAGTTTATGGAGGGTATGGTATGATGAGCTTCATAAGTTTGTGGCAGGGATGGTATGATGAGACTGCCTACAATGGCAGGTAGCCGATCTGTGACTGATAGTAGCAAAAATCTTCAACAGCCGGTGATGGGACACTAGAAGGAGAGGACTCTGCATTACTACAGAGAATTCTTTCCCAGGTGACTGATTCTGGGTCTTGCCCACATGCTCAGGGTCTAACTGATCGCCATATTTTGGATCAAGAAGGAATTTTCCCCAGGTCAGTGTGATGAGGTGTCCACCTCACACTCACCCTGCAGGGGTTAATGGAGGCCACGTGGGATAATTAATCTATTAGGAATTAAGACTGAGAGAAGCCTTAATTAGAAGAAGCTCACCTGTGCAGGAATAAGCCAGGAAGCTGACAACAGAGGGGGCTATGCGAAAAGGCTGCAGTCACTCCCTGGGAAAAGGGAGGAGTATTTGGAGGCTGCAGAGATGTATACCCTGAAGCAGCTCTTGGGAGGAAGGAGTGGTGAAGCTAGCAGACCCAGAGAAGGAAAGGAAAGCCAGATGGCTAGGAAAGGGCTCAGGGAAATGGAGCAAGGTACAGGATGGAACACACTTTGACTGCTAGCTAGAGGGTCCCTGAGCAGGAAGCCAAAGTAGAGGGTGGGCCCGGGTTCCCCAACCAACCACTGAGGAAGTGGCACCAGAAGGACAGTGGGTAGGAAGACTGCCTGAGCCTGTGTGTGAAAAGAGACTTTCCAACCCCCAGAAGGGGAAACCACAATAGTGACCTAGCCAGAATGCTCTCACTAAGAGGCCACAGCACCTCCTGAGATGTGAGAGGGGTACAGACAAAGAGACTGAGGCTGGAAGGACAGCGTGCAACCGCAGGAAGGGGTGTTGACCTGTGATGAGCTATTCCCCAGAATGGCCAGGAGGAGGTGCCATACCAGCAGTGAGTAGAGCACCCTGTCACAGACAAATTGGTAGAAACCCTAGGGTGGGGGGGTTTCATCTTCTGCTGCAGCATGGACCATGGGTCACTTGCTGGTTGAACTGGTGTAAATGGTGAATTCTGTGTAACTTCTTTACAGTAAGATATGAGGGCTTCAGTAACTCAGAGAGAGGTTATGGGCCTATTTACAGGAGTAGGTAGGTGAGGTTCTGTGGCCTACAATTTCCAGGAGGTCAGACTAGATTATCATGATGGTCCCTTCTGGCCTTAAAATCTGAGTCTATGAAGTTGATTAGGAAAGTCACACTTCATGTGCATTCAGCCCTTGGCTAAGTCTCAACAAAGGTGACAATTAGTGCCAATTGCCACTAAGGACAGAAACCAACAAACTCATTTACATAGGCCACCAGGGGAAGCACCAGATGGCAGTCCTTTTCAGTCACAATCATATGGGGTGTAGAAAGACTTTATGTCCATAACTTGATCCATTATCTACTCATTGCAACCAGAGGACTCTCTCTTTGGTTTATAATGGAACCCACATATATCAGGAGGAGAATAAACTCGATAGCGTTAATCTAAAAGTCCACTGATTCCCCTTTGCAGAATGTGAACTCCACATCTTAAAGCATCAATACTTTTAAAACTAGCGTTGGCTGAAAATAAGGGGCAGAGGGAAGGGGAATTTGGAAAAAATGTAAAACAGCCCTATTTAAAATATCTGAATATTCATGTTAGCAACAGAATGCCTACAAAATGTCCATATGTTATACCAAACAAAACCTGCAGAGGGGGGCAAAGATGACTTTATGCTATGTGAGCAATTCCTGGTCCTGGGGCCAGCTGGGGCTCGCCTGAAACAATTTAGAGCAACCTCATGACCAAACCCGCTCCCAGCAGCCATCCTCCCCTTATATCCCTTATACTAGTGGCTGCAAGGGAAAGATGGCACAAAGCCTGCTATGCTGGTTCTACCCCAGGGCTTCCCCCATGCTGGGGAAATCTTCAGCTGTCCACTTAGGCCAGCTTTACTGCCCCTTTGTGCCAAGAGAAAGGGGTGCTGGGGCCAGAATCTCCATTTCTAGATCAGTCTTGAGTCTGTGACCTCTTCATTAAATTGACAACAGTGGTGCAATTTTGCTAGTATCTGAGGTATGGTCTCTTGCCTTCTAGGAACTGAAATGAAACCACTAAACTCAATTCATGTGCAAAACAGCCATTAGATGATAATGACACTTTACTTGTGTGGTCTGACTGTGATCTGAAAGGGTCTATACCCCATACCAGTCCTTACAGACACCAAAATTCCTACTGGCTTCACAAAATAATCCTGTGAGCAAAGCCAAGACACACAAGGATACACGTTGTCTGTCTGAAGGAAGCTTAGGGCACTATTTATCCAATTTGGAGCTATTACAATCCATTAGTTCAATAATCTGCACTTAAAAAGAGCCCAGAGCTTTTACAGTATAATCAATCAATAACATACATTTAAAATCTCCGTGCAGGATGTTTTCACTTTAAAATGCCTTGAATGCAAACAACAGCCTACAATATCTTCAAAGATGAGACACAAACTATAAAAAGCAAAGAAATCCATCCTTAACTTCTCTTGTTGCACTAGGAGGGCTCATGTGACTATGACTGGTGCTGCTATGGCTTATTACTATGGGTTGGGTTAAGGATGAAAGTTTAACTTAATTTCCTTGGTTTCTGCCACAACCCTAATATTTCTTAGACAGAGTTTGTTATAGGTTACTATGCACTTCTGTCACTATATAACTTCTCCTGATTGAGGGGGAGCAAAGAGCACACATGCAGATTCTGTTCTTACAGCTCCTTGTTAAGTCCAGATTGGTAATTATTAGCTGGTCTGCAAAGAAGTACCTAGGTTTTAATGACTACAGTAACTCCTCACTTAACATCGGCCTGGTTAACGTTGTTACTTTGCTGATCAATTAGAGAACATGCTCATTTAAAGTTGTGCAATGCTCCCTTATAACGTTGTTTGGCAGCTGCCTGCTTTGTCCACTGCTTGCAAAAAGAGCAGCCCATTGGAGCTGGCTGGTGGGGGCCTGGAACCAGGGTGGACCAACAGCCCTCCTATCAGTTCCCCGCTCCCCTAAATTCCCTGTGCGGCAGCCACCCAGCAAGCTATTAATTGCTGGCAGTTCAGCTGTCCCTCCTCCCACTGCCGTGTGCTGCTCCTGCCCTCTGCCTTGGAGCTGCTCCCGGGAGCCTCCTGTTTGCTGTGCAGGGGAGGGAGGAGAGGGGGGCTATCAGGGTGTCCCTCTCCCCTCTGCTCCTGCCCCCTGCTTAACCCATCTCCACAGAACAGGGGGGACACGACAGGGCTCAGGACGGAGGGAGTTTGCTGGCAGCAGCTGCTGTCTCAACTTCCTGGTCTACTTAAAAAAGCAGGGTACTTAGAGTGGTTCAGCATACTTAAAGGGGCAATGCACATCTCTCTCTCACACACAAGGTGTGTGTCTCTGTCTCTGTCTGCCATGCTGTCTCCCCTCCCTCCATCCATAGCGTGAGGCTACATTAACAAAGTGTTAACCCTTGAGGGCTCCGCTGAGTTCTAGTTCATCATTTAGTAGTAAGGCATTCCCTGGGAAATATCCCACCCTCTGACTCCACCACCTCAACCAAGCTTCACAATCATCATTGCTGTATATAGTACTAAATTGTTTGTTTAAAATTTATACTGTGTATACATATATATAATATAGTCTTTTGTCTGGTGAAAAAAATTTCCCTGGAACCTAATCCCCCCTATTTATATTAATTCTTATGGGGAAATTGGATTCGCTTAACACTGTTTTGCTTAAAGTCGCTGAGACAGGTTGGATCACAGAAACCCCCTTGGGAGCTGCCACCTGGTGTGCCAGGACTACCCCTGCTCCTGTTTTCCCTGCCAGCTCCCTGTCTTGCTGAGCCAGACACTCCCGTCTGCTCCAACACAGACCCAGGGTCTGAATTACTTGCCTCAAAGCTGCAGGTTTACCTGAAAACAGCTCACAGAAGTGTGCTTGTCTTTAGCACTCAGATGCCCAACTCCCAATGGGGTCCAAACCCAAATAAATCCATTTTACCCTGTATAAAGCTTATACAGGGTAAACTCATAAATTGTTCGCCCTCTATAACACTGATAGAGAGATATGCACAGTTGTTTGCTCCCCCAGGTATTAATACATACTCTGAGTTAATTACTAAGTAAAAAGTGATTTTATTAAATACAGAAAGTAGGATTTAAGTGGTTCCAAGTAGTAACAGACAGAATAAAGTAAGTCACCAAGCAAAATAAAATAAAATAAAACATGCAAATCTATGTCTAATCAAACTGAATACAGATAATCTCACCCTCAGAGAAGCGTCAGTAAATTTTTTTTTCCTCAGACTGTACACCTTCCAGGCCTGGGCACAATTCTTTCCCCTGGTACAGTTCTTGTTCCAGCTTAGGTGGTAGCTAGGGAATTCTTCATGATGGCTCCCCTCCCCCTCTTTGTTCTCTTCCACCCCTTTATATATCTTTTGCATAAGGCGGGAACCCTTTGTCCCTCTGGGTTTCCACCCGCCCTCACTGGAAAAGCACCAGGTTAAAGATGGATTCCAGGTCAGGTGACATGATCACATGTCACTGCAAGACTTCATTACCCACTTGCCAGCACATACATATACAGGAAGACTCACAGGTAAACATAGCCATCTGCAGACAATGGTCCTGGTTAATGGGAGTCATCAAGATTCCAAACCACCATTAATGGCCCACACTTTGCATAATTACAATAGGCCCTCAGAGTTATATTTCATATTTCTAGTTTTAGATACAAGGGTGGTACATTTATACAAATAGGATGATCACACTCAGTAGATTATAAGCTTTGTAATGATATCTTACAAGAGACCTTTTGCATGAAGCATATTCCAGTTACATTATATTCACTTATTATCATGTTTTTATAAAACTATTCCAGTTACATTATATTCACTTATTATCATGTTTTTATAAAACCATATAGACTGCACAACATCACAGTTGCATTTTTCAGAAACATAACTACAACGTTAAGCAAGGAGTTGCTATATTTGTTTAAAGAAGCAATGACTAGGTTTGATTTTTAATGACATTTTTAGGGAAATGTAGTGATCAAGCCACCACCAAGTGGTCTCAGTCTGAACACTGGAAATGGAGATTTTTGTACATTTAAAAATTGCAACTTAAATTTATGAATTTCAGTTGGAGGATACAGTGATTAATGTGGGTTTGAAAGGTCTAGAATGCCATTCTCCTTCCTTGATTGCATTTTGCTACACTCCTGGAATGCAATCAGGGACAACCTCATGGGAATATAGCATCCAAGGGCAGACAGTAATGCCCCCACCTTTCTTTCTTCCTCCCAAACACTCCATGAGCATGCACACACACACACTAGTTTCTAGCATGGGGGGAACTCTGGTTCTAAGTGGAACCACTGGGTGGATGGTTTTAGACAGATAAATCTATCTATGCCACTCTTTTTGGCATAGTAGCAATAATCTGCCTGGAAAAGCTGGCCCATTATATGAAGTTGCAGAAGCTCACAAAATAATTGTGCTATAGGGTCCTGAGATGGTGTTATGAAGTTAGCATTGTGAGATTATCACACATGATGAAAACACACAGCAATGTGATGTCATGTGTGACGCTGGCAAACAAGGTGCCAGCACTTGACAAGGCTTTAGATCTCAGCTGAGCACGGACAAATTCATTGCTGGAAAGCAGCCTGTTTCACCTATGTGTTCGTATGGTTAAGATGAGTATTGAACTTAAAACAATGTGTTTACAGTGTTTAGACTTTGATGCATGCAGCAGTTTATAAGAAATTCATAATCTCACTTATAATATCTTCATCACCTACTACAAGGTAATATTTAAGTTTTTGCTTTATAACTGTAAAAAAAGTGTTTGCTGTGAACCTGTTGGGGGGATATTTCCCTGCTCATCAAGAAGACTATCAAAACTAAAGGGGCCATTGTGGGACATCACAATACAAAGACTTTATTAATTTCCCTTTCACATCCATGAAGGGGCTACGTACAAAAGGGTTTTTCCCATCAGCTTGAATTCTGAAAGAAGGAAATTATAGCTGAAAAGAAAAGTTTTCATTTCTCATTTGTTGTTTGGATTCTGTCAGGGCCGGAGCCATGAAACAGAAGCAGAGATCCCCAGGGTCAACCTGGGTTAGGCCTAAAAGACATTCAGATCAGACAGATTATTACAACTGTCACCTTTTAAACCCATATATCATAACTCATTTGTGTATATGTGTCCACCTTATAATAACTCTCTCATTTTCCTAATTAATAAATCTTTAGTTGGTTTATTACAGGATTGACTGCAAGCATTCTCTCTGGTGAGAGATCTAAGGTACAAATTGACCTGGGGCTAGTGACTGGTCTCTTGGGACTGGAAGCAACCTGAATATTTTGTGATTTTTTTGGTGTATAGCAACCAGCTATCACTAAATCCAGTTTTCCTGGGTGGCAAGTTAGATTGGCACACCCAAGGACTATCTGTGGTTCCATGGTAAGGCAGTGCTTCAGGAGTTCACATTTGTTACTGCATTGGTGAAATCTAATTACGGAACATACAACCAGTTTGGGGTCTCTGCTCTGCTTCTTGACAGTCTGCTCTGAGGTTGGCACTCACGGTCGTGAAACAGCGTGACATCATGATTATTTAGTGGCTTTCTATGACTTTCAACACACTACCTTCTCCCTCCTTCCCATCCTACTCTGGCTGCTTGGATGGCAGGGTCGGATGTTTCTCTTTTCTTTTCCTCCCACTAACCTTGCTTACACTAGGAAATAGAAGATGTTTCAACTTTTCTCCTACCTATGGAAGGTACTTTCCATACCTTGCAAGCTGTATGGTGAAGGGGAAAGGGGACTTAAGAGTTCAGGTCCAGTTACTTAATGATGTGTTATGTATGTAAGACCATACAGTGAGTACTCTAATGAACAGTTCTCCATTTGTTCGGCTGAAACCAGTCAAACAGTGGGGGCAAATTCTCTTGTTTTTCTAGTGTAAATAGCTGTTGACAGGTAGAGGGGAACACACTGCATCCTGCTAAGGGGTGGCAGAGAGTCTGCACTCCTCAGGACAATAGTGGACCAGCCCCTACTCTAGATTGGGCCTGAATGGCACGGTCTACATCATAATCCTTTTGTGAAGTAAACAGAACTTCTTCATTTTTAAAGTAAAACTTTATTTTTTTTCTATAACTTAGGTAAACTTTGAGAACTAATTACTGTATTTTGGCTTAGCAAATGAACTGTCCGTCATGATGACCATCTCATCTGTTATTAAGACCAAGTCCAGTGAAAGGACAAATAAGTCAAACTTTACAGAAGAGGGAAATTTTGCGTATTTTCTCAACACCAAACAGTCGAAGTCAGATGAAAATATTTTCTTTTCTGCTGCCTGAATTAAAAAAATCCAGAAAACAAAAGTAAGCCAGAATAATGAATCCAAATAACTTTGAGATTGGGGCGGGGGGGGGGGGGTTAAATCTGGATTTGAATAGTATGACAGAGACCCAGTCCACCCTAAAGCAGCCAATAAACTAGTGGCTACAGTACTTATTTGAGCTGCAGGAGACTCGAATTCAAGGCCTGGCTCTACCTGATTGTAGGAGGGACTAGAATGGGGGGGTCTCCTACATCCTAGGTGAGTGCCCCAACCATTTAGCTATACAGCCACTCTCTCTGATGCTCAATGTCTCTTGTTGAAGATGTTCCACTTTATATAAATAATTCAGCATTCATTGGGCCAGAGAGAGCAAATTCAAATGACTGGATTTTTTTTTTATTTATACTACCAGAGAAATGTTTCTTCTTTCCTCCCTCTGCCCCAAAGCTAAAATCTTCTTCCCGCAAACTTCCTCTGCCCAAGACCCAGGATAGGGCAAGGTTCAGTTTCTTGTAGATTTTGCTAGAATTTTAGGCCCTGATTCAGCAACTGAAGCATTTGCCATTGACTTCAAGGGGACCACTGCTTGAAGTGAGGCACATGCTTAAGTACACTGCTGAATTGGAGACTTATTACAGTAATTTTACAGGGACAAAGTAAATTAATAGTATTTATTAACTTCTGGAAAATTACTTATTTCTGTCTGAGAAGGAACTGCACTATCAATAAACATTACATGGCACTATATAGTTGTTACATTTTGAAAATATTGTACAAATATTAATACATTTAAAAGCATTGGTGTCCTGATTATGTGTACGTAACATTGCCCTTTAAAAGTACTGAAAATTAAAGCATTTGAACAAACAACTAACCACCTTCACTGAACTCCAATATATTTTTTCAAACATTTATAATTTCTATTCAGAATAACCCAATCTGTCAGCTTTACATCAATCATTACAAATCTTTCATACCACAGCATTCAAAGTTTTTTTACAGGAATCATTGAAATGTTGCTACCTCTTGGGTGGAACATAACAGCTCTTTAACAGCAGTTTAGGACAGGAAGTTTAAGAATACTGAACTAAAACTTCAGGAGAATTTATATACTGTAGCCAGGATGTAATTGCACAGACAAGAACAGGGCTAGCACAGTGGAGCTATTACATACTGTATGTTTATCATCAAATGACAAAGTAAACAAAACATGGTTATGAACAAAATGAAAAGAGAACATTGTTTGACATCTTCCAGATGTCATTTTTTAAAAAGTCCTTAAACCTTTCACTGCCACTCTTTCCACTGCATGTCTGGTGCTGCAGTCTTACATTAAACTCTCATTAGGACATATGACATCATTCAAATGCTTAACAATCATTCTAATATTATTGGCACAAGACTCTGTACCTTTTCACAATGTCAGGTAGTTTAGACTTTGAATTTGTCCTCCCACTTCAATATGTGTGTGCACACATTTGCATATATATAAATTATGCTGCAAATCAAACTTCCTGCCACTAAGAAAAATTTACTTTTGTGTGGCACACCCATGAACAATATGTGGGCAACCCCAGCTGTCTTCCAGCAGAAATGCCATATTGAACAGTATCCCTACAACCATACATATTCCCACTGATAAAGGCCTCTATGCCTCCTGTGTTGCATGACAACTGCAAAAGCCTTACCAACAAATACAGGTCAAATGTGGCTTATGAGAACCAGAGGCTACAAAAAAAGCATGTACACAAATGCATCCTCTTAAGCCAGGAGCAGCCCCTCTATGTCCTTTGTAT
>NW_020664464.1:9831065-9862773 GCF_002925995.2 Terrapene triunguis | reverse complement strand
TTTACTAAAAATAACCGGGGAGCAGGGCTGGGGAGGGAGAAGACAGCTGGAGGCCCATTGGGGGACTGACAGCCTGAGCTCCATTGCCATGGGGAGGGGAGCACAGCCCTAGCTCCAGCTCCAGCCCCAGCCGCGGCCCTGGGAGGGGTGGCAGCTGCAGGGCAGAGGCACACAGTTCCAGCTCCAACTCCAGTCGTAGGCTCGGGCGGGGAAAGCGGGAGATACACAGTCCTGGCTCCAGCCCCAGGGTAGGTGTGCACAGCCCCAGCTACAGTGGAAACCATGGGGGGGGGGTGGAACGCAGCCCCAGCTCCAGCCCCAGCAGCAGCCTCAAGGGGGGAGCGCACACCCTGGCTCCAGCCCTGACGGCAGCCACTGACAGCTGAAGCCATAGAAGTCACGGAGATCCGGTAAAGTCACAAAATCCATGACTGCCATGACCTCTGTGACTAAATCGTATCATACAGGCTAGAACTTCTGCCATGAAAGAAAACCAGCATTGATTAATGTTGAGGCTGGAGTCAGATACAAATGAACGATGAAGCGCTCACGGTAATAAGCTTTCCTGTATAATCTGAAGCAATTGTTCATTTAAAGACAGATTCTGCCACCCTTACGCTAACTGAGTGGTACTCTGCAAGCCATTCTACTGTAATCCCACTTTAAACCAATGGGACTGTTATGGCCTAAGGTACCACTCACTGTAAGTAAGGATTGCACAATCTGACCCTTAAAGTAAATATATAGCGCTTGAATCTCCACTGTATCTAAGCAAAACACAGGTGCACTGGAGTGAGGAGCTCATAGACTCAGACTTTAAGGCCAGAAGGGACCATCATGATGAGTTAGTCTGACCTCCTGCACATTGCAGGACACAGAACCTCACCCATCCACGCCTGTAATAGGCCCATAGCCTCTGGCTGAGTTAGTGAAGTCCTCAAATCAATAAAGACTTCAGGTTACTCCACCATTTACTCTACTTTAAACCAGCAAGTGGCCCATGCTCCCTTCTGCAGAGGAAAGTAAAAAAATAACAACCAGGGTCTCCACCAATCTGACTTGCGGGAAAATTCCTTCCCGACTCCAAATATGGCGATCAGTTAGACCCTAAGCATGTCAGCAAGACCCACCAGCCAGGCTCCTGGGAAAGAATTCTTGGTAGTAACTTAGAGCCCTCCCCATCCAGTCTCCTATCTCTGGCAGTTGGAGATATTTGCTAATAGCAGTTGCAGATGGGCCACATGCCATGGCAGGGAATCTCATCATACCACCCCCTCCACCAATTTATCAAGCTCATTCTTGAAACCAGTTAGGTTTTTGCCCCCACTGGTCCCCTTGGAAGGCTGTTCCAGAACTTCACTTCTCTGATGGTTAGAATGCATCCCAAAAGCATAACAGGAGAACACTTAAACAACCTTTTAACAGGTAGAGTTATGATAATACAACTGCACATTTTCTGCCATGTGATCAAATAGACACTCCTGATGTAGACTTTAGTGCTTGCCTGCACACCGTGCTTAAGGTTAAGGGGATCAGCAGTTAAGAATTTCCTCTTGTGCTTTGCTACACCTCCTAGAAGGTGCCTTCATTGTCAAATTAAAGCATTGTTTTTAACTAGATACATGACAGCAAAAGACAGTTTAACAACATCCAAGTTATTACAAGTAGGTGTGGTGGGCTTAGGAAGGGAAGTTTTCTCCAGTCATAGTGCCTCTCTCTCTCCAAAGCTTCAAAACAGGTCTGGAAATCAGGAAGTTGCTGCTACTGGAAGTATCAACATTGAAGTTTATTGTTCTTTTATGATAACAGTCCAGGAAAAAAATACAAGCATGCAGGGCCTGATTTCCATAAATTACTGAGGCAAAACTCCCATGACTTCAATGGGAATTTTGCCTGAGCAAGGACGCCAGTATTAGCGGCCCAATGGGTAACATTATCCTTACCTGCATGTGAACAGTCTGAAGAAAGGGATGCATATATAGTAAATATCTGGGGCCAGATCATCAACTGGTGCAGCTCCACTGCCTGATTTCAATAGAGTGACATCAGTTAACACCAGCTAAGGATCTGACCCTATGTATATGAGCTCATGTGTATTAACAACCTCAGGTATCTAAAACACTATCACACCCCCTGACTACCTTGCAAATTCCTTTGATTATTTGAAATCTTGATTACCCGAACTTATTCCGTGTTCCAAATGACATTCAGATCATAGAGGTTGCACAGTAGATAGAATGTTTTCTCCTCTACTTTCGATATATTTCTATGTTTTGGTCATTTTTACGGCAACTTGATGCATATGAAAGACACTTTACAAATTCATAAATAACCTCCTGAAGTGTCCCATTTACTGTTATTCTCCATATGCGAATCAAATATGGTTTAGAACACTCCATAAAATGATCAAAGAGTGCTAACGGCAGGGTTACAATTCCTTTATTTTAGGTGAGACAACAAAAGAAAAACAAAACATGTGATCCAGTCAAAGATCACACGTTATGTCTTGCCCCAGCTGCTCAGGTTGCTGATTAACTCTTATTAGCAGCTTATCCTTTTGCATGGACTAAAAACTGCCCAGAGGGATTTTGTGTGCAGCGCACAAATGCAAACAGACCCGCAGAGTAACAGTCACCTAACGCTTTGCTGCCCCCTCCCTTTTTTCTTTTTTCAGTCTTGCGTCTGATGAAGTGGGCATTCACCCACGAAAGCTTATGGTCCAATACTTCTGTTAGTCTTAAAGGTGCCACAGGACCCTCTGTTGCCCTCCCTTTTTAACTCTCCTCCATACCTTACCAGCTTGGATTTGGTGCGCTGCAAAAATTCTTCCATGTTGTCATAAGGAATCCGAGCAGGCAGGGCAAAGTTCCACGCACAGAGCCTCTGGGCTGACTGGGGCGGCTCCTTCCAGCTGCGACTGCCTGGGCTGCTCCTGCTGCTGTCTGCGTCCTCCCCCGCCCCCTCAGCGCAGCGCAGCGCTGCCCGGCCAACTCCTCTCCCTATTCTGGAAAGTGGGAGGAAGAGACAGGGGTGCCCGGGACTGAGAGGGGCGGGAGGCGGTTGCGCGCACAATTCCAAAGGTCGGCCTGGCTCCTCTGCCAATAGCACGGGCGTCTCCGGCTGGCTGACGTCAAGCAGGCAAGTGCTGCAACCATGGACAGCGCCCAAAAGTGAGGACAAAGTGAGGGGATGCAGGGAACTCTGCAGCAAAGATGCACTGAGGAAGCTGTGTGTGTGTGTGTGTGTGTGTGTGTGTGTGTCTCTCCAGCGCCTGGCTGGCACTGCAGTGGGTTTTGTTGGCTGGGTAAGGAATGGAAGCGCTGTCTGGACAAGGCAATGCACTCAGATAGCTCATAGTCGGATGTGCCTGCTCCAGAGGAGTGATTTAAAACAGAATTACACAGAAGTGTTGCTGTGCCCCTGACACACACGTTGCCTCGTGGCCACTACATTACAATAAACTTACCTCAGTGAGGAACAATAAATTAGAGCCTACAAGGATTTAGTCTGATAAGAGACATGGGGATTTAAATGGGTAACCATCTAAGGACAAAGCAACAAAGAGTCCTGTGGCACCTTATAGACTAACAGACATATTGGAGCATAAGCTTTCCTGGGTGAATACCCACTTTGTCAGATCTGATACTGATACTACCCCTCTGATACTTGACATCTAAGGACATTGTGGTTACTACTCCAAACTTCCAGTCCTGTGCTTTAAATACAGGAGCATCCTTTCTTTACAATAATTACTTATACCGCATCTCTCAGGTGGCGCCCTCAGTCAATGTACAAAGGTTAATTAATTCAGCCTAATTCATGTGTGGTAGCTTAATAGTTCTGCCCAGAGGTGCTGGAACAATTTGTATAGTGGGGGTGCTGAGAGCCATTGAACCAAAGGGTAAACTCTGTATTTGATGTAAACCACTTCAAGCCAGGGGGGGTCGTAGCACCCCCAGCACCAGCACCTACGGTTCTGCCCCCATTTTACAGAGGGACAAACTGAAATGCAAAGGGATTGAGGGCCCTGTCCAGGGCCCACTGAAGTCAATGGACATTGCTAATTCAAGATTACACAGTGAGTCAATAGCAAAGCTGGGAATAAAACCCAGAAGTCCTGGCTGACTACTGCTCTGACCACTAGTACCCCTTGGCTTATATCCCTTACTATAGGTAACTAACCTGAATATGAAGTCATCACAATTATTACTCCCAATCAATTGTGCTTCATCTGTGGAGTTAGTAACTGGTGATTATTAATAAATTTGGCACTCTGAGGTCTGGGAATTTTTCTCCCTTGTATTATTTTACAGCCTATTGAAAATATTTCAGTAAAATCCAACAGCATCCGATTCCTCATTAACATGAACCTTTTCTGTGGGCTCTACTTCACTCCCACTTGGTTTAATAGTTCTTTCATGATATTTTGCAGATGATATTATTGATCTGTCTGTCACAAATTATATATCCTACATGGTAATATGCTCCTATTCTAATTTGTTGTGTGGAACAGAAAAACTGAACTGCATCCGAACCACACAAATTTTAAAGATAAATCAACATTAAAATATTTAGTGGTTTGTAGTATAGGCCAAAGGGCATGACTCTCAGAAACAATCACTGAAAAGGACAGAGTATTCAAGAAAAAACATATTTCATACTACAAAATTTCACAGTAGAATAGAGGGGATATTACTACATTTATTGGTGGTGTTTGGGTTTTTTTTTAATTTGAAACCCCTTACTTTAATGACCCTGTCTTTGACTCTAGATTTTCACTTGCCACTTAGAAAGTATAGACCTTTTAAGTGATTATATATTTTGCAAAATATAATCTTACAATTACAGTTGTGTCTTACACTTGAAACAGATTTAACTGCAACATAGAGATGGCTGCATAATTTGAGACCTAGCAGTTTGAGGTCTTTTTAAAACTTTGTCTCAATATGTAATCAATACTGTCTTGTGAAAACTGAGGCTGAGCGTAACACAAACATTTCCTTTCAACAAAACCAATGAAAATATTCAATGTAGTTTAGCAGGAAAACTGAAGTTTGTGGAATGAATGCTTAAAGTAGAAATCTGTCTCATGAGTAATTCAAAACATGAGATAGAATGCAGGTTTGGGGAGGCATATAGTACTTGGTTGAAGATTTACTGGACAACGAAGACTGAATTTTCTCAGAGGATGCAAAGCTGCATTTTTACATTGTCCGCAAACCTCCCATTTGCTTGCACTTTCAGATAAAGTAATTTTGCAGATATCTGTTTGCACGCATCATTAAGAGACTTGTTTGAATGTGAGGGGTTTGTGGATGTAGTAGGTGAACACATTTTTACTCCCTACCCTTTTTGTCTCCCACTGGCTCCCTTAGTGGTCTCTCAAAAGGTACTGGCAAAAACATTCTTCATGTCCTCCTACTTGCAGACCACAGATGGCCCTGATACACTCTTTGTTGCTTTATTCTAATGTATAGGTGTGTGAGTCCTGGCTTGTTAGTGAATTGCTGTAGATTTCCACCAGGGTAGAGCACTGACCAGACAGAGAACTGAAGGAAAATATTTGTAAAAATATACTCTGAATATGTAAATCTCTTGAAACTGCATTTTAAACAATGCATTTATGCAAACAATTCTATTAATTATTCATTGTGTACTGAAGTTTGCACGTAGATAGTATTTGATGGAGATCCTAGGCCTGATTCTCCTCTCATGTACACTAATATAACACCTTTGGTGGCCATGGAGTTACTCCTGATTTATAGTGAAGTAAATGAGAGGAGAACCAGGCCTCTTATTATTTCTAGTTATTCATTCATCTTTCTGATGTACCTAAACAAAGTAAATTAGTAATCCTTTCAGAGGCCCGTCCTAAGGAATATAGTCTCCCCTTGATATGTATGCATAATTCCCATTGACATCAATGGGAATTATGTGCATGAATCAAAATGAGAATTTACCCCTGAATCTCATTCATTGATTTATTTAAATTATTATAACAGTCTCCTTTGTAATGCTGAGTTTCCATTCATAGTATAGCAGATTTGTTCACAAAATATCCTGTAATCAAGCAGAGAGAGAAACTAAGATCAATGGGTACATTTTTTTATGCTTTTGTGCTTCTGAATATGCAAATATAAATGATGACTTGCTTCCAAGTGAAAGCAAGTCAGAAGGGCATGCCCTCTTTTCTCATAGGTCTTGGGAAAAGGTTCTGTTTTAAACTTTAGCTGTTATTAAAACAATACAAGGATTTACAATGACTGCAATAACATTTACTGTCTGTGTCCTAGAGAATTATAGCCCTAGTGATTATGTAGAAATGGAATGCCTAGACATTATGATCTTGTAAAAAGCTCCTTGCATCACCACTGTAATTTTCCAGTCGAAAGTACATAAAGTATATTTAGAATTATATTCCCAGATATACTACATGGTACAGGACATTATGAACGCTTCATGTTGGTCTTTGTTACTTTCCATTGTTTCCATAACCTAGCTCCTCCTTATTTCCTACGTAAGAAAATATTTGGGATCTGTTTTGATTCCTTATTAGAGATGAGCACAAACAGGAACCCTATTTCTTAATTATTCAAACTTTGAGAAAGTTTAGATTCAGATTTGAGCTTTGTATGTGGGGCCTACTTCTTATCCTTACTAATTCCCAGGGGTGTTGGAGAGGTGGTGTCATTCATGTGGAAATCCACTGGCTGGGCAATTCCATTGTAAGCATATGTCAACATAAGTAAACATTTGAGTATGAGTTTTAATTTGTATTGTGATAGTGTTTCAGGGCCCAGTCAGGACTGAGACCATATTGTAAAGGTTGCTCCACAAATACATGGGACAGTACAATGCCTGTGTAACCCACATGCCTAATAGAGAGATATCTCTTTAAGCGATCTATTGGGGGGTAGGTAGGCAGGGCCGGCGCAACCCATTAGGCGACCTAGGCGGTCGCCTAGGGCACTACAATTTGGGGGGCAGCGACCGCAGCGGTATTTCGGCGGCGGGACCTTCCGCCGCCTCTGTGGGGGACGGCATTTCTGGACGGGACCTTCCGCCGCCTAGGGCAGCAGAAAAGCTGGCGGCGCTTCTTTAGGTAGGAGTGAGTTGTATCTGGGTCATTGTTGCTAGGCTGATGCACAATTAGCAGTCCACATCCAGAAGTTTCTGGAATTGGGTGCGGTAGTTTTGGGTATGCTCAATAGGTTCCCTCTAGCTGGACTCAGACTACATGAGAGCAAGTAGTCAGGGCAGCTGCTTCACAAAGGGCCATGTGCCCTATGTGGGTTGGGAGAAGCTGAGCCCAGGAGCAGAAAGGAGACTGTTTTCCAAACTCTGAAGCATTATGCAGCAGGTTAGTGATATTGTTAACCCTGCAACAGGGAAGCCCTGACAGTGTTAATTATAGAAAGGGGAAATGGGAAGGGGAAATACTTTTATTTTATTTTAATTGTATACTTCAAATGTTTGATTTTAGCAAAACTGATTTAGTTAAATTGTCTCAACTAATATGATTCACCAACTTCTCTTTAAATGTGATAATGGGGAAAGAGTTGTTTATATTTTGCTATTCTCAGTTTTGTATTTTCTTGTAACAGGATTTTTTTAAAATCTATTTATTTAACTGAGCTTGGTTAATCAGTTAGCTGACTGGCTAACAGTGATTTCAGCAGAGGAAGAGTCTGCATGGACTCCAACTGAGAGCAACTCCTATAAGCAAGCGGAGGGAAGATGTTGCTTTTGACTCAGCAGACTGTCTAGATTTGGTGATCAAAGACTCTGAACTCAAATGAACTCAACCTAAAGCTTTTGGGAGCTCTGAGTTTCTTCTCACTGTGTTTCTGTGGGGACTGGCCTGTTAAGATTTAATTTGTTTTCTTTATTTATGCTCATGTATAATTGTGAAGCTACTGAATGTAGATTATAAAAATAGCCATGTTATGTTGTAAAAATTAAGTATTATTGTTATGTTTCTTTATCATAAGATTTATAAAGTTGGTACTTTTCATTCCTTTTAGGACTTGAATGTGGGGAGGTTGACCCTGTGCAATCCTTACTGAAAATCCTTAGAGACTGAATTCTGGGTCTTCTGCTGCTTTTCTATGGGAGTTGGGGTTTTTTTAAGCACTGGAGAAGGGCAATGAAGTGAACTCTAGCCCACCCAGAGGTTACACCTGCCTTATAGGCCTTACACTCTTACTTAAGACAAAAGAGAACAGGTGAGTGTTTTTGTAACAGGGTAGTTTGCCCTATGGCCTGGAGAGCCTGGGGCAAAGCCAGTCCTGATTACAGGATGAGCCCCACCTGAGAGGAACCAGGTGATGCCAATACAGAAGGAGCAAGAAGTTGCAGTGAAGGGGGAAACCCAGGAAATGTCAGCTATGGCTGTAGGCTCTGCAGGGAATAAGAAGACTCCTGCAGGACCCTGAGTCAGCAGGGGGAGAAGCTCAGGAAACAGGAGCTAGTGAGGAAAGCTCTAGGCAAGGAGGTCTGTGAGAAGCCTGCCCAAGTAGGGGAGAGACTACATAATCTCATCTGGAAAGGCCTGTGGAGAAGGACAAACTCCAGGCAAAAGGGGCTAGGGAAACAGAAAGTCCCTCAGGAAGGTGGGGCTGTGCCTAGAAGAAACTGGGATGAAGACTGAGAGTTTGTTTTCTTTTTTTTGAATGACTTTGTGTTATTTTGGATTATGGGGTGGGGGAGAGAGAGAGAGACTAAACTAGGGTTGGGGCCTGAGGGGCCACTGTGCACCTCAGGATTCAGTAAATGGGACTCCTTGTGGGGATTCTTTGAACTGAGTGAATTCTTAAAGGGCTGGGGCTGGGGGTGGGAGACAGCAGGGACAGAGGCAGGGTGTCTCTGCCACGGGAGGGCAGTTGAGAGGTTGCTGCTCGTGTTACAGTACTCTGGAATTATATTCAAGATTAATGGAGTGAATGGATCACACTTATAGTCCAAGTAATTAAAAAAGAATGGGGCAGCCTGTACCTATGGTGATTTCAAGGTTGCCATTAACCCAACTATTGTATGTGGATTAGTATCATTCTCCTAGAAGGGAGAATGTATTTGCTTCATTAGTTGGTGGTAGGCTTTTCTCTATTGATCTTGCTTAAACCTACCTATAAATGGAGAGTGAAGATAGTGACAAGAAGTACCTCACTATTAACACACACAAAGTCCTTTTTAAATATAATAGAATAGTGTTTGGGATAGCATCCACACCTGCTCTTTGCCAGTGAGATATGAATCTGGTAAAACATTATTCCTAGCATTCGGTGTTTCTTGGGTGATATATTGGTCATGGGATCTAGTGATAAAGAGCACAGAGGGAACCTCCCAAACATACTTGTCAGACTGTCTGTCTGAGCATGGTCTTAGAGTAAACAAGGAAAAGATGTAAATGAATCTTTGAATTTTCACATTGTGGTCATACCATTGACAAAGATGACTGGCATAGATCACAGTACAGAGCTGAAATTATCCTTAAGGCACCCCAACCACAAAGATTGTCACAATTGCATGCCTTTCAGGCCATAATTGGTTATTTCCATAGATTCTTGCCTAACAGCAACAGTGTTACAGCCTCTAACAAACTGTTACATAATGGACAGAAATGGAGTTGGTCCACCCAGTGTAGGAAGGCTTTTGATGAAGCAAAAGAAACTTATAACATGTAAAAACGCTTTTACACCCCAGACTTTCCTATAAAGTTAGCATATGATGCTTCCCCATATGGAATAGGAGTAGTAATTTCCCATGTGATGGAATATCCTATTGAAAGGCCTATTGTATTGTTTTGCTTCTAGATTTCTTATTTCCGGAAAAACATAACTAGGCTGAAATTGATAAAAGCTCAGAGTTTTGTCTGGAGCATTAAAAAGTTTAACCAGTATCTGTCTGGGAAATTACTTAGTGTGGTTACCAATAAGCAACCTCTAGTTTCATTTTTTTAACCCAAAAGAAAGGATTACTACTATTGGCTGCAGTGCAATTATAGGGATGGGTGATACTTGTGGGGGCATGCACTCAGGGTATGTCTACACTGCAGTTAAACCCTGGCCCCTGCCAGCTGTCTGGGCTCATGGGCTGCAGGGATGTTTAATTGCAAGGTAAGCTTCCAGGCTCAGGCTGGAGCCTAGGCTCAAAGGCCCTGAGAGATGGGAGGGGTCCCAGCCTAAGCGTGGAAGTCTACACTGCAATGAAACAGCCCCACAAGCTGAGCCCCATGAGCCCAAGTCAGTTGGCCTAGGCTAGCCGCAGTCTTTTAATTGCAGTAAAGACATAGCCATAGAGTTCAAATATAGCAACCAACAGGCAAATGCAGATTGCTTATCATGCTTGCCCTTAGAAGTGGCAGGTAAAGACACTGAAGTGGAACCAGGGATAGTAGATGTTCTGTTTGGCATAAATTGCACCCTTTGCATGACAAATGCCATGATACAAAGTGAAACTAATCATACGCATTAAAAAATGATCCAGTGCTGATGTTATAATGAATAGATGGACTTCTGCACACAAACAACTGCGTCCAGCTTTCTTTGCTCAAAAAGAACAATTAAGTGTATAATAAAGTTGCCTAATGTGTGACACCAGAGTAGTTATTCCTACAAAGCTTAGGTGTCACACACTCCAAAAATTATTTGAAGACCACTAGGGGATTGTAACAATGAAAGTATTTGCCAGGTGTTTTGTATAGTGGCCAGGGATTGATGCACAAATAGAGGAAATAGCAAAACAATGTCAAGGTTGTCAGCAAATGCAACACATACCTAAACATGCTCCTTTATATCCTTGGGAATGGCCAATCACACTGTGGCAGTGAATCCACATAGAGTACACTGGATCATTTATGAGTCATGGGTTTTGATTGCAATAGATCAGGAGTGGCCAACCTGTGGCTCTGGAGCCACATGCTGCTCTTCAGAAGTTAATATGTGGCTCCTTGTATAGGCACTGACTTCGGGGCTGGAGCTACAGTGCCAATGTGCTGGGGGGGTGCTTACTGCTCAACCCCTGGCTCTGCCACAGGCCCTGCCCCCACTCCACCCCCTCCCCTGAGCCTGCCGTGCCCTCATTCTTCCCCCCTCCCCCCCAGAGCCTCCTGCATGCCACAAAACAGCTGATCGGGAGGGAGGGGGAGGCACTGATTGGCAGGGCTGCTGGTGGATGGGAGGTGCTGGTGGGGAGGAGCTGATGAAGGGGGCTGATGATGTATTACTTTGGCTTTTTGGCAATGTGCATTGGTAAATTCTGGCTCCTTCTCAGGCTGAGGTTGGCCACCCCTGCAATAGATGCTCATTCTGCATGAATTCAGCGAATTCAGCATAGTGTTGAAAGTATTAAGACTTGTTTTCAAGGAATGGAGTTACTGAACAGATTGTGACAATAGAACTCAGTTGACATCTGAAGATCTTCAAGTGTTTGTCAAGAGAAATGATGTCAGGCATATTACATCCGCTAGCTATCAGCCTGCTGCAATTGAAATAGTGGAAAGATTTATCCAGATATTCAAATAAGCAATTTGTGCTATGGCTCTGTATAAAGGCAGCCTAGAGCACAAGATTGCAAACTTTCTATTGTCCTCTAGGAATGCAGTGTATGGTGTTACAAATTGGACAGCAGTGATGATGATGATGATTCTAGGATGTAATCCTAGACTTGGACTTGGTAATGTCCAATCTACAGAGGGACATTAAGAAACAGTGTGAACAAATAGTCACACCCAGCTGTGCAGTTTTCACCTGGGAGAAAATGTTTTTGCATACGTCTACACATTGAGCTGGAGGTATAAATTCCAGCTTGAGGAGACATACCTGCATTAGCTTTTATTGAGCTATTAGTCTAAATATAAAGTGTAGCCACTGTGGCACAAGCAAGATGAGGAGCTAGCAGGCCAAGTACATACCTAGTATCTTGGATGGCTATGTACTCAGTATGGCTACCCCCTCCTACCGCTTGCATCACAGCAGCTACGCTCATCTTTAGCATGATATCTCAACAAGAGCTAATGCAGATATGTCTCCTCAAGCTGAAATTTTAACCTACAAAAGGTATGCATACACTTTGATCTGTAATAGAGCAGTGAGACTGTGATGTAATCACTCCAGGATTCCATAAACTGAGTAGCACCAAATGTCCTGGAAAAGACATAAAACCAGCTTTTGAGCACAAGTTCCTCAGGATGTTCTACACCAGAGATGCTTGTTGAAACTAGTGAGCCTACAATACCACCACAGACAGTGATATGTGACAGTACCAGTGAGCCTCATGTCCCTGTTTCTACTACAAGTGACCCTAACACTACCAACAGGAAAATGTTCCTGATACAGCTACCCCAGAAAATACAGATGCTGATCCAGATACTGCTGTGATGCCTACAAGATGTTCTCCAGAGAAGTCATAATCTACCTCTCAGACTTAATTTGGAGCATGTTGTATAATTAATGATTAAAGCAGTTGAGGCCTTTTTTCTGCAGCCATATTAGGAGAGCAGCAGCCATGAGCTAAGAAGCAGAAAGTCACATCCTCATATTCCATCTAAATTACATTTAAAATAATGTAATATCAGTCTGTTAAGGAGGGGATCCTGTCCTAATAGTACCCATTACCACCAGATAAAGAAACGACTCTTAAGATGTTTAAAGAAAACTTTGTTTGATAGCAGTCTGTCTGTCTTGCAAGGAATCACTTATCAACAGTTTTAGATATGAAATCTCTACTTTATTGTTTTCCTTTATAGTCCCTATTAATCAATTGTTTATCTGTATGGTCTCTGTCTGGTTCTTTGATTAGTTATGCAACAGACAGAAACAATTTTGCAAGGTGTAAATTAACTAACGTGGTGGGGTCTGATAGGGTAAAGATTGTTTCATAATGGGCTAGGATTGGTGAAAAATACTGTCTTGTAGCACTTTAGTAAAACGATTGGTTAAGGTACAGCTAAGCAGGACTCAAGTTTGACTATCTAACCTGGGATCCAAAAGGAAGTCCTTTGGAAAAAGAACACAGTCAGAAGATCAGAGCGATTTAACACCCTGCCAATTACACTGTTCAGAAGCTGGAGTCCCTGGATGACCTGATCCTGACTGGCCAGCAGGAAAAGTTCATCTACCTTGTTGGGAGTGGTGAGTATTGTATGCTTAGTGTGTGTATTCTGTTTTGGTAACTGTTAATAAATAGAGGCTCAGGATATTACTGTGTGAGTACGCCCTGAGCCCTAGGAACTGGGTAAGGGAAGGTGCCCTTCGCTCAGAGCCCTAAGAACTGGGAAAGGGTAGGGGTGCCTTAATCAATTGGGTTACGCCTTGAGTCCTAGTAAAAGTAGGTGGGGGGTAACACAAGTGACCATAACACTACAGAACAGGAAGATGTTCCTGATACAGCTACCCCAGAAAGTACAGACTCTGATCCAGATACTGCTGTGATGCCTACAAGACGTTATCCAGAGAGAAGTCATAATCTACCCCTCAGAATTAATTTGGAGCATGTTGTATAATGAATGATAAAGCATTTGTAATATTTTTATGTTCTCTCACTTTAAAGGGGAAAGTGTATGCCATTTATAGGAATTGGGTAGTTACCTTGATCGATCGGTCCATCAGCCCTCACAGAGAGAGCGCTGTTCTAGCCAGTCCTTCAGCCACCCCGCTGGCCAGGCTGTCAGTAGTACCGGACACCTGATCGGCATAGCACACCGCAACCCAGAACCCCTGAGTGATCCGCCAGCCTCAGCCTCCCAAGTCGCTGAGATTACAGGCACGTGCCACTGTGCCAGGGAAGAATTTGGTAGTGTCTCTTAAAAAAGTTGAGCTGCCTAGTGGCATTCACTGTTCCTTGTTTTAGAAACTAGCCAGAGCTATAGTATATTGCTAAGCCTTGCATGTCTGCATATAGAAAGTAAACATGGTTACGTGAAAGCCTACTGTGCCCATGTGGTTTCTTCATATTATTGTTGTTTAAAGACCAAAAGAGACAACAGGTTTTTTTCATTTATGATATAGATTTCTGGAGATTATTGCAGGATAATGAGTGTTGCTGATATTTTTTTTCCATTTATTTTCTGCTTCAATAGCAGTGTATTCTGCACTCATAAGGCTCTTCCGCGAAGAATTCATGGTGTAAAGCTAACAGTCTTGGCTATTAATGATCATTAGTGTCACTACTATGAAAAGATTCATGTTGGTATTACTTATTAAAGGCAATCAAAATGTGCTCTTACGTTCCTAATTACAATATTTACTCAGATTCCCCTACTTACACACAGTACAAATACAGTGCAGGCAGCTGTTGTAGGAGCTTCCCCATGCAGCCCTGGAAATGCCGTCATTCTTCAGCTGAAGGCACTGCTATTTTTAAAGGAGGAGACTGGACTCCGACTCTTTGTGTTAAAGAGCCAATTCTCTACCTTTGTATGTATTGAGTCACTGGTAGTTTTGCATGGATAAGAGCTGAAGCAATGGGGCAGAAGTCAATGGGAGCTGTGTGTGATGCCCAACAGCAAAATTTGGGCTTAGAATTAAGCCTCTTGATTAGAAACCAATACATTTTTCTTAAAGATATGTTGTACTTATTATCCTTTATATTGTAACTCCTCGGTAGAGACAGAGCTTCCAAAATAGTAGAAAGTATTTTTGAGGGACTTTTTTGTTGATGTTGTTAGATGGAAGAACACCAACACAGGAAGCAGTTCTGAGGCTACAGCTACACTTTAGAGCTATGGGTGTGATTGCCAGCTTATGCAGACATATTAGCACTAGCTCTCATTGAGCTAGTACACTAAAAATAGTAGTGTAGCAGGGGCAGCAGCAAACAGTGGCATGGCCTAGCCATCCTGAGTACAAACCCACCTGGGCCCTGTGGGCATGTACTTGAGACAGCTAGCTCATGTCGACATGCGCCACTGGCCATGTTACCACAGCTACACTACTATTTTTAGTGCACTCGCTTATGACAGCTAGCATGAGTGTGTCTGCATGAGTTGGGATTTGCATCCCTAGCTCCAAGTGTAGACAGCTCTAGAGCAGTCAAAATAGGCTCTCAGCAGAGGTTTTAGTTTAACAAAAGCTCTCTTTTGTGCCATCTTACAGGAGAACCAGGAAGCAGCAGGAACAAATGAACTCTTACAAATGATCCAGATTTATGATCCAGCAATAACCAGATTAATATCAGAAGCACAGTGTATGGCATCTGATATCTTTTCTCGTGCTATCGCAATATTCACAACAAACTCTTCATGATCTGGTCCTCATAATACTCTATCTTTGTATATTTGTGCTGTATAAAACTTATATTTTAGCTGATGCTGTTTAGGTATTTCTAAAATTCAGCTACCTCTTTAGTCTTTCCCTCCCCGCCCCCCCAGCCTTTTGTAAGTAATCCCCATATGCCCATGCTGACCTCTGGAACCCTATCTCTCAGCTACACTCAATTGGCTTGATTTTCCTCTGCCTTACTCCATTTTGGAACTAGACTAATTCTATTGATTTCAGTGGTGAAGCAGGTCTAGTTGATGTAAGAAATAGTTAAATTTAAAGGCTCATCTCTTCAGCATGGTTACATTTGTGACCTCTGAGTTTAGTTAAAACCAGGCTTTTTTATTTTGCTAAAAGACAGCTAAAATCTTCACAGAAGCCATTAAAAGCTGTCTGTCTTCTGTTTTGGTTAAGTCAATGTCCAAACCAATTTTGATTAAAATTTTACAAAAAATACTTTTTCTCATAAAGAATACTTTCCCTTGAAAACAGAGAATAATAGTGGAAGAACAGAGATTACCTGGATTGTGTTGTCACAAATAAACTGATTCTGTGCTCTACTCTACAGCACATTCTGTAGGGGTGCAAGGTGGGTCCCTAGATCACGATATTCAGGAAGGTTAGCTTCCACTGACTCCTCCTCCTTCTTTCTGATTTTCTCGTAGTTAATAAATCCTTGTGGAAATGCATTTTTGTGTCATTTGAACCATTGTTAACGGAAAGTGAGACTAACCACTAGGGAAAAGTAGAAATTAGAGCTGCCTGAAATGCTACAGCTGTATGAGGGGTTTAACAGAACTTTTCCCCCCTTTAGCAATGGTACATGACTAGCTTGTTTGTTGCAAATGTAGTATAGTACAATACCAAAAAAATGCATTATTGAGTTTTTTTTCTCAACAACCTCTTCAAGAAACCCAGAAGGAATTTGCTTGGCAATTAATGTATCCACTTCTGTGGTTAGACTGTATTTTCTTCTCCTCTATCTCTCCTTCACATGGATCTGTCCAAGGTAGGGATGGAGGACATTGTGTTCAGGGATCTCCCTATCAATGCTCATTTTCTACCTTGGAGAGCCAATTAAACAGAAATTGCCTAGAGCTTTAAGCTGTCCACAGAGCACTAGAGCTAACTTATTTTCTAGCAAAATGCTGTTTGCAAGTGTTCTACACAAAAAGAAACTTAATTCAAATAAAGAGGTGGTGTTATTTCTGTCAAAAGTCAGAATTTTCTAATTTACCTGCCAATCAAAACGCTGTTTTACTTCTGTTCATATAGTAACTTGCTTCTGCTGTTATTAGGTGGTAACTTGCTTCCACTGTCATTGCACCACAGACATTATACATTTAAGATACAGAAAATATGGCTGTTAAAATCAGTCGTCTGCTTTTTCTGAACTCACTTTGGAGACTTGCATCTTAGTTTCTTACATTAGCTTGATTTATAGCATGATTACTGATGATGCCTCTTAAATCCTCATTAAGGCTCTGATCCTGCAAGCACATGCCTACATTTACTCACATGTATAGCGACTATTCATTTGATTAAAGTGAAGAATAGGCTTGCTGGATCAGGGCCTAAATTAGCAATACGCTGCATAATGTTTACTTATAAAATTTTTCTCCTATTTTTTTTTTTAAAGGGGGGGAGGATCTAGTACTAGAAATTGTCAAACCACTCAACTAATGTGTTTTTCCTTTCTAATGTAGTAGTAATACCTTCCATATAAAATATACAGTATCTCTTATCGGTGTATGGCACCACTCAGCTAATGTTCCCCCCCCCCATTTCCTTTTAGATGCATTATCTAAGAAGAAAACATTTCTATAACACCTTTTATCTGAAGTTCTCAAATTGCGGTAGAAATATTAATTCCTTAAGCCTCACAAGACCATGTGAGACAGGCAAGTATTCTATCCATTTTACACATGGTTAAATTGATACACAGTGAAATGACTTGCTCAAAGATTACAGTTGCACTACAGACTTGGGGGGTGATTTTCCCTTGCTTGTGTACCCATACTCAAACTACTGCAAGTAAAAGTGTAGCCACAGTAGGACAGGCAGTGGAGGTACTCCTTAGCTGGGCTGTGCACGTAGCCACCAGCTTCAGGAAGGTTTGTACTCAACACAGCTAAGCCATGCCTCTGCTGCTGCTGGTGCTACCACGGCTACATTTCTACTTCTACTTGCACTAGCTCTATCAGGATTGGCGTGAGTATGTGTACATGAGCAGGGGCATCATACCCCTAGCTCGAAGTGTAGCTATAACCACAATGAGTCAATGGATGAATCAGGAATAAAACCAAGGTGTTCTGGCCCCCAGTCTCTTGCTCTAACTGCTACACCACTATTTCTGATCCGTTTCATACTGTACTTGTGTGCAATGTAGGAGCTGAAGATATACAAATGATCTCATTGCACTCTGCTTGTGGCAACTATGGGGATTTAACAGCTTTGATAATTCTTTTTAAAGGCCCTGCTGCCTCAGTCCTTATCCGAAGAGTTGAGTGAATGTAATATTTGAACTTTTAATTTTTCGCTGGCCACCTTCATGCCCAAATGTCTTCACTTTCTATGAGCTTTCAAGTTGTTTAATTTTACTAGCCAAACAAAGCAACAACAAAATTGTGGAAAGCCAACTTCAAAGCTGCATGTACAGTAACTCCTCGCTTAGCATTGTAGCTATGTTTCTAAAAAATGCTACTTTAAGTGAAACGATGTTAAGCAAATCCAATTTCCCCATAAGAATTAATGTAAATGGGGGGGGGGAGGGGTTAGGTTCCAGGGGATTTTTTTTTTGCCAGATAAGACTATATTTTTTTCACATATTTATATATACATAAACACACACACACAGTATAAGTTTTAAACTAACAATTTAATACTGTACACAGCAATGATGATTGTAAAGCTTGGTTGAGGTGGTGGAGTCAGAGGGTGGGATATTTCCCAGGGAATGTCTTACTGCTAAATGAAGAACTAACACTCGGCTGAGCCCTCAAGGGTTAACACATTTGTTGTTAATGTAGCCTCCCACTCTACAAGGCAGCAGGAATGGAGGGAGGAGACACAGCATGGCAGAGAGAAACATAGACACACACCGTGTGTGTATGAGAGAGACGTGCTTTGCCCCTTTAAGTACACGGACCCCACTCTAAGTACACTGCCTTTTTAAGTAGATCAGCAAGTTGAGACAACAGCTGCTGCCAGCATGCTCCCTCCCTCATGAGCCCTGTCATGTCCCCTCCCCTCCCCGCCCCTGGCTCTGTGTGGATAAGGTACAGGAGCAGGGGGCAGGAGCGGGGAGAGGGGGACACCCTGACATTAGCACCGCCCTCCCCTCTGTACAGCAAGCAGGAGGCTCCTGGGAGCAGCTCCAAGGCAGAGGGCAGGAGCAGCACATGGCAGTGGGGGGAGGGACAGCTGAACTGCCCAGCAATTGATAGCCTGCTGGGCGGCTGCTGCACAGGGAACTTAGGGGAGCTGACGGGGGCTGCCGGTCCACCCTGGTTCCAACGGCTGCGCTTCCTGCAAGCAGTGGACAAAGCAGGCGGCTGCCAAACAACGTTAGACGGGAGCATTGCGCAACTTTAAACAAGCATGTTCTGTAATTGATCAGCAACATAACAACGTTAACCGGGATGACCTTAAGTTTGGAGTTACTGTACAAGTATGCACACCTTCTATTTTAAATCTGCATACATTCACTTTGGTACTCTTGTTTTCCTCTCCAATTTCATTAATTTCAACACTACCAAGTGATAGCAGAAGTCAGGGCCTTACAGGTGAACTTCCCATTGAAGGAGACCTCAGTAATGTGGAGTCTGGCAATCTTACTGCAGCTTGTCTTATTTACACATTAATCCTGGAACAGAGGTAGTCACAAATAGCACACAGGCAATCCCTTCTTTCAGGGATCTTAACCCAAAGACCAGTTCCCAGGGAGCAACTCTGTCCCAAGAATTGACTCTTAATTATAGAGAGTAAGGCAGAGAGAACTCCCTGGTTGCTTGCCACAGCTCTCCTCAAACAATACTACATCAGAAAACTAACACACTTCCAAGACAAAAAACAAACTAGCCCACTAAGAGGATCTTGTAAGACTATGTATAGCAGCACCATAGTGACTCTTGCCATAACAACATTATTTGATCAATCACAACTCTCTCAAATAGTCATGAAAAATCCTTAAATTAAAATTCTTAGAGATTTTTCTTGAATAAATTCAAATGAGATAATTTGAGGAAATCACAATTTACGCATGGATATTTTTTTGACGAGAGAGACTAAAATAATCTAACCAATTCCTTGTGAATTATTTGCTTAGTTTTACTAACAAGTTCCCTTCTTTCATTCCAGTTCTGTTCTTCTATTGACATGCTCATTGACTTAATAATAACTGAAATGTATTGAAGATGTAACTGACTTATTTGATCTTGTAATATAATAATGATACTGTATCCAGCTATTGATTTCTATTCAACATGTTAGCATCCACTTCAGCTGTAATCTGCATCATAACAAAGCGTGGTCAGCCAAACCATTTCAATTGTAGGGAGGGCTCTAGTGGCATAACATTTTTCTTCACATATACTTAATTGTGTCTGCATTAGAGAGGATAACTCTTAGCAGAGACGTTGCCCCTATAGAGACAAAAGACACTGAAAAGAAGTAGTGAGAACTTTCTCACGGCCCCTATAAACAAAACACTAAACCAGATGGGAACACTGCCCATTTAATTACAGTAGCATTTGTACAATTTTTCCAAAGGCAGATGTGTAAGGTTTTGGAAGGTTTTTTTTCTTTCTGTCTTTTCCTCTTTAAATTAAATTCAACTAATAGAGTCAAAAAATTCCCACTTTGCCTTTTGTCTCATTTATATTGCAACCTTTTCTGTGCAGGAACTTTGTCTTCCAGCATGTCTGTAAAGTGCTGGACACCTGTAATAAAAAATGACATGGGATGAAAGAGTACCTAGATTATGGGAGATGAGCCTTCTGTGTGGCCAGGGTTTTAATGATACCTAGACTCAGATGAATTGAGAAGATCCAGTAAAATGATGGTGAAGTTCAGAGAAAGGTGGCAGTCTAGGCAGGATTCAGGTGGCAAGATGGAACAGCTCATTCTCCCTGCTTTCTCAGAGCCATTTTGTGGGGGGCACTCACAGCGTAAACAACACTCTCTAGTATCTTTTGCTACACTGGCTAACTTTATTTTTTTTAAAAAAGCCATAGCTTTCAAAGATCCTTGTGCTCCTGTTGTGCAGAAACCAGGAGAATCTTGCTCCCACAGTTGTACTAGGTGCCCCTCAAGGGAAGATGTGTAATGACCATGAGATTATTGCCCCATCCTCCTTCTGCACTAGCCAGTAGAAATAGATGATGACAAGAAGTGGGGGAAGCAGATGGCCATCTAGTCCACTATTGTCTCTGATAGTGGTAAGCAGCAGGTGCTTCAGAGGATGTTGTAAGAAATGCCACTGGAGATTAGATGATTACAGAATAACTAGTCCATAGAGGAAGCTTACTAGAGCTGCTTGAACATTTTCAAATTTCAATTTTTTTTAGATTAATGAATCCCACATAATTTCACCAAAATTCCCATTTCCTAACCAGCTCTATTGCTAACCCATGTCATTTAGCAGCTGAGATATGCCTTGAACCATGAGGGTTTATGTCCACTCTCTCTTGTTCCACATCTGATGTACATGGATGTTCTTATACATGTAAATATCTAATTCTTTTTTTAAAACATGTCAACTTCTTGGTCTCAATAACATCTGGAGGCAGTCGGTTTCCAGGTTAATTATGTTGTGTAAATAAAATATATATATTAGTTTTAAATGTGCTGCCTTTCCATTGTATTGAATATCTCCAGAAGTGAACTTCCAGATCTTTGCAGATTGAACAGAGAATTGCATACTGATGACAACCTTATATTATAAAGTTATACAGAGTGGCCTAATACATTGTCAGAAACTACAGTCTGGAACAACATCTTTACAAAACTGTATCTGTAACAACTCTCCTTTTGGAAAGTCACTTTATTTGGGAAAGCTAAATCTCTATAATGTACTAGATATTTTTTTTTCTGTAATTCTCATCTTTTTTGCAAAAGACAAGCATCTAAGTCACAACACTTGTGACTGAGGGTGCAACCTCTCTGTGGCACTTCTTTGAGCATTTAAATGCTCAGAGACATTTCAGAAATGGAGAGGTTTTAAATCATACTGAACCATCTCTGGCTTCTGTTCTATAAAATGATATTCAGATTTAATTAGAAGCTTTTTTTTTTTTTTTTGAGAGGCTCTGTTTCTGTTTTATAATGTTAGCCTTTCTTTTCCTTGCCACTGACATCCTGGTTTCTGAATTCCTTGTTATCCTTACATTTGCACAGAAAGAAATGGTTTGTTAATTGGTTCATTAAAAATGGATGGTGCACTTTAAAATTTAATATTTAAACAAAACATGTAATGTTTACTAATGTCTACTGTGCTTTTTAAGTCACTATACAAAACAGCGTGCCAGGCTGTTTCTGGGCAGTGATATTATGAGCGTTGGGTGATGTTTTAATATTTGGTGTAAATATATTATTCAAATGTCATACATGCTTTTACAATGTCAGTGCAGTATTATGCATCACTCCACGTTTTTGGGCCTTAACAATGTTAGTCTACTGATATTACAGCATAATAATAGAATCTGATTTTGAATCCTTTCTATCTCTCTTCACTACCTCTGGAGTCGCACCAGTGATGTCAGTATTCAACAGTGTCTGCCATTCGTAGCAGACTCAAATAAGCATTTTATTTAAAATTAAAGCATTTTCAATTTCAGAGTTAATTCCTAGTGCTACATGCTTCCCACTCAGGGCTTCATCCTGTAAGGTGCTGAGTACTCTCGCCCTGATCCACCAAATCACTTAAACAAGCGTTTTAAGTTTTGGGTTCCCTACCTTTCAAATAAGGTGGCGGGTTGCTGGGGGGGCTTGGTGTTACTATGCCTCAGCCATTCCTATCTGCTTGCTCTAGGAAGTGTTCTTCCACCTGATGGGCCCCATGCTATGGCCTGGTATGCGGGTGATCAGTCTAGATGATCTTAACGGTCCCTTTTGGCCTTGAAATCTATGAATCATCTCCATCACTGGCAATTGTCTGTCAGACAAGGAGGACCTTACTTCCCCCAACCCAGTTGTGATGGTAAGGAACACTTCTCCCCTGATGTTATCCCCCATATCTCTGTATAGGACAGAGCACTTTGCAAAATAGGCAAATATTCCTTTTAATTTCACTAGGAATTTCACTGTTGCAAGGCTGTTAAAGCTCTTTCAACTCAACCAAACAAAATAAAACAGTGTCCCAAATCAGGAGTTCTTGGTTAGTGAGATTTCTGTCCAGGTCCCACAGCAAAAAGGTAACTGCCCCAAAGCCGCAACTGCAAACACATTTGCTTTTTAAGACTCAAAAGAATTTGTATTCTTTTACACATTAACTAAGTCTGGATATGCCTGAGCTTGTTTCCCTTCTTTCTGAGAATGAATATGAACAGAAAATGTGTGTATTTTGCTCATTCAGATTAATTTGCACTTCACAATTATACAAACAAAACCTAATTTATTATCAAAATCTAAGGTTTTTAATGTAGTTAGAATATCAATTCCAGGGGAAGAAGTTTTTGTTCTTATCTCTCCCTTTTAGAAGCCATACTCAAGAGTTCTTCTACCGGTGGGAATATTAGCTGGAAGAAGAGACAAATTTACTTGCCCCTCTGTTTACAAGAAACTGATCAAAGATTTCCTCTCATTCACTCTGGTTTTACACTAGTTCAACTTGCTAGGGTTGCTAGGTGTCCAGTTTTTGACCGGAATGCCCTGTTGAAAAGGGACCCTGGCAGCTTCGGTTAGCACCACTGACCGAGCCATTAAAAGTCCGGTGGGTGGTACAGTGGGGCTAAGACAGGATCCCTGCCTGCCATGGCTCCGCACAGCTCCCGGAAGCAGCAGCATGTCCCCCCTCCGGTTCCTACGTGTAGGGGCAGCCAGGGGGCTCCACACGCTGCACCCGCCCCAAGCACCAGCTCTGTAGCACCCATTGACAGGAACCACAGTCAATGGGAGCTGCAGGGGCGGTGCCTCTGGATGAGGCAGCACACAGAGACACCTGGCCATGCCTCTACATAGGAGCCGGAGGGGGGACATCCGCTGCTTCCAGGAGCTGCCTGAGTTAAGCGCTACCCGGCGCCTGCACCCCTGACCCCCTCCCATGCCCCAACCCCCTGCCCCAGTTCTGATCCCCTCCCACCCTCTGAACCCCTTGGTCCTAGCCCAGAGCACCCTCCTACACCCCAAACCGCTCATCCCCATCCCAGAGTCTGCACCCCAGCTGGAGCCCTCACACCCCCTGCACCCTAAGCCTCCTGCCCCATCCGAGAGCCCGCTCCCACACTCCAAACCCCTCAGCCCAGAGCCCCCTCCTGCACTCCAAATCCCTTATCCCCAGCCCCACACCACAGCCCTCACCGCCCTGCCCCAGCCCAGAGCCCCCTCCCACACTCTGAACTCCTCATTTCTGGCCCCACCCTGGAACCCGCAACCCCAGCCCAGAGCCCATACCCCCCCCACACTCCAACCCCCTTCCTCAGCCTGGAGCCCCTCCCATACTCTGAACCCCTCGGCTCTACCCACCAGCCCAGAGCCCCACCCCCATCCTGAACTCCTCATTTCTGGCCCCTCCCATAGCCCGCACCCCCAGTCAGAACCCTCACCCCATCTTGCACCCCAATCCTCTTCCCCAGCCTGGTGAAAATGAGCAAGCGAGTGAGTGAGGGTGGGGAGAGTAAGCGACAGGAGAGGAGATAGAGTGAGCGGGGGTGGGGGCTTGGAGAAGGGGCAGGGCAGGGGTGGGACGTCAGAGGAGGGGTGGGGCTGAGACAGGGCAAAGGAGTTTGGTTTTATGCGAGTGGAAAGTTGCCAACCCTATCAACTTCACAGGTGTAAATTGAGTTAATGCCTGCTATATACCAATGTAAGTGTGCAGAAAGTGGGCCATAAACATTTTAGGCCCAATCCTCTTCCCAATAATTTTCAGCAAAAACTCCTTTAATTGCAATAAAAGGAGGAGGGTCCTGAAATGCAGAAAGGGACCCACTCTTTGGCCAGAAGGGAGCTAGTGTAATCTTTTAAAGATGGAATGCCCTCTAGTGTCTGGTCAAAGAGCAGCATGAATGTCTTTCACAGAAACAGCAGCTCAATCTCCCTCCCAAGCAGAAGAGATCAATAAATCATAAGGCCCCCTGAAACTGCAGAATTTCAAAGCTTCTAATTGTTGTAAGGGAACATTATATTAGAGGAGGGCAGTAGAGAATTCTATGGCACAGTTTAGTTCTGAGGCACTTTTGTTGCAGTACAAATGTATAACTCTTTATATTTCTACACCTGCAGAATCCACTCTGGGCTGCAGATTTCTAGGAGCACTGGACTTTCCAAATCATCACAGCTCTCAGCTCAGATCCTATGGAGTTTATTTTCCATTGCAGTAGACTTGGATGAACAATCCACACCTGGGAAAAATGGACAGATACCGTATATCACAGTATTATATGGTGAGAAAGAAAAACCATAGAGAGCAATCCTGGGACTATTCACCTAACTACATATAGTGCTGATTTTTTCTTTGGAGTAATAAAATAGTCATGGGCCTACGCCACAAAGTTCACATCTAGAGTCTGATTCAAAGTCACAGGTTGAACATCTTAAAACTAGAATTTCTGGAATTTTTTTTAAGCCAGCATTTGGCATCAGCATTACAAGTGATGTTGCCAGATTAATTGTTTAGGGCCTGATTGTTTCCTCCATTTCCGTGAGTAGAAGGGACAAAGATCCGGCACATCTGGTGAGGCTGGACAGGATGACAGAAGTGGTGGAGTGCCAGTTCTGAAACATCACCCTCTGCCCCACCTTGCTGAGACCCTACAAAAAGGTCCTTTGCTGGAATGCTCAGGGCTTGAGACTCAAGGTTTTCAGAACTTTGTAGCAGCCACTGCCTGTGACATCCCCACACACTTATTTGTGGCAAGTATCATTGCCTAACGTATTGGTGCTAGAAGCAACATTAACTTAAGCCCATTGCCTGCACTCCCACAGAGAGAGCTTTTCTCCACAAATATGAGTGGTTGCCCAATGTTGACATCGTTCCTGAAAAAGCCAGGCTGCCAGAGAACTAAAAGAGGGGCTGACCTGGTAGGGACTAGAGCACCTCTTCCATGCAGATCCCTTGACTCCATTTGGTTGGGAGGCTGCACCCACAACTTTCTTCATGGCCAAGCTGCTTAAACTGTCAGTAGGAGGAAGAGTGAGTTGATATTTGACTACCTGAGCTGGGCGAATATGTTAAAAGTTTTGAAATTTTAACAAACTTTTTGCAAAAATGTCCTTAATTTTTTGTGGAATTTTTCTTTTACCATCTGTTAGTGTTCAAAGTTGTTCAAAAATTCAAAATTTTAGTAAAAAATAAATTATAAACAAAATAAAAATATTTTGCATTCTTCCACCAGCACTATTGATCTATTTTTGTGTGTGTGTGTGTGACCTAACTGGATACACGGTAACAAAAAAAACTTTTTTATATAGTTATTGCTCTGGCAAATACCCGGGAGATTTCATCTATAATTCCCTGGGCCTTAACACTCTGACTACTTGAGGATGTCTTTTATGAGTTCTGGTAATTCTTTAGACATGAATCTGACTTGAATTTATTTAGAGGCATCCCAAGACATGTTTTCTCCGTGTCCCGGATTGGAATATTTTTGTCTTTATATTTGTAAGTGTTTTACTAGATCCCGCAAGTCTTAGTCCCAAATGTTTTTACTTTGGTTTTACTACATTAGAAGGTATAGAAGTCAGAGAGAGCTCATGGATGTAGGGATGTATATGTTGTATCGTTTGTCTGTGGTATTTTTCTTTTGAAAATCAATCTTAAAAAGTTAACTCACTCTTATAACCATAAAAAATATGTGCATTGTATTTGCAGCTAGACAGGAATGAAATAATGTGACCTCAAAGAGAACAACAAACAGGAAAAGTTCATACTCAAATCTCTCTCTTTCTCTTCAGCAGCACATGGAAGGAGACAACATTTGTACCTGTGATGGGGCATGTGCTCCACACTGGCAAATAAAGAGTTAACAGGAGTCTTAGGGCCTAATTAGCCCACCAGGTTACACCTGAGTGTGTGGGAATCAGGCCCACTTTAGTACTGGGCCCCGCTGAGTAGAAGGGTGGAGCTCCATAAAGGAGGGCCCACAGTAAAGTAGGGTGGAGAGTCTGGAGCTCTTGAGCAGCTGGGAGTGGCCCTGAGGAAGTGCCTAGGAGGAGAAGCTACATGAGAGGACAGAACTCCAGAGCAGGAATAGTGGAGGCCACAGACCTGTGAGAGATGCTGACAAGCATGGGAGAGGTAAGAGCAGTCCAGGGAAGCAGCCAGGATTGTACGCAGCTGTCCTTAGCTGCTCACAAATGAGTACTGGACTGGAACCCAGAGAAGAGAGTGAGCCTGGGTTCCTTTGGCCCTCCACCAGCAAGAGGTGAAGTACAAGCTTTGGGACTCAACGAGGCAAGGACTGGTGAGTCCCAGAAGGGGGCTGAAAGCCTGGTATAAAGGCTGTTAGACTTTTTTTTCCCCCTGTCTGGATGTGGATTAAACTTGAAAGGTGACCTGGCCAGAGGCTTGGACCACAGAGACTACAGGCTGCTGCAAACCCAAAATGGCAGACAATGAAGGGTGCTAGCATAGAAGAACCCCTGCAATGCTGTGTCCTGGTTTGAGATGGTGCCTGGTGGTAAGTTTCCCCTCTGTACTCCTACGGTACCTTTCTAGAAAGTTTACCTCAGAATCATTAGAAAGACAAGGTGGGCGAGGTAATATATTTTATTGGACCAACTTCTACTACACTGCATACCTCAGAATCATACAGTTTTGTCCCTATTTTGCTTACAGATAAACATATATCTTGGTTTAAAATAAATCAGAGAAGCAAGAATGTTTGAAATGTATTTAAAATGGAAACCAGTTAGGTACATTCAGCAGCATTTGAGAAAGAGAAATATAATCCCAGATGTTGGGACTGAATGACGGGATGGATCACACAATAATTTTCCTGTTCTGTTCATTCCCTCTGAAAGATTCTGGCATTGGCCACTGTTAGAAGACCAGATACTGAGCTAGATGAACCATTGGTCTGACCTAGTATGGCCATTCTTAATTCATTAAAGGCTCAAGGACCTCTTGCACACCAGAATAATGGGAATGTTAACTCCTTAGTTCCACAGAGTTGTCAGGCCAGTGTGGAGCTACTGTTTTAAGAACTATCAGGGCTGAGCAGAGCGGGCGCAGTGTGGCTTTGAAGACATTCTGCAGTCAGAACCAATTGTATTGCTGACAAACATGGACTTTCTGCGTAGCACTCCATAGATTCTGTTCCTTTATGCTGAGAAAGATCCATGCAGACTACTGCAGATCTGAGTTTGCAGGGAGGAACAATAATGCACATGGACATAATGACTCTGTGATACAACTGCCCCCATTATTTGAACAAACTTTCACAGATTGATTGTCAGTTCTCCTGCCAACATTAAGAACATATAATATCAGCAATTAAAATGCCTTTTCCACTACCTATCCCTGATACTCCCAACAGGCTTGTTCTGATCTCTTGATTCATACATTTCCATTTTCACTTGGAGAGAGAAATAGCAAAGAATCAAATACAAAACGCTTTGGGCAGCAAAGGACTCGGGGATTGGTTCTACCAAACATCAACTTCTATCAGGCAGATTACCTAATAAACTGGATAATATATCCTTGTACCACACAGAGAGCTTGGGTACATATAAAAAAAAGTCAGCCCTTCCATGACCATACTGGCCTTTGTAGATTCCACAAAGGTAAATACACAAATTCACAATGGCCCAAAACCACATCAACTGTTTGGAAGTACATAATAAAGAAACTGCATATCTATTCTTCTCTGTCCTATTCAGTAAACACTCTCTGAAATCGAAGACTTTGAAATGCTTCAGAAAAGCAGGCATGTCTAAAGGACAAATGTCATGATCTGTGCAGCTCTGAATAATGGGCAGCACATACTGTTTTTGTTTCCTTTTTTAAAAGGAAGCAGAATTGCAAGGTACTATACTTGACATCTGGCCAGGCATCCTCCAAAACACATTGCCACCACCTTTATATTGTTTTTGACTAGCCTTACTGGGCTTTACTCATCTGATCTATTACAGCACCACGTATCTATTTTCTGGGATTTCCCAGAGAGAGAGAGACATTTTGGTCACACATGAATAAGAGTTTTGATGAAAAACCCAATCTATCGTGCTCTAGGATGCACTCTTCCAACACTACAAAAAACATTGAAACTAAAGGAAGCTGTGTGTTCCTAGCACCTCTGAAAACCATGATGAAGTTAGCTAAACAATACCTGCAAGATTGCATAGCAATTTCCTGTCTACGTAACTATCTATGTATAAAAACTATACATCAGTTACTTGTGGACCTAACAGCATACAACAATATTACACTAAACACTTACATATAAAAATATAGCACCAAATATTGTGTATATTAGGTAGAATCAAATATGTGCCTTTTTCCTTACAGATCACAATACTGCACTTAAAACCTATATGCATACCTTTGTATTCTATGTGTATATTTACCTGCAAATAAACACATACAGCTTCTTAAAAAGAGAAACTGCTCCCCGTATCCAGAATCAAGAGTTATTTAACATTTTTATCCTGTATTAAACTTCAGAACAAAACGGGGAAGACTGGAACAACAGTGATTGTCAGTACACTAATGATGTTAATGAATTTCCAGGAACAAGGTTTGTCAGTTAACTTGTGCCTCCTCTGCTGGCTGCATTACGAACAGCAACTGCACCCAAAACTATTGCAATAAGGAATGGGCAACTATTTTTAAGGGATTGTGGGTAGGGAGGTTGTTTTTTGTTTTGTTTTTGGATAATTTTGGATGATAAAATCAATAGTTATTCCAGATGGGAAGAGAGTTTGTCAGATTAGTTAAAGTTAGAATGGATTTTTTTTCTTGAACAGAATCTAAGGTACAAATGAGTGAGTATTTCTGCAGTCCTAAAAGCTAGCAGCAAATCTTACTTTGCCCAATGTATAAGAATGCAAAGACATGTCATTACTAATGACGAGCTAGTCACTTTTTAACCTGTGCTCATAGGAGTATAAATACTAAAGAAAATAAGTGTACGTTTATGGCAATGATATCATATCAGAAAATAATTCAGTGCTTTGATTTGCAAAGACTTCATTATGGAATCGGGAGGTAGTAGTTCCCCCATAAATTGCTCTGATGACCACACAGAGGGTACTCTATTCAGCTCTGTACAACTCATTACCAGCAAGGTGTAGACTAACTGGATGCAATTTAGAAAAAGCAGCCAAAGTGATCAGGGGGATGGAGGAAATGACTTATGAGAAAAAAACCTATATTTGGGTATTTTAATATCCTGGCTAAAGGGATGCTACATGATAACCATCTACAAATATTGGAAGGGTATAAGCACCAAATACTGTAAAGAATTTTTTAGTATGGTAGAAGGGGGAACAGCCTGGAGTAGTGCAATAAAATAAAAGGAAGCTTAGGCTGAATATCAAGAAAATCTTCCGGACAGTGAGATCTATACAATTTAGAACAGCCTCTAAAGGAGGTAATGGGAGTCCTGCTGCTTAAAGCATTTAAATTAGACTGGAGAAAACACTTGAAAATGTATTGTAGGAAACAATCTGCATTGGTCAGGAGGTAAACCTAATAGGTCTTTCTATTTCCAATGTGTATGATTTCCAGAGTTTGGACATAACAATGTATAGAAAATTCAAACCAGTTAACCCTATACAGGCTCAGGAGTTCATGCAGTTATTCTTTGAGTGTGTTGAGTGTCTTATAGTGTGACATAGGCAACAGTATGTGTAATCAAATATCCTGTTTAGTGTCCAAGCCCATTTCAAGATATATACCATAGTGAAATATGGCTGTCAGTCTGCTGGCTGAGGCTATTGTGATGTAGAGCATGCTGTTAGATCCCAGACAAATGGATCTAACTCTGTGCTACCTTAGATCTAAGTTTTACCCAGAATGGTGACCTCACTTGTGAGCCTTTCTCCATGTTTGTCACTGTCAGAGCTGGCCTTTGGGGCACTCACCAAACAGACGAAGCAAGGTGGAAAGAGTGCAGGCATGAATGTGCTGAGAGATCATTCATCTCCCACCCAAAAAATGTCACATATGTGCCACGGATATTAAAACATTGCCCCCACACTTGCAGTGCTTCACTGTCTTACACTTTTAACCAAACAACGGAAGATTTTCAGGCTGCCCCAGCATCTTGTGCTTAAAAATCATGCTTCTAACACAGGGGTAGGCAACCTATGGCACGCGTGCCGAAGGTGGCACGCGAGCTGATTTTCAGTGGCACTCATACTGCCCGGGTCCTGGCCACCGGTCCGGGGGGCTCTGCATTTTAATTTAATTTTAAATGAAGCTTCTTAAACATTTTAAAAACCTTATTTGCTTTACATACAACGATAGTTTAGTTATAGATTATAGACTTATAGAAAGAGACCTTCTAAAAATGTTAAAATGTATTACCGGCACGTGAAACCTTAAATTAGAGTGAATAAATGAAGAGTTGACACACCACTTCTGAAACGTTGCCGACCCCTGTTCTAACATCTCTGCCTGTCAGTAGGATAGGATTTTCTTTTGTTTTGAAATGAAACTTTAGCAATAGGCCCAAGCTGCAGAGTTGGGATCTAAATTTGGTTTTAAACCCAAACTTCCCCAAAGTTCAAATGTGGTGGTCACGGTTGCATTAATTTCTACATTTTTTTTTTTTAAACTCAGACCATTACATTATGGGATATTATAACTTCTTTGTGAATGGGTCACCACCACATTAAGGCAGTCCTAGCCTAGCCATCATTTTTTGATCATGGCCAGGTCATTAATCATTTGTAAAAACAATATATGCCTGGGGAAAGGTTTGCTGTATCACGTGAGCTTGAGCTAGGAGTAACAAATCCTGGATGTCTAGCTCTTCAAACAATAGCAGTTTGCACAGGTGCTCAATCCATAAAAGTATATAATGACCATGCACTGTCAGCACTCAAAAAGCAGAATTTTCCTTAAGTGTCTGCTGCGATCTCATTCTAAAGAAGCAAATTCTTCTATACATATCTAATGAAGTTCACAGTAAAATTTTTACTATCTTATATTCATTTTTTATTTGTCTGAAGCTCTATTTTTGAATAAAATAGTGCACTACAAAAAGGCATTATTTAAAAAAAAAAAAAAAAAAAAAAAGCAATTAGTTAAATGGTTTTAAAAACTACCCTTGCCACTGAATAATAAAAAT